>NC_090446.1:1376831904-1377134775 GCF_031143425.1 Pleurodeles waltl | reverse complement strand
ACTGTCCAATCACAGGTAGGCCACCACCCTCTTGGATGACCACTTCCTGGGAAGTGTGGCAAAGATCAATCCCAGGGAGCTACATTCTTTAAAAATCCAAAATGGTAGAAACTGAATTTTGGAGGTTAGGTCTGGCTGACTCCACCCACTGGTGTGGCTAAAATTCCTTAACGAACAAGTTACTTACCTTCGGTAACGCTTTTTCTGGTGGATACACTAGCTACCTGTGGATTCCTCACCTTATGAATTCTCCCAGTGCGCCAGCATTCAACGGAAAATATTCTTCCCAGCTCTCCGCGTCAACGAGGATGTCACAATTGCACAGCTCCGCACGCGAGTCCTTCTGACATCACTGTGACAATAAGAGGTTCTCACAGGCGTGCTGACGTCAGTTTCACCCATTTTTTACATGCCTTTGAGGCGAGCAAGTGAAAACCGACATAACGATAGCTCAAATGAATACATACATAAAACCATACTGATATAACACAATTACAACAATCATTTATATATAAAATTATCAAAACATATATGCACTTGTAATACAGAAGTCTTGGTATGACCAGACAGACAACGGGGAGGCGGTGGGACTGTGAGGAATCCACAGGTAGCTAGTGTATCAACCAGAAAAAGCATTACCGAAGGTAAGTAACTTGTTCTTCTGATGGATACAACTACCTGTGGATTCCTCACCTTATGAATAGAGTCCCAAAGCAGTACCGCTCTCGGAGGTGGGTACCTGACCGGTCAAACCAAGAAATCCTGCAACACAGAACATGCAAAATGGGTGTCCCTCCTAACTTTCGAGTCCAAGCAGTAATGCTTTGCGAAAGTGTGGAAGGAAGCCCAAGTTGCTGCCTTGCAAACATCCACCACCGGAACAACTCTAGCCAGGGCCGAAGTGGCAGACTTGGCCCTGGTAGAATAGGCTCTAATACCCTCAGGAGGAACCTTCTTTGCCAACGAGTAACAGATCTTAATGCAAAGAATGACCCACCTGGATATAGTTCTTTTATGGACAGCTCTGCCCGTCCTCTTTCCTACATATCCACCAGCCGAAAGTCCTTTGTTCTCTCAATATAAAAACTGAAAGCCCTTCTGGGGTCCAAACAATGGAATCTCTCTTCCTCCTTTGAAGGATGAGGAGGGGGGGTAGAAAGATGGAAGGGTAATAGACTGCCCCATATGGAAAGGAGTGACAACTTTAGGGAGAAAAGCCGCCCTGGTTTTCAGCACCACTTTGTCAGCAAAGAATGTAGTAAAGGGAGGTTCAACACAAAGGGCCTGAAGCTCACTTACACGCCTAGCAGACGTAATAGCTATCAGGAAAACTGTCTTAAGGACTAATAATCTTAAAGGACAAGAATGCATGGGTTCAAACGGTGAACCCATTAAAAGAGTCAAAACCAGATTTAAATCCCACTGAGGCATAAGAAACGGAGTGAGAAGAAATGTATTTGTTAAACCTTTCAAGAACCTAACATCAATAGGTGATTTAAACAAGGAAGTTTGATCCGGAAGGCAAAGAAAGGCTGACAGTGCTGACAAATAGCCTTTGACAGTCGCAACTGCACAACCCTGCTGTGGTAAAGTTAACGCAAACAACAGAACATCAGACAGATGGGCCCTCAAGGGATAAATTTGTTTCTCTCCACACCAAGCCACGAATTTTGCCCACTTGCCGGCATAAACAGTCTTAGTGGAGTGTCGCTTGGCCGATAAAAAAACATCCACTACCTCTGGTGGGAGAGAGAAAGAACTCAGATTGCCTCTTTCAATCTCCAGACATGAAGGTGCAGGCTCTGGAGGTGGGGGTGTAGAACCTGCCCCTGCGAGTGCAAGAGGAGATCTGCCCTGAGAGGGAGAAGGAGCGGAGGGCACAGTGAGAGTTGGAGAAGGTCCGTGCACCACACCCTTCTCAGCCAATCCGGAGCAATTAAAATGACTTGAGCCCGATCTTGGCGAATCTTCCTCAGAACCAGAGGAATGAAGAGTATGGGGGGAAACGCGTAAAGCAACTGGTCGCACCAAGACATCTGAAACGCGTCCCCCAAAGCTCCTTGCACTGGATACTGGAGGCTGCAGAACGACGGGCAGTGCGCGTTCTACCGAGTGGCAAACAGGTCTATCTGCGGAGAACCCCACATCCGAAAGATGTGAAGGACCAGATCCGGATGGAGACGCCACTCGTGATCAGCTGAGAAATGCTGACAGACTGTCCGCACGTATGTTGAGAAACCCGGACAGATGGTTTGCAACTATGCAAATACGATGGTCCTGTGCCCAGGACCAGAGCTGCAGAGACCCTCTGCAGAGCAGATACAACCCCACTCCTCCCTGCTTGTTTATATACCACATCGCAGTAGTGTTGTCCGTCAAGACTTGAACTGACTGACCGCAAAGGGACGGGAGGAAGGCCTCGATAGCCAGACGTATCGCCCACAATTCTAACAGACTGATATGAAAAGTCTGTTCCACTGGAGACCAAAGACCTTTGATCTCCAGGTCCCCCAGGTGAGCTCCCCACCCTAGAGTGGAAGCATCTATTGTGACCAAGGCCACCGGAGGAGGCAGTGAAAACGGCCTTCCTTGGGAAAGGTTGCCATCGACAGCCCACCATCGCAGATCCGCTGCAGCGTCTCTGGAGATCGATATTGACTCCTCGAGATCCACTTTGTGTTGAAACAACTGCCTGTGGAGGCACCATTGGAGAGCCCTCATGTGCCAACGTGCATGAGTGACCAACAGAATGCAGGAAGCGAACAGACCGAGCAGGTGTAGGACCTTGGGGACTGGAACAACCGCTCCATTTTGAAACATTGGAATCAATGCCTGAATGTCCTGAATCCGCTGAGGCGGAGGATAGGCACGATTCAATGTTGTATCCAGTACTGCCCCTATGAACAGGAGGCGCTGAGATGGCTCCAGGTGAGACTTGGGCACGTTTATCGAAAAGCCCAGACTGAACAACTGAGTTGTCATCTGCAAGTGAGAGACTTGGCTTTGATCAACCAATCGTCCAGGTAAGGGAATACCGATATTCCCTTCCTTCTGAGACTTGCTGCAACCACCGCCATCACCTTCGTGAAGACTCGAGGTGCTGAAGTAAGACCAAATTGAAGGACCGCAAATTGGTAATGTTGCGACCCCACCATAAACCGGAGATACTTCCTGTGCGACTTGAGAATAGGGATATAAAAGTAAGCATCCTGCAAGTCGACAGACACCATCCAATCCTCTTTGTTCAACACCAGAAGTACCTGCGCTAGAGTCAGCATCTTGAATTTCTCCTGTTTGAGGAACCAATTCAAAATCCTCAGATCCAGGATAGGTCTCAATCGGCCATCCTTCTTGGAGATCAGGAAATATCTGAATAACAACCCTCACCCCTTTCCTGCTCTGGAACCAACTCCACTGCACCTTTTGATAACAGGATTTGAACCTCCTTCTGCAACAACAGGAGATTTTCTTCTGAACAGAACAAGGGACGGGGAGGGATGGGATGGGGGAACACCTGAAAAGGATGAGCATATCCTTTCCTCACAATATGTAGAACCCAGGAGTCTGATGTAGTTAACTCCCACTTGCGGAGGAAAAGACATAACCTTCCCCCTACAGGAGAAGTGTGGCTCAAAATGGGCAGAAAACTAGGGCTGCTTCCCTTGTTGTTGTCCCCCAGAGGAAGAGGATGATGCAGGGTGCTGCTGGGTGGCCCCTCTTGTCAACCCTCCCCCGTCCTCTAAAGGATCTATATGGGAGGCTGGCAGGCTGTTGGACTGCGGACTGGGGTCTCCCACGGTAAATGGCTCCACGTCCAAACCCCCTGAACCTCCGAAAGGACCTAAAGAACGAGTTACTTACCTTCGGTAACGATTTTTCTGGTGGATACATTAGCTACCTGTGGATTCCTCACCTAATGAATACTCCCATGGCGCCAGCATTCGACGGAAATCTTCTTACTAGTCTCTGCACGTCGACGAGGACGTCACTCTAGCCCACGCGACGCCGTCTGACGTCATACAGGCAATAAGAGGTCCTCGCCGACGTGCCGATGACAGTACCAACATTTTTTACGTGCATGAGAATAATAATAACCCAATGTAATGAAAGAGCAAAGCAACATCTCTTAATATTGTAAATCACACAACATTGCAATAAAATAGCTGTAGATTTAATATAACCTTCTTTTTTTTTTTTAAACAAATAAATATATTTATACATACGAATCATGTATATACACAATATATATAGATTTATATATAAATATACACATATATACAAATATCATATATGCAAAATGTATTGCAACTTTGAAGACCAAAAGGAGCACACTCAAGGATTGCTTGGAGAGACCAAAAAGGCAACGGGGAGGCGGGTGGGACCGTGAGGAATCCACAGGTAGCTAATGTATCCACCAGAAAAATCGTTACCGAAGGTAAGTAACTCGTTCTTCTGATGGATACAACTACCTGTGGATTCCTCACCTAATGAATAGAGTCCCAAAGCAGTACCACGCCCGGCGGTGGGTGCCTAAATGGTCAAACCAAGAAATCCTGCAGCACTGACCGTGCAAAATGACCGTCCCTTCTGACCTCAGAGTCCAAACAGTAATGTTTCACAAAAGTGTGAAGGGACGACCAAGTTGCGGCCTTGCAGATGTCGACCACAGGAACACCCCTGGCCAAGGCCGAAGAGGCCAACTTAGCTCTGGTGGAGTGAGCTCTAATGCCCTCAGGCGGATCCTTCTTTGCCAAAGAGTAACAGATTTTAATGCAAAGAACAACCCACCTGGAGAGTGTTCTCTTGTGGACTGCCTTTCCTCTCCTCTTGCCCACGTATCCGACAAACAGCTGATCCTCCAGCCTGATATCCTTCATTCTGTCGATATAGAAGCTCAACGCCCTTTTTGGGTCCAGGCGATGTAGTCTTTCTTCCTCCTTTGAAGGATGAGGCGGAGGATAAAACGTGGACAAAGTGATTGTCTGAGCCAAATGGAAGGGTGAAACAACCTTCGGAAGGAAAGCAGCCTTGGTCCTCAACACCACCTTATCCCCATAAAACGTTATATAAGGGGGTTTAACCGATAAGGCCTGCAACTCACTCACTCTCCTTGCAGATGTTATAGCTACCAGGAATACTGTTTTAATAACCAAATACCTTAAGGGGCAAGAATGCATAGGCTCAAAAGGGGACCCCATAAGGAAAGTCAGGACCAAGGACAAATCCCATTGAGGCATAACGAATGGTTTTGGAGGATATTGATTCAGAAGACCTTTCAAGAATCTGAGAACAATAGGGGATTTAAATAACGATGGTTGGTCTGGAAGACAAATGAAGGCTGACAAGGCCGACAAATAACCCTTAATGGTAGCCACTGCACAACCTTTCTGCGCTAGAGACAGTGCAAAAGACAAAACATGTGACAGATGAGCATGTAAGGGATCAATCTGTCTCTCTCCACACCACATAACAAATTTAGACCACCTATTAGCGTAGATAGATTTAGTGGAGTGTCGCCTGGCCGCTAAGATAACATCCACTACATCAGGCGGGAGAGAGAAGGAACTCAGGTTGCCCCGTTCAATCTCCAAGCATGTAGGTGCAGACTCTGGAGGTTGGGGTGTAAAACCTGCCCCTGCGACTGCGAGAGGAGGTCTGCCCTGAGAGGGAGACGGAGCGGAGGGCACAGTGAGAGTTGGAGAAGGTCGGAGTACCATACCCTCCTTGGCCAATCCGGAGCTATTAAGATGACTTGGGCCCGGTCTTGGCGAATTTTCCTCAACACTCGAGGAATCAAAGGTATGGGGGGAAACGCGTAAAGCAACTGGTCGCACCAGGTTATCTGAAACGCGTCCCCCAACGCTCCCTGCATCGGATACTGGAGGCTGCAGAATAACGGGCAATGCGCGTTCTCTCGAGTGGCAAACAGATCTATCCGAGGAAACCCCCATATCTGGAAGACTAGACAGACCTGATCTGGATGGAGACGCCACTCGTGGTCTGCCGAGAATTGGCGACTGAGACTGTCCGCACGTACATTCAAGACCCCGGCCAGATGATTTGCCACCAAGCAAATCTGATGGTCCTTTGCCCAGGACCATAGCCGAAGAGCTTCTCTGCAGAGAAGGTACGACCCTACTCCTCCCTGTTTGTTTATGTACCACATCGTGGTAGTATTGTCCGTCAGGACCTGTACCGACTGACCACGAAGGGATGGGAGGAAGGCCTTGAGAGCCAGACGTACAGCCCGTAACTCCAACAGATTGATATGAAACACCTGTTCCTCTGGAGACCAAAGCCCTTTGATCTCCAGATCCCCCAGATGAGCTCCCCATCCTAGGGTGGAAGCATCCGTTATGACCGTGGCCACTGGTGGCGACTGCGCGAACGGCTTTCCCTGTGAAAGATTGTTGCCCGCAATCCACCACTTCAATTCCACAGCAGCATCTCTGGAGATCTTGACAGTACCTTCTAAATCTCCCTTGTGTTGAGACCACTGCCTTCGGAGGCACCACTGAAGAGCCCCCATGTGCCAGCGAGCATGCGTGACCAACAGAATGCAGGAGGCGAACAGACCGAGCAGACGAAGGACCTTGAGGACTGGAACTACCGCTCCATTTCGAAACATTGGAACCAATTCCTGAATATCTTGAATCCGCTGAGGCGGAGGAAAGGCTCGACTCAATGTTGTATCCAGTACTGCCCCTATGAACAGGAGGCGCTGAGAGGGCTCCAGGTGAGATTTGGGCACGTTCACCGAAAAGCCCAGGTCGAACAACAACTGGGTTGTTGACTGCAGATGATGCGACACAAGCTCCGGGGACTTGGCTTTGATCAACCAGTCGTCCAAGTAAGGGAATACTGCTATCCCGTTCCTTCTGAGCTCCGCCGCAACCACTGACATCACCTTTGTGAAGACTCGAGGTGCTGAAGTAAGACCAAACGGGAGGACCGCAAACTGATAGTGCTGCGACCCTACCACAAACCGGAGATACTTCCTGTGCGACTTGAGTATCGGGATATGAAAGTAAGCATCCTGCAAGTCGACAGACACCATCCAATCTTCCTTGTTCAACGCCAAAAGCACCTGTGCTAGGGTCAGCATCTTGAACTTTTCCTGTTTGAGGAACCAATTCAAGATCCTCAGATCCAGGATTGGTCTCAACTGACCATCCTTTTTGGGAATCAGGAAGTATCTTGAGTAACAACCTCGACCCTTTTCCTGCTCTGGGACCAACTCTACTGCGCCCTTTGAAAGGAGGACTTGAACCTCCTGTTCTAGCAACAGGAGGTGTTCTTCTGAACAATAAGATGGGTGGGGCGGGATGAGGGGCGGGAACTCCCGAAAGGGAAGGGCGTAGCCTTTCCCCACAATGCCGAGAACCCAAGTGTCCGTTGTGATAGACTTCCACTTGTGGAGAAAATGCCGTAATCTTCCCCCTACAGGAGAGGAGTGAGTGGGAAACGGTGGAAGCCTAAGGCTGCTTCCCCTGCTGCACCCCTCCAGAGGACGAGGAAGAGGCAGAGTGCTGTTGAGAGGCTCCTCTGGTACGGGCCCCACCCCTCCCCCTCCCTCTAAATGACCTATAGGGGAGGGAAGAGGCGGGTTGCTGGAACCTCCCCCGAAAGGAAGAGGAAGAAGAGCCACGCCCAAATCCCCGAAACCTCCTGAAAAATCTAGAAGAGGCAGAGGAAGAAGGAGCTTGCAGTCCTAACGATTTGGCTGTGGCTCTGCTCTCCTTAAATCGTTCCAAGGCCGAATCTGCCTTGGCTCCAAACAGTCTGTCCCCATCAAACGGGAGGTCCAGCAGTGTCGACTGCACATCCGCAGAAAACCCTGAGTTTCGGAGCCAGGCCTGTCTTCTTGCCACCACAGCCGTGCCCATCGCCCTGGCCACCGAGTCGGTCGTGTCCAGCCCAGACTGGATAATCTGGGTCGCGGCAGCCTGGGCGTCCGAGACCACATCCAAGAGACCCTGGGGGAGCTCCGTAAATGAAGACGAAATATCATCCATCAGAGCATGGATGTACCTCCCCAGAATGCACGTTGCGTTGGTGGCCTTCAACGCCAAACTGCATGACGAAAATATTTTCTTGGACTGCGCATCCAGTTTCTTGGAGTCTCTGTCTCCAGGCACCGACGGGAAGGAACCAGGCGCTGACTTTGAGGAACAGGAGGCTTGCACCACCAAGCTCTCCGGCGTAGGGTGTCTAGAGAGAAAGCCAGGGTCAGATGGTGCAGCTCGATACCTCCTGGCCACAGCCCTATGAACGGCCGAGGAAGACACCGGCTTCTTCCACACCTCCAACACCGGATCCAGCAAAGCATCATTAAATGGCAAGAGAGGCTCAGCTGCAGCAGAGGCCGGATGCAATACCTCTGTCAGCAAATTCTGCTTCGCCTCTGCCACCGGCAAAGGCAGGTCCAAAAAGCTCGCTGCCTTCCTCACCACAGCATGAAAGGAAGCAGCCTCCTCCGTATATTCCCCTAGAGATGAAAGGTCCCACTCAGGGGAAGTGTCCAGCCCACTGGCTGTATCCAGACCATGTAGTCCATCTCCAGAGTCCTCAATCTCTCCCTCCTCTAAGACTCGCTGGTACTCCTGCTCTTCTAAAAGACGGAGAGCACGCCTCCTCGAATGAAGCCTCTCCTCGATACGCGGAGTCGACATGGCCTCCGCCGTCGTCGAAGAACGGCGCCGATCTCCAGAAGCATCTGACGCCGCGTCCGGCGCCACAGGCAGCTTCGGCGCCGAGGTAGGAGCCGGAGGACGAGGTCTTGGAGCCGATGGACCAACCGGAGTCACAGGGCAAAATCCTGACTTCGACGGAAGGGCAACCTCCGGCGCCGAGCCCACATTCCCAAAAGGGAGAAAGGGCATAAAGGGTGCCGGCCGAAGAGGCGCAGGATCACCCAACGAAAAGGCCAAGGGCCCCGAAGGACCAGCCGGAGCAGCTCCTGGAGCCATCTGCTGAAAGATGGTATACATCGCATTAAGAAACGCGGTACTATCGGCTCCAGGAGTGGGAAAAGCCGGATACTGGGGTGCCTGGATCGAAGGCGACCCCGACGCCGGCCTCGACGTCTGCGACGCCGGAGAAAACACAAGAGGCTGCACCACCTCAATCACCGACGCCTGACCAGGCGAAGTCGGTGACGCCGGAGAGGGCAACGGCGTCGATGGATGCGGCGTGACCGTGGGGCTGACCTCCCAAGTCCTCCGACGCCGAGCCGAAGGTGACCTCGAACGAGACTCCTTGCTGGAATGACGTCGTGAGTCTCTACGGCGCCGGGAGTCTCGATGACGCCGGTGAGACCTTGGCGAAGAAGACTTTTTATGATGTTTCTCCTTCTTCTTTGACTTTGCCATGAATAACTTGGCCTCACGCTCTTTGAGGGCCTTCGGATTCATGTGTTGACATGAATCGCAAGTCGAGACGTCGTGGTCGGAGCTCAAACACCATAGACAGTCGGAGTGAGGATCTGTAACTGACATCTTGCCCCCACACTCTCGACAGGGCTTGAAACCCGACTTCCTTTGAGACATTATTACCGCAGAGAAGACTACGCAGCAGACAATACACTGTAACCACGAAGGTAACAGTAGCTCCCTCGAAGATAACCGTTTCGAATGCACGGAAAAAAGGGAACTGTCATCGGCACGTCGGCGAGGACCTCTTATTGCCTGTATGACGTCAGACGGCTTCGCGTGGGCTAGAGTGACGTCCTCGTCGACGTGCAGAGACTAGTAAGAAGATTTCCGTCGAATGCTGGCGCCATGGGAGTATTCATTAGGTGAGGAATCCACAGGTAGTTGTATCCATCAGAAAGGGGTAGTAGTAAATGCCTACAGACCCAAAGACCTCGCAGTTGCCCTACTGTCCTTAAAGCGCTCTAAGGCAGAGTCAGCTTTAGCTCCAAACAGCTTCTCTCCATCAAAAGGCAGGTCCAATAGAGTGGTCTGGACATCCGTAGAAAAGTCAGAGGACCTCAAACACGCATGCCTCCTGGTAGGGATTGAGGTACCCATCGCCCTGGCCACTGAGTCTTTAGAATACAGACCAGACTGGATAATCTGCTTAGCCGCAGCTTGAGCGTCTAACAGGAGCTCGCCAAATTGTCCTTGCATCTCCTGTGGCAAGTCTGGAACCATAGCTTTAGCCGAGTCCATCAGGGCGTGGGCATATCTCCCTAACACGCAAGTAGCATTTGCCGCTTTCAGGGCCATACTACAGGAAGAAAAAGTCTTCTGGCTGACTGCTCCATTCTCTTGGATTCCCTGTCTGAAGGAATAACAGGGAAGGAGCCCGGTGCAGAACATGTGGAATATGAGGCCTGAACTACCAAACTCTCTGGAGTGGGATGCTTTGACAAAAATCTGGGATCTCCAGGAGCCACCCTATACCGTCTTGCCACAGATCTGTTCACAGCTGGGGATGACACAAGCTTCCTCCATACCTCTAAAATAGGCTCCGTAAGAGCATCATTAAATGGAAGTAAGGGTTCTGCTGAAGCCGAAGAAGGATGCAGGACCTTGGTCAAAATATTTGTTTTAACCTCAGCAGCCAGCAACGGAAGATCCAAAAAATTTGCCACCTTCCTGACCACAGAATGGAAAGAGGCCACTTCCTCTGTAAACTCCTCTGGAGATGAAAGATCCCACTCTGTCTAGCCCACTGACTGAGTCGAGACCATGATATTTCCCCAAGGGCTCAGCAGTCTCTTCTTCCTCCAGTAGCTGTCTTTGATAATCCTGTTCCTCTAAAAGCCTCAGTGCTTTTCTGCACGACCTCAACCTGGCCTCCAACCTCGGCGTCGACATAGAGTTAGCCGACGTCGATGACACCGGCTTCAAGACTGAAAGACGCGGACCAGGCGAAGGAGACACACTACGATCTAATCGGTATCCATCCGGCGCCAGAGCCGATCCCATCGGCGCCGTGGACACCTGAGGCTCTGTCATCGGTGTCGACTGATAAGGCGATGTCATCGGCTCCATAGGCCTTTGAGGCAAAGTCATTGACACCGAACCAGCACCCTCAGCTGGATAAAAGGGCATGAACGGCGCGGCCTTACAAGGGGCCAGGGAGCCCCCATGTAAATGCCAAAGGACCCGTGGGACCAGCCGGTGCACCAGCAGGGGCCATAGCATTAAACATGTTAAACATGGCATTTAAAAATGTCGCCGGATCCGCTCCCGGAGCTGGGAAGGCAGGATACCACTGAGCTTCATGTGGCACTTGCGCCGGCTGGGCATCTGAATCCTGCACCCCAGGCAAAAAGCAAGGGCTCTCTTGAGGGGCCACTACCTTGAAGACCGATGGCGCCGGAGAAGCCTGAGGGCTTTGAGGCTGTGGAGTCAAGAGTTTGGCTTCTCTCTCCTTCAGCACCTTCGGATTCATATTTTGGCAGGACACACACTCCGCGACGTCATGTTCCGAACTTAAGCACCAAAGGCAATCATCGCGAGGCTCCGTAACCGACATGCGACCCCTGCACTCCTGACAAGGCTTAAACCCCGACTTCCTAGGAGGAGAAGTTGTAACTAGAGACAAAAGGGAATACCTTTGAAATAGTAACAAGAGCAGGAGAAAACCGTTAGCGTTGAAGGCACAGAAAAAAGGGAACTGATGTCAGCATGCCGGCGAGGACCTCTTATTGTCATGGTGACGTCAGATGGAGTCGCGCGCGGAGCTGCGCAATTGTGACGCCCTCGTCGACATGGAGAGCTGGGAAGAAGATTTCCATCGAATGCTGGAGAATTGGGAGAATTCATAAGGTGAGGAATCCACAGGTAGTTGTATCCATCAGAAACACCACTTTCCTGCCGTCTCTTAATCGAATCAAGAGGGCACCTGGTTGTCTAGGTTTGCAGGAAATGGGGGAGGTCCTGAGCTGCTCCAAATGTATTTCCCTCCTTTGAAGTCCAGTTTGGCTACTCTCCCTCCATCCTGTTTTCACCATCTGCTAAGGTAGATTTCCTACCCCAAGCACTGTCATTGTCTTCAGCCCAGGCCACTTTACACCTCATCAAGGCAGCCTGGCAACGCTGCCAGAACCTGGCCAATCAGAGAGGGCACTACAGAGCTGAAGTTGGCAACTTTCGGTAAGAGTTCTAAAACTCTTTCCCTGAACTAGTTATATTAAATTCAACAATGGCAAGTTGTTTGATTTATTATAACAATAAGTTTAATACCAAATTTGACATAGTTAGCTCCTTTTGGGACTTTATTAATTAAAATTAAATATCCCCATTTTAGCTTATGGAGTTCATTCAGTACAGTGAGGGAAAAATGAATTTGGCTATTTTACCTCATCGGAGTTTATAAAACAATTTTATTTTTGTAAGGTTCCTGCTTATAGTTATATAGCACCCAGCCCTAGGGGCACTTAAGGCACACCTGAAGGGTGACGTATATGTAGAAATAAGGTAGATTAAGACTTTGGAAGTAGTTTTAATTCCAAAGTCGAATTTGCATGTAACTTTAGTTTATAAACAGGCAGCAAGGCAGGCCTGCCTTTAAAATGACACTGTGCACCTCAGCAGTGCACCTTTGGGTGTGCTACCTTTGCTGGGGTCCCTGAACCTACATGTCCTACCATTTACTAGGGACTTATAGGTAGGTTGACATAACCAATTATAATTAGCCTAATTTGCATGTCCACTTTACACAGAGCACTGGCCCTGGGACTAGTAAGCAGTACCCAGGGCACAGCCAAGAGTCAGTAACCACCAGTATCTGTCCAAGACGTTTGGGTGTGATCGGGGCAAAAAGGAGGGCTTTCCTACAAAGAGAAAAACAAGAAGGTCATGAATGGAATCCTTGAATTAATCTTAGACACCATTAATAAATAAAGGACATATTCCAGTCTATTGTTTTGTGCATAGAGTGGCACAGGGAGGATCAAACAATGTACTGGAATCTATGCAAAAACAATGTACTGGAATATGCATTATCCATCGGCAGTGGCAGAAATGTATTCACTCTTCTGTGGCATCTCCCTGAACACAAACATCAAACATGACTGCAGGTCAGAAGATGTCCTAATTCCTCCTCTGGGTAACTTTCCAAGCCCCAGTCATGCTCTTGAGCATTTTCTTTAAACACTCCAGCAGTCCATTTGTTTGAGGATGGTGTGATGTGGATATTAAGTAGTTCACCCCATACTCATTACATATAACCATCACATAGGTAGATGTGAAAATAGTTCCAGTGTCCAAAAGAAATTTGTTAGTAAAAGCAAAGCAAGCACCTTGCTTCGATTCACAGCAGATTGTTTTTAATGAGACCATTTCCATTGTTGCAAGCGTTGTACACTGGCCCAAGGTGGGTCAGGGTGTGTTGGGGTCAGATTATTGAAACCAGGATATGATGGGGTGGTAAAATGATTGCCACATTCTAATGATGTCACAGTAGTTTTTTTGTTTTTTGTTTTTGGACATAGAGATCTAGAGTAAGTTCACAGGGGCCACCGAATTTTCAGTCAAACGCCAAAGAAAGTACTGGATCATGTCTATTGCTACCAAATGGACTGATGACTTGATAGTTCATGCAGTTCTACATTTTTAGCTAATATCACTTTGCCACCTGAAATTTTTGAGTCTACACATTCAATGATAAGGTTAAAACTGCAGGGCAGAGAATGCAACGTGCTTAGGTTAAAATGACAGACCTGGCTGAAAGTGTCAAATGACGTATGGATACTTGGTAGGGATCAGTGCTTAATTTGTAAACAAAAGTAAGTGCCAGGGCCCAAGGTATTTTGTGGCAATACCTTGGGCCCTTGTGCAACCTGCCAGCGCTTCAAATGCCAGTGCAGTTACCTTATAACCAAATCCTTCCAACAAATGTCACCATTTGGATTATTCCATGTCACTAAGGGTGTTAGAACGGACTGGATAAGGCATTCCTATTTTAATTTACATTAATATTGACATTGTAAACAACCTATGCATGTGCTCTCCTCAAAAATAGACTCACAGCGCCACCATGTGGTGGATTGTTGGGGTAAGTATCAGTGCTGAGCACCGGAAAACACTGGCACAAATTAAGCACTGGTAAGGATTCAAGACTCGGCTCCAGAAGAGAATTGGGCATTTTAGACACCACCAGCTTCTGTGGTTTTTTTAAGGAATTAATCAATTAGCAAAAGAAAGGGAATAGGTTGCCACACTGGCCTGAGTTTGGGTCTTTGGTCTGACTTGCATAAGGGGGACGCGGAGTCCTCCAATCACACTCTGGGTCTATGGTTCATCCACAAGGGAGTGACTGACTGGTCGGATTATATCACATGTATCACGTGGCTGTACGCTCGCGGACTCCTCTTCGGTTACACGCGCAGATACACGCACACACTCACGAGCTGAAATGCACTTCGGACACCGGCTCGAGTCAGGAATAACCTCCTTACATCACAGCTCCTCGAATACGATGCTTCGCGCTCATCTCGCGCAAGACAGACAGGGACAAGTGTCCAAAGTTGACCGCACTGCGTTCATTATGGACCGCTTGAAAAACGCACCCGCTCACCACTCTTCCCCTGCATCCATTAGAGTGGCAAGAATACCCTTGGCCTGCATGTGGGGCCTCCGGTGGGCCTAAAGGCCCAAGTGCCCTTATGTGGCTTTGTCAGCTTGGCGACTCGTGGCCGGCGTGTGTAGCCCCATCTTCTCTGAACACGCCGGAGTTTCCACGCAAACCTAGCACATGCCTCGGGACCTAAATTACAGATGTTATTACCGTTTGGCTCTGGGTGAATGCTGCAATTCTAAGAACGGAGCATGGTTTCAGGAAAAGGGACCCCGTCATACTCACATTAGTTGCACCAAAAGTTCTGGAGAATGTGTCGGAGTTTCCTAAATACTTAATGAATGCGTGACAAGCGTGCAAAGAGAAAACATCGCTATACCAGGGTTTCGAAACATTAGGGCAGCCATGAAACACGTGGGGTAGTCCTAAGGATGCAGGTCACAGTGCTCCCATCTTTTGGGTGAGGTCTGGACCAGTGAAATACACACATCTTAAGCCTCACTAACTGCGTGGGTGTCTCACACCTTCGAGCCATTGTTGTTCAGTGGGTATGGATGAGGTTTCTGCATGATTTTTCGTATGTCCGCGATGCCGCTTATCGGATACTTACACACACAGATATAAAAAAAGAAAGGATTATTCCTTGGGTGCGCTCAAGTGGTACATGCTGAGCTTACCACATACGAAAGTTTTGTACCATATTTTGAACGGGTGGTTGATAAGATGGACAATCTTTATCTGATCAAGAGTATGATGTTACTATTTTCTTAGTGGACTCTTTGTGAACGAATGGTTTGATTTATAGAGTAAGCCTTGAAAAAGTCCGTCAGTGGACAAAATATGTGTCGGCTGAGGCAGTGCTACAAAGGGGTTGAAGTGTACATGTTGTACCTTTGTCCAAAGCAATTTTTTGATTATTTGAAAATTGTTTGTCTGATATATTCATACGTTGATGTCGTCTTGTACTTATTGTTTATATGTATTATGTTGTTTTATATGTTTGTAAATTTATTGTATATTTTTTGTATGATCACATTAAATATTTTGAGTTTTGTATTATTACATATGTTTGTTTGTTTACAGAAAGAATAATGAACACCCTTTTCCTGCCTTTGGATACACTTTTCCATGAATGTGAAATGTATTGATATTTCTTGTATAGATTTAATTTCATAAGAATCAATTGTGTTCTAGCTGTACTTGGTGTGCTCTGCTATTTTTGTAGTTCTATGAATGAGCCTGACACCAGTTGGAGCACAGTCGTGTTCACTGGGTATGAGTCTCACACCTTGGAGCTCAGCCTCAGTTATGGGTTTGTACCTACCTCAATGGGTGTGAAGCTCCTGCCTTGAAGAACAATCTTGCACGCAGTGTGCGTGTGTGTTATAATCTGGAACGCTCCTCCCGAGATCAAATCCTAAACCATGAAGAGCATTTGCCCTCTTTGATTAGGCACGAGTCTCACACCTGCGCTGCCCTTTATCCAGCACAGGGTTCAGGCCGCAAGCCCGCAGATGTATCCCAAGCCTCATGCGATCTTACTTGCTGGGTTTTTCGGTCGATAAAATCAGGCCCCCTGTTCCTTCTCCCACGAAATCCAACTGAGTTATAATTTGACAGAGTTGATTCCAACGAGAAGGATATCACTCTGCCAACCTTGTGACTGACACCTGTGTGAGAGTTACACCTTGGAGCACAGTCTCACTCACTGGGTGATAGTCTGCCTCACAGATTGTTGAGTATTAGTTAACGGAGTACAGTCTTGTTTAAAGGGTGCAAGGTTTACCTATTTTTCTCTCTGACTCACTAAGCCCTGCAGCCAGCCAGCTCTCTCGTGGTCAATCCCAAGATCCTTAATGACTTTAATGAACACCATATACCTTGTTATTTTACTTTTTGGCTTTGAGCTTCACACAACCGCATTTATTGTAAAATTGGTGTAGTCCGATGTTCAGTTATTATCTCAGATTATAGCTCCTAAAAGACAAAGGGAAGTTAACTAAAATCCCAGTACAGGAAATGCACGTCAGCAACTTCCATGTTTGCCTACTTGTTATCATTTCACTCCTTTGACGGCATCTTTGCACATAATACTGTATGGTAACCATGAAATACAGCAAAGGGTTCAGATAGTAAATTGTATCTCCCATATCTCACACTTCCTCCTCCATCACACTGTTAGGCGCCTCACCACGAATTGAGATAAAAGCACGTCTGGGCACTCATACACAACACCAAACCACTCCCTTAGTAGGATCAAGGCTAAAAAACACAACTTTTTGCCAACCAGGTACTCCTCTGCAGCGTAGCATGCTACTCGTCCGAACTGTGTTTTAGCATCCCACAATTGGGTATTAACTGCTATTCAAATGCTACAATACAAAAGGGTGTCCTAGTGGCACTGCAGGGCATCTGGAATTACGCGATTTTGCAGTGTTTTCCGCATAATTATGAATTTGCCGCGTTTGCCACAAAGTCCATGATCTGCTGCCTAATCTGCAGATTTCAGCAAAAAACAATTTTGGTACCAGCTCAGACAGATCAAAAGTTACTGAAAACTCGGAAATGTATTGCATCATGTTGGAAGGCCCTTTACAAAGGATGACTGGTCAACTTTCTGTTGCTTATTTCTTTATTTGGATGTCAAAGTGGTACTGAGGTGAAACCTCACCCCCACCCCACGAAAGTCTTAACGGGTAAAATTGTCAAAATAATGAAGTGATACTAACATTGCCTTTTCTTGCCGCATAATTTAGTCAACTACGCCGCATAATTTGGTCATCCTTTGCCGCATAAATCCAGTGACCCTGAACAAACCATGACGCTTCAGCTGGAGGAGGGCTGCGTTCCTCCTTGGCTGGCTACGGGGCCGCTGGACTCCGACTGGCGCCTAAGCTCTTGCCAGATAAGTGTATGGTAGTTTTTGGGCATACCACTGCTCTGCCATTGGAGCTAGTGATCCCAAGGTCTGCTCCCGGGACTCCCTGACCATGTCCTCAGGGGATGGATGACAGGTGTGCTTTCCGTAACCAAGGACTGGGTTTCTATGTCGCCATAAACACGCGTCTCCAGGCCCTAAATATAACCGTTGGGTGAACACTCACCCAGTGCGCGCCCCACACGGGTCAAGGAGTAAGCGCGAGGTGGGCGCCGCAGAGGGATTCCCTTTTGGACAACGTGAATCTTCTAAGGGGAGGGATGATTATGGGCAATTTACAACCGCCGGTGCCCAATCCTGTAACTAAGAAACATCGTTTGAGTCTACGGTTTCCATTCACGTCACGATAAACACATTGGCTTTAGGTACATAGGCGTGCATTAGCACACACGGGCAAAGATGCGAACACGGGAAAGCGCACACGCATTCCCACACACACACAAGAATGCACACGGATGCAAAGAAATGAAGACACATACACGCAGGGGCGTAGCTTCAAGGTGGAGAGGGACTGGGAGAGGGTGGGGTGTTGGGGGGGGGGGGGGGGGGGGGGGGAGGCGTGTGAGATGTTTGTCGGATCTCACCAGGAATGTTTACGTACACACAGACAAAAACGCACACACACTCCCTTTCTGTTTTGAAAGCCCTAAAAAATATTCGTTATTTTACAAAATATTTTGTGTTCTCTCTTAGTACCCCACCAATTCGCATTCCTCACCTTTTCCAGTGCCCCTCAGGCCCCTCTCATGCACCCTGCTTGTCCTTAAATGTATTTAAACATAATATGTTTATGTGATTGTCGGTAAATCTGAAGCTCATCCTCCACCCCGATCCTACTGACCAAGTTACTTCCCTGCATACACGATGCAATATAGATCTAGTCACAGGAATGCACACACCCAGCGATAACAGATGCACATAAAAGCACACAAACACAGTTACGGAAATGCCCCAAGATGTTCACATACACAAATGAATCGGTATCGATGTTTGCACGCAGACTTATTCCTACAGAAAGCAGCAATTCACACATGTACACCAATGCTAACAATAACACACATGATCATAAACTAGAATGGAGACTAATGCCCACCCCCCTACACACACACACAAACCCACATGCAGACATATGATAAAAGATACAAACATGTTTATAGACACATGCTCATAGACACAGATGCACACACATGCCCATGTGCACACAAACACACGCATGAAGATTCAACAAGGCATTGAAACGTACACATGCTTCCACATAAAGAGGCATGCACCCTTACAACCATCAACTTACAGATATAAACCCAGCTTTGCACACATATATACATGAACAGATACACACACAGACATTTATGCACACAGTTCACACAGGCAAACGAAGACATGCACATCTAGACATTAGATCTAATTTACATATCTACACAAGCCTGAACAAAAGAGAACATATTCTCAAACATATACAAAGTATTAGACCTGGCAGTTCTTGGCATGGCTTCCCCTGTCTTTTTGCTTCTGATTTTTTCTGATCTGTTTTTGACCTGTGCTAACACCATTTTTTCTGGCTTTAGGACTCTAGGCACTTTACCACTGCTGACCAGTGCTAAAGTGCAAGTGGTGTCTGTCTAAATTGTATTGGTGATTGCTTTATCAATGATTGGCATATCCAATTTACTAGTAAGTCCCTAATATAGTGTACAATGAGTGCACAGGGCCTATAAATCAAATGCTACTAGTGGGCCTGCAGCACTGATTGTGCCATACACGAGTAGCTCTGTAAACATCTCAGTCCTGCCACAGTAGTGTCTGTGTGGGGATTTTAAACTGCCATTTCGACCTGGCAAGTGCACCCACTTGCCAGGCCCAAACCTTCCCTTTTACTACATGTTAGTCACCCCTAAAGTAAGCCCAAGGCAGCCCCATGGTCAGGGTGCAGTGTATTTAAAAGGTAGGACATGTACCGGAGTGTTTTACATGTCTTGATGGTGAACTACTGCTAAGTTTGTTTTTCACTATTGTAAGACCCATCTCTCCCCTAGGGTAACATAGGAATTGCTTGAAATACCTTTTAAGTGGAATTTCCCATTGGGGAGAGATGGAGATATGGAGTTTGGGTTCTCTGAACTCACAATTTAAAAACCATGTTCTGGTGAAGTTGGTTTTTGAATAGTAGGTTTGAATATGCTTATTTTAGAAAGTGAGCATTTTCTTGCTTAAGCATTCTGTGCCTCTGGTCTGGGTCAGGATGACAGTTAGGCTGTTTGTGCATTCACTCTATACCGTCCCATAAAGAGAGCTGAGGTGTGCCACGCATATCCTGATGGCCCATCACCTGGCTGATGGGTCTTCCTGATGGGTCTTCCTGAGCTAGAGTGGTGGGAGAAGCTGACACTTGCACCTGAATAGGGCTGTGCCTGTCCTTACACAAAGTAGTCTCCAATCCCCTGGAGTGTGTCTGGGGCCAGGGCAGGGAAAGAAAATAAGTTACTTACCTGTAACTGTAGTTCTCCAGTATTGGAATCTTTCATAGATTCACATGCTTGAATCATTCCCCGTCGTCAAGATGGGAGTACCCAGTATAATTTACACAAGTAATGTCAAGATACATTAACAAAGAAAAAAGGCCCCAGGACTCTTCAATTTAACAGTCTATCAGAGTCATTTTGTGAAAAGGACCAAACCTGAGCCCCCACCAATCAGGCGACAGCACCCTCCAGAATCCTCCTGAGACAAGCTCCAGCACCTCAGATTGTCCAAGCACAAGTGCGTACAATATAATAAACAGAGAGAGAAAGAACGAGGTGAAGTGAGCTTCTCCGGGGAGGCGGGTGGGTCGCATGTGAATCTATGAAAGATTCCAATACTGGAGAACTACAGTTACAGGTAAGTAACTTATTTTCTTACTCCAGTATTGGAACTTTCATAGATTCACATGCTTGAATCAGAGTAGAGAGCAGTAGCTATGCACATTGTAATATGACAATATGTATAATGGAAAACACTTTGATACACAAAACCTTATTACCATCCTGCATATACATGCAACTATAAAGGTATACACCTATATATATATATTTATATATATATATATACATATACAGATATATGACGAAATACCAAGAAACACAGCAAAAAATTATTCTAAGACACTACTGTAACATGAATGTTCTCCTCAAACCCGATCACTTATGTGTTTGTCATAATGTTCTTTACCTTTGTATACCTTTCTCTTTCTTTTTTTTTTAAAGAAATATAAACAATGTGCATACCTGTTCTAGGATGGAGGGATGTAGGAGAGATGGCTCACCTTCACCTGAAGAGATTCCTGAGAACCGCCTGGCCCACTGCTACCTCTCCCTGAGATAGAGATTCCAAGCAGTAGTGCTTCGTGAAAGTATGGCAGCTCTTCCATGTTGCTGCCCTACAAATGTCTTGTAGTGAAACTCCGGCGAACAGTGCCGCTGAGGATGAGACTGCTCTCGTAGAGTGAGCATGCACAGGTGATTGCAAAGGTTTGCCCGCTGCTTGATGGCAGAAGCGAATGGCTGAGGCGATCCACCTGGAAATACTCTGCTTGGATAGTGGGTAACCTTTCCTAGGAGCACTGTATGCTACGAATAGCTGATTAGAGCGTCGAAAAGATTTAGTCCTGTCCAAATAAAATTGAACACATCTTTTAACGTCTAAGGAGTGTAATGCCCTCTCAGCCGGAGTAGATGGATGAGGAAAAAAAGATTTGAAGACTAAAGGTTTGTTTATGTGAAAGTCTGAAGGAACCTTTGGAATAAAATGCGGGTTAGTGCTCATTAGCAGTCTGTCGTGTTTAAGCTGTAGGAATGGCTCTTGGATGGAAAGAGCTTGCACCTTGCTGACCCGCCTAGCTGATGTAAGAGCTACCAATAAGGCAACCTTCCATGACAAGAACTTGAGGGAAGCACGATGGATCGGTTCAAACAGATGCTTCATCAGTTGTGCTAAGACAATATTCAGATTCCACGAAGGAGGTGGTGGTCTGAAAGGAGGGAAAACTCTGAAAAGCCCCTTCAAAAATCTCTTAATCAGCCGAGAAGAGAAGAGTGAGGGTGTATCATCTGAACGTCTGTATGCAGCTATAGCTGCTAAGTGAACTTTAATGGACGAGTGTGCTAGGCCAGATTGAGCTAGCTGCAACAGATACGGTAAAATTTCCTCTGGTGGTGAGACTAGTGGGTCAACACCAGGCACAGAATCCTTTCCATTTACAACAATACGTTTTGTTAGTGCTATCTGCTCTGGCTTTTGACAAAATATCCCTGTAGTCCTGCGGGATATTCAAATGCGCGAACTCTCTGTGGTGAGGAACCAGGCTGATAAACGCATTGACTGCGGATCGGGGTGCCAAACCTAGCCGTTGTTCATTGTTAGTAATTGAGGTGATGGCTCGAGCGGAATATAAGGCTTGATCGACAGAAGGAGAAGTTCCGCGAACCAATGTTGACGCGGCCAGTACGGAGCTATTAGTATCAGAGTGCACGGCTCTGTTTTCATCTTCCTGAGGACCCGTGGGATCAACGGAATGGGAGGAAAGGCGTAAGCAAAGATGTCTAAAAAGAAAAAGGGAGCACACTGCCTTGCATTCAAGTGGAAAATAGCCCCAAGGCATCATGGTAAATGCAGTCATTTAAATATAATAGCGAGAATTTTTCAAAAAATTATTCACCCTAAGTAGGTGCAGCAAGTGCTGTATCGCTGTAGAAAGTATTTCACCTAAGGTAGGTGCAGTGAGTGCCGTATCTCTGGACACGTCGTGTTTCTGGCTTTCAGCCGTCATCAGCAGAGAGCATATGTAACTGAAGAGGTCGCTTGAAATGTCGCCAAACGTCTTCACAGGTTTTTGTACCTCTCAGTAGGTGCACAGGTGCATCGCCAGTGCTGGTCAGCAAGAGGCTCACGGGAGCCGTCATTTAGACATCCAAAAAGAAAAAGGGAGCACACAGCCTTGCATTCAAGTGTGAAATAGCCCCAACGCATCATGGTAAATGCAGTCATGTAAATATAATAGCGAGAATTTTTCAAAAAATTATTCATCCTAAGTAGGTGCAGCAAGTGCCGTATCGCTGTAGAAAGTCTTTCACCTAAGGTAGGTGCAGCGAGTGCCGTATCTCTGGACACGTGTTTCTGGCTTTCGGCCGTCATCAGCAGAGAGCATATGTAACTGAAGGGGTCGCTTGAAATGGCGCCAAACGTCTTCACAGGTTTTTGTACCACTCAGTAGGCGCACAGGTGCATCGCCAGTGCTCGTCAGCAAGAGGCTCACGGGAGCCGTCATTTAAACATCCAAAAAGAAAAAGGGAGCACACTGCCTTGCATTCAAGTGGAAAATAGCCCCAAGGCATCATGGTAAATGCAGTCATTTAAATATAATAGCGAGAATTTTTCAAAAAATTATTCACCCTAAGTAGGTGCAGCAAGTGCCGTATCGCTGTAGAAAGTCTTTCACCTAAGGTAGGTGCAGCGAGTGCCGTGTCTCTGGACACGTGTTTCTGGCTTTCGGCCGTCATCAGCAGAGAGCATATGTAACTGAATGGGTCGCTTGAAATGCCGCCAAACGTCTTCACAGGTTTTTGTACCACTCAGTAGGCGCACAGGTGCATCGCCAGTGCTCGTCAGCAAGAGGCTCACGGGAGCCGTCATTTAGACATCCAAAAAGATGTCTGACCAGACTATCGAAAACGCATTTCCCCAAGATCCCCTCTGGTGATGCCAACTTGCGAAGAACCGGCATTTGACGTTGTATTTGTTCGCAAACAGGTCTACCGTTGGTGTTCCCTACAGGGAAAAAATATGGTTCAATACTGTCTGGTCTAACTCCCACTCGTGGCAGTCCGATTTCTGCCTGCTGAGTGCATCTGCTGTCTTGTTGTTTATTCCAGGCAAGTGCACCGCTGATAGTGTGATGTTTTGCTGCAAGGCCCAGTTCCAGATTGCTTGGGCTTCTCTGGAGAGAGTGAGAGATCTTGTGCCTTCTTGTTTGTTGAGATAGTGCATCGTAGTAGTGTTGTCCGTCCTTATTACCACTTGCGATCCTGAGATCTTGGGAAGAAACGCTTGTAAGGCTAGGTGCACTGCTCTGAGCTCCAGCCAATTGATATGCATTGATGCCAGATGCGGTGGCCACTTGCCACTTATTTGCAGATCCTGTAACACAGCTCCCCAGCCTTCCAGTGATGCATCCGTTGTTGTGGTCCACGGGGCTGGTTGCTGTAGAAACTAAAGGCCGATTGATAGATGATGCCTTTGAGACAACCATCTCAGAGTTCTGAGCATTATTGGAGTTATTTGTATCTGGTCCTCGAAAGTGCCTGATACCTGGAGCCATTGACGATTTAGCTGCTCTTGTAAGGGGCGCATCTTTAGGTGACACAGAGGGACCAGATGTATGCATGAAGACATCATGCCCAACAGCGACTTGAACAGACGGACAGTAACCTTTCCTCTTCTCTGAATGGAACTTGCTAGAGTCAGTAATCTTTGTTGCCTCTCTAACGTGGGACATGCCATTGTGGATTCTGTGTTTAGTCTTGCTCCTAGAAAGGTAATATTGCGTGCTGGTAGAGGGTTGGACTTCTCCGAGTTGACGGTGAATCCGAGATTGGTCAGTGAGGAAACGCACTTTTTTGTTGACTTGTGCGTTCCTGCGTAAGTCTTTGCCTTTATCAACCAATCGTCTAAGTATGGAAAAACTTGGTGCTTTCTCCTTCTGAGAAAGGCTGCGACTGGTGCTAGACATTTGGTGAATATTCTTGGGGCTGATTTCAGTCCGAAAGGAAGGACACGGTATTGATAATGGCTGCCGGCTACGGTGAATCTCAAGTATTTTCTGTGGGCAGGGTGGATGGGTATGTGGAAGTATGCGTCTTTCAGGTCTAGTGAAGATATGAAATCTCTCTGATTGAGACGCAGGAGGACGTTTTGCAAGCTGATCATCCAGAACGATTGCTTTTTTAAGTAGACATTCAGTTCCCTTAAATCGAGGATCGGCCTCCAATCCTTCCACTTTTTCCGAATGAGGAAAAACCTGGAATAAAATCCTGTTCCTCGTTGGGTCCGAGGCACCTTCTCTATAGCTCCTTTGAGAAGCATTTTGTCGATCTCCTTTTTGAGTTGTTGAGGGTATCTTGAAGGAGTCCTGTGGGGGGGCTGGGGGGGGTTGGAAGGAGGTATCTGGATAAATTCTAAAGTATAGCCCTGTTTCACTAATTGTAGGACCCACTTGTCTGAAGTAATGGTTTGCCATTGTTTGAGGAATAGAGATATCCTCCCGCCCAGAGTGACAGGAGGAGGACTGGACATAGCCGGAGCCTTGAAAGCATCAGGGTCTACGAGCCAAATCTTTGGCCGGACGGGTTGAACGTCCACGGCCGCCATGTCTACTATAGGCCGGTTGCGGCGGCTGTCTTTGCGAATTGTATGGACGATATTGCTGTGAAGAGGATGGATAGGCGGAATACCTGTGTTGTTGATATCCCCCTCTGTATGAGGGTTGGCTACGCCCTCTAGGATGAAAGGATCATTTTCTATATTGCAGGGTCCCTAATGACCTTGCCGTGTCTGTTTTGATGGATTGTAGGGCGTCATCAACATGTTTTCCAAATAGCGCCTGGCCATCAAAAGGTAAGTCCAAGATTTTATTTTGAACTTCTGGGCGAAAAGAGGTGGCTTTAAGCCAGCCTTGCCTTCTTAGCACAGCTGCACCGGCGAGTTGCCGAAAAGCAGTGGTCGCTATATCCATTGCACAGTCTATAAGCTCTGCAGACGTGCGTTGACCCTCTTGTATCGTTTTACTTGCCTCTGATCTCGCATCTTCTGGCAGTTGAGTAATATAAGGTGCAATGTCCGCCCAAAGCTGTCTGTCGAACCTAGCCAGAATAGCCAACGAGTTGGCAGCTCTAACTACTAGGCTAGCCATAGAAGAAAACCTTTTCCCTATGTTATCTAGCCGTCTACCCTCCTTGTCTGGGGGTGCGGGAATTTGGGCAGAAGGATTCTTAGATCTTCTTTGTGCTGCCTGAGCTACCACCGAATCCGGGGGAGGATGTCCCGTTAAGCATGTTGGTGCATCGTCAGGTGCTTTGTATTTCTTATCCAGACGCAGCAGCACTGCCGTAACTGTAGCCGGATTATTCATGACCTTAAGGCCCTCTTCCCACAGGTAGTTTACCATCTGGATAGAGCGCACAGACTTCTGAAAAGGCTCCTTAAAGTCGTACAGAAAACAGTCTGTTTGTTTAGTAGGCAATGGTAAGGCAAAACGTTTGGCTGCTCTCTCTAGAAGATTGTGAAACCCTCCAATGTCTTCTGGTGGGGATTCCACCTTCGATTGAGAAGGAGAAGGAGGAGCAGGGATGATGTATTCGTCCCACTCTGAGTGAGTGTCCAGGAGCTCCCCTTCTTCCTGATCCCCTTCTGAGATGTTGGTGTCATGAGGAATTGTCATATCTGGAGTGGCCACATTCGTGAGATGTAAGGACGTTGGCCTCTGGTGCGGAGTAGAAACACCAGAAATAGGCGATGGAGGAGGTTGTTCTCCTTGAGGAGGAAACCTTCTGTTGTAATCAACTAACATCGCTCTGAGGTCAGTTAGCAGGGAGGAAGGAATAAACGCTCCCTGTTGGTATTGTTGTTGTCCTGAGTAAAGTTGGGGGTCATAAACCTCTTCATAGTCCTCTTCTTCCTGGTACTTTACATTAAGTTGGGATGGACTGTGGGCTGTTCCAAATGGCCCCTCGTCATCTGAGTCTTCGTCTCCCTCCAAAAGATGTACTGGCACAAGGGAGGACACCTTACTAGGTGATGTATGGGTTGGCATCAGCTTTTCCACACTTTTCAGATGTTTTTCTCTCGTCGACCGTGTCGACGACGATGTCGTCGTCGACGTATAAATAGACTTCGTCATGGACGGTGTCGTAGACGCTGGACCCACAGCGATTTTAATAGAAGAAAGTCTCGCCGACGAGTCTACCGTCGACGAAGTCGTCGACAACGGTAGGGCTGACACTGACATCAGCACCGTCGATGATGACGATGTATAGACGGTCGTCGACGCTGATGTCGTCGCTGCAGTTCTCATCGACGGTGGGGTACCTGTTCTCGTCGACGGTGTAAACCCAGAAGTAGATGTCGTCGCTGGAAAGGCACTCACCGACGGTACCGTTGACGATGAATCCGTCGACAAAGCCTTTTTCCCAGGCACAGATGGTGGAACAGATGAAGACTTCCTGTGCCTCTCTGACTGGAAGAATGGCTTTTCCCCTCTTTACTGGAAACTTTCTTTGGGGAAGAAGATGGGCTGCGACCCTTATAAGACCCTGAAGTAGTCTTTTTGAGGGCTTTTCTTGAGAGTTGTGAGGGAGATCTGGAGCGTGATCTCGCCCGTTTTGATGATCTCTTAGATGTTGATGATTCATCACTCTCAGAATCTGAAACTGGGTCCTTCCTATGTTTTAGTTTCTGCAGCCATATTAATAATCTGCCTTCCCTGTCTTTTAAAGTTTTAGAAGAAAAAGTACGGCAAATCTTACAGTCTTTAGCTGAATGATCTGGTTACAGGCAGTAAATGCAGTCTTGGGGAGGGTCTTCAGAATGAAGCCTTTTCTTTCCACAAGTCTTGCAGTCTCTGAAGAGACCCTTCTTCTCCTTGTCAGACATAGTTGAAAAATAGCTGACAAATCAAGTTAAATCAGTTTCTCTGAGAGAAAGTAGTTGAAAAAAGGTGTGAAGACAGAGCAGAGCTCTGAGGAGACTCCCTAGCACGATGTGGGGTAGAAAATCTGAGGTGCTGGAGCTTCTCTCAGGAGGATTCTGGAGGGTGCTGTCGTCTGATTGGTGGAGGCTCAGGTTTGGTCCTTTTCACAAAATTACTCTGATAGACTGTTAAATTGAAGAGGCCTAGGGCCTTTTTTCTTTGTTAATATATCTTGACATTACTTGTGTAAATTATACCGGGGACTCCCATCTCGACGACGGGGAATGATTCAAGCATGTGAATCTATGAAAGTTCCAATACTGGAGTAAGCAGGGTCTTGTGCACTACAAAGATTTCTCTTTGAAGTCTGCGTACTTCAAAGACATAAATGGGTATAAGTACTGGACCTCTGACACCACAGAGTAAGAACACTTATGGACTGAGGACATTCTGCCAGGAAGAAGAGACGGATGTTGTAAGAGTGACTGCCACTCTGCTTGTTGCTTTTTTGTGCTGGCCTGATGCCTGTTGCTTCTGTACTGGGAGTGAAAGGACTGGACCTGGCTTTCTACATCCTACTTTCCAAGGTTCTCCAAGGACTTGAACTGAGCTTGCCTCCAGTTAAGAAAGCTCAAGAGTCATCAAAGACTTCACCTGCCATCGCCTGGGCTCTCTTGCTGAGAGACCTGATTTGCCAAGTGGTGCCAAATCCAGTTCCTGGGCCCTTGGAAGTGAGTTCTTGTGTAACTAAGAAGAAACTAACCATATCGACTCAAGAACCAGTGACGCTCTCTGGCTCCATGCCGCTGTCTACACCGGAGCGGTGGTTCCCGCTGAGTGCAACGACCGCGACCTGCAACATAGGCCTAACGTGGCCACAGCGCCTCCAAAGTCCAGTCACAGCATGAGTCCCAAGTGTCGTTCCACTGACATCAATGACACCCGACTCCGACTCTGCCGCAGTGTAGGAAGTTGGCTCTGTATGTACTATTTCAAAGTAAGAAATAGCATGCACAGAGTCCAAGGGTTCCCCTTGAAGGTAAGATAGTGGCAAAAAGAGATAATTCTAATGCTCTATTTTGTAGTAGTGTGGCCGAGCAGTAGGCTTATCAGAGGGAAGTATTAAGCATTTGTTGTACATACACAGGCAATAAATGAGGAACACACACTCAAAGACAATTCCAGGCCAATAGGTTTTTACATTGAAAAATATATTTTCTTAGTTTATTTTAAGAACCACAGGTTCAAGATTTACAAGCAATACTTTAAATGAAAGGTATTTCACTTAGGAAATTTAGGAACTTTGAATTAGCAAAATAGCATATACAGTTTTCACACAAATGGCAATAAGCTATTTTAAAACTGGACACTGCAATTTTCAACAGTTCCTGGGGGAGGTAAGTGTTTGTTAGTTTTGCAGGTAAGTAAACCACCTACACAGTTCAAAGTTGGGTCCAAGGTAGCCCACGTTGGGGGTTCAGAGAAATCCCAAAATTACCACACCAGCAGCTCAGGGCCGGTCAGGTGCAGAGGTCAAAATGGTGCCCAAAACGCATAGGCTTCAATGGAGAAGGGGGTGCCCCGGTTCCAGTCTGCCAGCTGGTAAGTACCCGCGTGTTCGGAGGGCAGACCAGGGGGGTTTTGTAGGGCACCGGGGGGGACACAAGTCAGCACAAAAAGTACACCCTCAGCGGCACGGGGGCGGCCGGGTGCAGTGTGCAAACAGGCGTCGGGTTTGCAATGGAGTTCAACGGGAGACCAAGGGGTCTCTTCAGCGATGTAGGCAGGAAAGGGGGGGGCTCCTCGGGGTAGCCACCACCTGGGCAAGGGAGAGGGCCACCTGGGGGTCGCTCCTGCACTGGAGGTCGGATCCTTCAGGTCCTGGGGGCTGCGGGTGCAGTGTCTTTACCAGGCGTCGGGTCTTTGAAGCAGGCAGTCGCAGTCAGGGGGAGCCCCTGGATTCCCTCTGCAGACGTCGCTGTGGGGCCTCAGGGGGGTCAACTCCGGCTACTCACGGGCTCGCAGTCGCCGGGGAGTCCTCCCTGTAGCGTTGTTTCTCCACAAGTTGAGCCGGGGGCGTTGGGTGCAGAGTACAAAGTCTCACGCTTCCGGCGGGAAACGTGTGTTCTTTCAAAGTTGCTTCTTTGTTGCAAAGATGCTTCTTCCTTGGAGCAGAGCCGCTGTCCTCTGGAGTTCTTGGTCCTTTTAGATGCAGGGTAGTCCTCTGAGGCTTCAGAGGTTGCTGGACCCTGTGGAACGCGTCGCTGGAGCAGTTCTTGTGAAGTGGGGAGACAGGCCGGTAGAGCTGGGGCCAAAGCAGTTGGTGTCTCCATCTTCTCTGCAGGTTTACAGCTCAGCAGTCCTTCTTCGTCTTAGGTTGCAGTAATCTATCTTGCTGTGTTCTGGGAGCCCATAAATACTCGATTTAGGGGTGTGTTTAGGTCTGGGGGGTTAGTAGCCAATGGCTACTAGCCCTGAGGGTGGCTACACCCTCTTTGTGCCTCCTCCCTGAGGGGAGGGGGGCACATCCCTAATCCTATTGGGGGAATCCTCCATCTGCAAGATGGAGGATTTCTAAAAGTCAGAGTCACCTCAGCTCAGGACACCTTAGGGGCTGTCCTGACTGGCCAGTGACTCCTCCTTGTTTTTCTCATTATCTCCTCCGACCTTGCCGCCCAAAGTGGGGCAGTGGCCGGAGGGGGCGGGCAACTCCACTAGCTGGAGTGCCCTTGGTGCTGTAACAAAGGGGGTGAGCCTTTGAGGCTCACCGCCAGGTGTTACAGTTCCTGCAGGGGGAGGTGAGAAGCACCCCCACCCAGTACAGGCTTTGTTACTAGCCAGAGAGAGACAAGGGCACTCTCCCCATGTGGCCAGCAACATTTCTGGTGTGTGGCAGGCTTGTAAAACTAGTTAGCCCACACTGGAAGTCGGTATGTTTTCAGGGGGCATCTCTAAGATGCCCTCTGGGGTGTATTTCACAATAAAATGTACACTGGCATCAGTGTGCATTTAATGTGCTGAGAAGTTTGATACCAAACTTCCCAGTTTTCAGTGTAGCCATTATGGTGCTGTGGAGTTCGTGCATGACAGACTCCCAGACCATATGCTCTTATGGCTACCCTGCACTTACAATGTCTAAGGTTTTGCTTAGACACTGTAGGGGCACAGTGCTCATGTACTGGTGCCCTCACCTATGGTATAGTGCACCCTGCCTTAGGGCTGTAAGGCCTGCTAGAGGGGTGACTTATCTATACTGCATAGGCAGTGTGAGGTTGGCATGGCACCCTGAGGGGAGTGCCATGTCGACTTAGTCATTTTATCCCCACCAGCACACACAATCTGGCAAGCAGTGTGTCTGTGCTGAGTGAGGGGTCCCCAGGGTGGCATAAGACATGCTGCAGCCCTTAGAGACCTTCCCTGGCATCAGGGCCCTTAGTACCAGGGGTACCAGTTACAAGGGACTTACCTGGATGCCAGGGTGTGCCAATGGTGGAAACAAAGGTACAGGTTAGGGAAAGAACACTGGTGCTGGGGCCTGGTTAGCAGGCCTCAGCACACTTTCAAATCATAACTTGGCATCAGCAAAGGCAAAACGTCAGGGGGTAACCATGCCAAGGAGGCATTTCCTTACACGCAGCATCTGTGATCCTTGGTGTGATCGCGACACTGCAAAGTTGACTCCTTGCACCTTGACCTGCTGGATTCATGGATCCCGCCTTGTTGTAAGGAACCGACACCTCACAACTGATGCCACATCACCTTCCCTGCAACCGTAAGGAACCAATGCTTCACCTCCCCTGCTTAGCAGTAAAGAACTGACACCTCTCCTCCCTGGAAGCAATAAGGAACTGACGCGCACCCGCTCCAGCAATGCCTCACCTCCCTGACTCTGGGCAATGTCTTTGTTTCTTAATTATTAAACCACTAAAGGTGTGGGGTGTGAGACTAGAAGGAACTCGACTGTCAAGCCCAGTTCAGGGGGCGCTGGCTAAGCGTGTAATTTCCAGATAGAGATAAAGGTGGGGGTGGATGTGGATGAGGCTGTGTCTACAGGAGGGAGTTCCCTTTACAGACTAGGTGGTCTCACAAACATTATAGTGTCATGCTTCATCATTTGACCACCTAGCCCCACCCAGGTAAGATGATACTACCTAGGCGGACTCAACCTCGTTGTTAAAAGAACTACAGAGGGAGTACTGGGATTGAAATCTGACTGGATAATTACAGGGATCCAGATAGGGCGTAGATAAATAAAATTACCTTACAAATCACCTATTACGATTAGGGAAAAATTTAAAGGAGGTGTATGCAGGTAAGGCTAAAAGTTATGCTAGGGACTCAGTTGAGATTGATGACTCACGGAGTCCAAAAGTCAGGGACCAATGTCTTTGTTTCCTCATTGTTTTCCTTGGTACTGTACCCGGGGTCTGTCCGACTCCGTGACCAGCCCGCACTCCCTCACGAGTGGTGTCGGACTGTTGAAAATGACCCCATCAAGATGGCGTGATAGCCCCAGTTTGAGCTATTGTGTTTCTAAGCACTATACTAAGATTTCATCTCTGAAAATTTGCATCTTGATTTATGTAATTTTGGCCTTGTTTTACTCAGATAAATATTAAGTATTTTTCTAAACTGGTGTGGTGTTCTTTGTGGTGTTTTCACTGTGTTACTGTGTGTGTGTGTGTGTACACACATGCTTTACACATTGCCTCTGAGATAAGTCTGACTGCTCGTGCCGAGTTACCAAGGGAGTGAGCAGGGGTTATCTTAGCTGTGTGGGCTCCCTTACCCTGACTAGGTTGAGGGTTCCTAGTTGGACAGGGTGCAAACCACTTCCAACTAGAGATCCCATTTCTAAAACTGGTGATCAATGGTAGGATAGCACTTGTATTTGTACTTTACATACAGTGATTGGTGCACACTACTTCCATATAGCAGAGTATTACACCCCAACATACTGGTTTGATTTTTTCTCTCTTTTCAACTTTTGAGTTTGAGTCACAATCACCTCGGTCTGATGAGCCATCTTTTGGAGCTGCAAATCTGGTGTTTGAGCAAGAGAGCTTGGAGACCAATTTGGTGCCTCAGCTCAAAAAGTTTTGCAAGGTGCTCAAATGTCCTATTAAAGGCCTCACTGTGAAGTAGGAGCTGCAAAAGGCGATGAGGGCCTGGTTTGCAGCAAAGGAGTCTGGTGAGCCCACAGAGGAGGAGAATGCTAGTGTTGATAGACAGGAGCAGAGCCTGCATGGTGATTTTGTGGATAATCAGGATCTGCCTGGGAGGATGCACCTTCCAGGGCAAGCAGCAGTGTTTCCTCAAGAGGTCTGACCCCAGAGGAGCTGGAGAACAGGCAGGCGGCCCGGAACGGAACTGGAGAGACTAAGGTTGGAGCATGAAAGGGAACTCCAGTTAGAACTATCCAGGCTCTCCTCATCGTTTTCCAAGGTACTTGTAGTACGGGTGATGAGGAGCCGAGAACTTTAAGATGGCCGCTGAGGTGGATCCACTAATAACTTCCCTACCTACACCAAATACTCAATTCGGGGAAAGGACGCAGACAATAAGCATGTCTGCTTAAAATAGGAGCTGTGAATGCTGGGAAGACCCCGACGCGAGAGGCGGAAGGACCAGGGCCAAGCGAAGACAAGCGGAAAGGTGAAGAGACAAGTGAGGAGATGACAAAATCTGAGGTAGAGTACAGGGTGAAGAAAGGGGACTGAGCAGGAGTGACGAGAAGGATAAGTTACTTACCTGTAAATCCTAGTTCTCTTCCAGGGGTATCCTCATCAAAGTCATAAACATTGAATATTCCAGCCCACGTGCGGGGACCCCGGAGCATATCTAAACACACATGTATATGTATGAAATATATATGAAAAATAAAATTTTAGTAGATACTTTCAATACAAGTATAATGTATGCATGTGTAAGACAGCAATGCAGTCTATGTTGATAACTAGGCTAAAAATGCTTTATTTCTATGGAGTTTTTTTTTTTAAACATACATTAAAGCCTTCAATTAAAGTTAAACCTTTCTGAAGCCCAAGTAGAAGTCATAGAAAGTATAAGCAACACATTTTAAAACAGAAAAACTACATTGAAAATAAAGGAGCATTATTAGCCAATAGAGTACTAATACAGTAGAACAAAAAAACTGGCACCGTGCCTTTAAGACCCAGAGCACGTCCAGCATCCCACCATGCCTCAGGGGTGAGAGTGAGGTGACAGTTGGTTCAAAGTTAGGTCAGTACTTTTTTACGGTTATGAAGCTCAATATATTAGACACATGGTCATCACTGCACTTCTAAAAGAATTGTGTCCGGGGTGGGTTGTTTATGACTTTGATGAGGATACCCCTGGAAGAGAACTAGGATTTACAGGTAAGTAACTTATCCTTCTCTTCCAGGGGATCCTCATCAATAGTCATAAACATTGAATAGATTAGCAAGCCCATCCCCTACTTCTGCGGACTGACTGATAGAAGTGCAGGAAAAGGCAATTTCTTATGCAAATAAATTCCTTAGAGACGCTTGACCAACTTGCGTGTCTGCTTTGGCATCTGAATCTAAACAGTAGTGCCTGGTAAAAGTATGTACAGATCTCCATGTGGCAGCTTTATAAATCTCGGAGATGGGTACGTTCTTAAGGAGGGCTGCAGTAGCCACCTTCCCTCTCGTTGAGTGAGCCTGAGGCCTAGCTGATAACTGCTTGTTAGCCAATCGATATGCAGTCAAAATACATGACACTATCCATCTGGAAATAGTTTGTTTTGAGGCAGCATCGCCTGTCCTCATATGCCCATAGTTAACAAACAGACGGTCATATTGTCTAATTGATTTAGTCTTATCCAGGTAAAATTTGAGCACTCTCTTAACGTCCAGGGAGTGCAAAGCTTTCTCCGCCGGAGTAACCGGATTGGGGAAAAATGTCAGAAGCGATATCGTCTGATTAATGTGAAAATCCGACACCACCTTAGGCAAGAACGATGGATGAGTCCTCAGGACCACTCTGTTATCATGGAAAACCGTGAACGGTTCCCTCGAAGATAAAGCCTGAATTTCACTGACCCTCCTAGCTGAAGTAATGGCTACCAGAAAAGCTGTCTTCCACGTAAGGTGTTGTAAAGAAGCTTTGTGGATGGGTTCGAACGGAAAGGCCATGAGTCTAGATAACACCACATTCAATTCCCATGGGGGTGAGGGTTTCTGAATGGTGGAAAGACTTTCTTCAAGCCTTCTAAAAAATCCTGGCATGGTAAAGAAGGATTTATGAGAGGGCGATTTGCGATAAGCTGTAATGGCAGATAAATGTACCTTAATAGAGGAGAACTGCAGACCTGAACTCGCCAGATGTAGCAGGTAAGGCAATATGACATCCTCCTGAGCCAAAATAGGATTGTGATTGTGCTGTCGGCACCACATGTAGAACCTCTTCCACTTGAACACGTAGGAGCGTCGCGTAAATGGTCTTTTAGACTCCTTTAAAATGTTCATACATTTCTGTGAGAGCCCTAGATGCCCATATTGCAGGAATTCAGGAGCCATGCTGTGAAGCTCAGCGAGGGAAGGTTGGGAGAAGATTCTTTCCACCTAGTCTGCAGAGGAGATCCAGTCTGCACGGCAACCTCCTGTGCGGTTGCTCTGACAACCGGAGAAGATCTGTGTAACAGTATTGTCGAGGCAATTGAGAGGCTATGAGTATCATCCTGGGGTTCGACCTGTAAAGCTTGATTACCGCTGGTATCAGGGGAATCGGTGTAAAGGCGGAGAGAAATATCCCTGACCAGTCTATCAACAGGGCATTCCCTTGAGTCCCCGGACGGTAGAACCTGGACGCGAAGTCTGGGCATTTTCTGTTGACTTTGTCTGCAAACAGATCTAACTGAGGCTGACCCCACCGCTGGAAGATGTCTGCGACAACTTCGTTGTGAAGAACCCAATCGTGGGCGTCTATGAGGGTCCTGCTTAGGAAATCTGCCTCTAAGTTTTGTTGTCCTGGGAGGTGGACCGCTGTAAGGGACATCCCCCTCGCTATCAACCAGTGCCAGATGGTTTGAGATTCCAGAGACAGGGAACGGGATCGGGTGCCCCCTTGTTTGTTCAGATAGTACATCGATGTTGTATTGTCCGTCTGGACCAGAAGAGATTTTCCTTTGATCGATGGTGCAAACGATTTGAGAGCAAGGTGAAACGCTCTGAGTTCCAGTATGTGATGATAAGTCTGCTCTTCACTGGACCACAAGCCTTGAGCCTGAAGAGGGCCCAGGTGAGCTCCTCACCCCTGTAGTGATGTATCAGTTACCAGAGTGTCTGAAGGAATGGATTGGTCAAACTGAGCCCCGACTAACAGGTGATGTTTGTGCATCCACCATTGCAACGATTGCAGAACTCCGGTAGGAAGAAGAATTCTGTCCTCCCATTGGGCTGTGTGCTGATTCCACTGATCCGCCAGAGCCTCTTGAAGAGGTCTCATATGCAGCCTGGCATTCGGGACAATGAAAATGCAGGAGGCCATGGAGCCCAACAGAGATGTTACCTGATGGACTGTAGGTCTGGGAGTACTGAGGAGAGTGTGACACTTCTTCGTTTTTGATAATAGTCGTTCTTCCGAAGGATACACTCTTTCTAGCTTGGTATCCAGTAGTTCCCCCAGGTAATGGAGGTTTTGAGTTGGTATGAGAATGGACTTCTGGAAGTTGACCTGCAAACCCAGAGAGCTGAACGTATTGAGAACCAGGTTGAGATGGTTTACAGCCTGTTCTGGGGTGGAAGCTTTGAGCAGCCATTCGTCTAGGTATGGATAAATAAAGATTTTCTGTTTTCTCAAGTGTGCTGCTATCGTTGCCACACATTTGGAGAATGTCCGAGGGCCAGATTTTAGGCTGAAGGGCAGCACTTTGAACTGGTAGTGTTGAGAAGCGATTACAAACCGGAGGAATTTTCAGTGTTTGGGTACAATTGGAATGTGAAAGTATGCAACCTGAAGATCTATGGAGCACATCCAGTCTCCTCGGTGTAGCTGAGTGAAAATTTGATGAGGAGCTAGCATTCTGAATTTCTGTTTCCGGGTGAATTTGTTCAGTAGTCACAAATCCAGAATGGATCTGAAAACCCCTTCTTGACCCTTTTTTGTTACAAGGAAATATCAGGAGTAAACTCCTTTTCCCCTTTGAGAAGAAGGAACCTTTTCTATCGCTCTCTTTTTCAACAGGATGCAAACTTCTTTGCGTAGTAACGAGTGGTGGGCAGACGTTGACCTGGTTGGTGGTAGAGGACGTGGAGGGGATCTGACACGAAGAGAGTATCCATTCTCTACAATGATTAGCACCCATTTGTCTCTTGTTATGGCATGCCACTCGTGAGCGAACTTTGCAATACTTCCTCCAACTGGAGTGGTGGACAGAATTAAGGGAAGCAAATCCTCATTGCTTGCCTGAGGTTTTGGGGGTAGACTGGAGTGGTCTGCTTGGTCCGCGATCTCTTGCAGTTTTGCGAGACTGAAACAGAGGTCGCCTTTGCTTTTGTGAGGTCTTTGGGACCAATGAGGGGTTTGAACCCTCTGTTGGTAAGGACGCCTGTCATAAGGCCTATACATCCGCCTAGAGTCTTTTCGCCTCTCTAGTCCCACTTCCCTCGTTGTGTCAACTTCTGACTTCATTTTAGCCATCTCGTCATCAGTGTGGGTGCCAAATAAGGAGTTACCATTAAACAGCAGGTTTAGGATGCAATTTCGTGCTTCCTGCTTCAACCCTGTAAGCCTTAGCCAAGAAGACCTTCTTGCACAAATGCCATGTGCGTATCCGGGGGCTGCCAAGTCCACGCCATCCGCTGATAATCTGATTGGCCACCAAACTCCCCTCCTGAAGGATCTCTTGGAAGTCTTGCCTGTCTTCCCTAGGCAACTTCTCTGCGAACCTGTTTAGGGAATCTCAGAGGGACCAGTCGTATCTGCCCAACGATACCTTCATAACTGATGCTGATGCGCCACACATTTTTCTGCCCAGCGAGTCCAGATGTTTGCTCTCTTTATCTGGGGGAACCGTTGACGATGAAGCCACCGAATGTGTCTTGCGGGCCGCGGCTAAAATAACAGAGTCTGGTGGGGGATCAGCTCTGAGAAATAAAGGATCCTGCTCTGGGGCCTTGTATTTCTTTAGGATCCTAGCTGGCGCTGAACGCAGGCTTGCTGGTGTCAGAAAAGTTTCCATCGTCGGTTGAAGGAGACCAGGCACCAGTGGTAGAACTGCCTGGTACATGTTCAGTGATGTAGGGTCTAAAAAATCACCGATGAAGAGGCTGACGGCTCTGGAACGTCAATGTTTTGTTTCTGGGCCCCTCTAACTAACTCGTTGAAGGTCATTATGTCGTCCACTGGGGACACTCTAGCCGGCGGGGAATTTGTCAAAGTCGGAGAATAGTCCCTGATGGAAGAGTTAGATGATGTGGACCACGAAGAAGTTCTCTGCTGATGTCGTGATCTAGAAGACCTCGACCTAGATCGCCGCCTGGAGCGTGACCTGCTCCTGGATCTTGACGGACTGCGTCGATGTCTAGGTCTTGGCTGGCCAGATGTTGGGCCAGCCCGCTCTGTGTGCGTCGTTGGTGAAGGTGTTCGTGGTAATGACGCTGATGGTAAATGCATCCATGAATATTGTGAGTCTGGAGAAGCCAGTGTCTTGTTAAGGCTCTCCGACCATCTAGGAGACAGATTTATGGGTGAGATGTGTCCCAGCCATGACGTCCTTGATGCTCCCGATGACCTACTCCATATAGAGACCACTGGACCTTGTAGAGGGAGATCTGTCTCGGCAGCTGGTTGTGCTGTCGCCTGTTCCTGATGCGTTGCTCCTTGGGAGACAGGTGTAACTGGTGATAGCTGTCTCAACGTCGATCGACGGTGCACCGTCGTCGATGGAGGCCTACGCACCTATGAAGCCGATTGAGTTTTAGTCTGGTCTGGTCTCGAAGTTGAGCATCTCGACTGCGACTGCTGGTCCGTTGCATGCATATGTTTCGACGTCGTATGTTGAGTGATGGACCACGATGAGGAACGCCTCCGCTCCGAACGAAGCGGGGACCTCGACCTCGTTCTCGACGTCCAGGGCTGGAGCGACTTCGATGGCATATGAGCACTCCTGTGTTCACTCAACGTCGATCGGTGAGTTGCGGTCGACGGAGATCTATCCCGATGAGGGAGATGAGCCTTCGACTTCATGTCTTTTGACATTGGTTGAATTGCCGTCGACGGCGTCATAGATCTCAATGCCTGGGGATGCGACGACGGAAGGGATGACGTCGAAGGGGAACAGGCAGGTATTTTCTTACCGGCTGATGTCGATCTAGCTCGTCATGCATCAGAAGGATCTTTAGAAGTTCTGGGAAGAGAAGATGATGATGTTTTTTCTCTCTCATGAAGCCCATGAAGACGAATCCTTTCTCTGTCTTTTAAAGTCCTTTTAGACAGATTTTTACAATGTCTGCAGGTGTCAGGGCAGTGACTCAGAGGCAAACACACTATGCGCACAGAGTGTTGATTTGACTGGGCCTTCTTCTGCCCACAGGAAGGGCATTTCACAAAAGGTGAATGGATTTTAAGAAAGAAAATAATCACTTCACTCAGGAAATAAGTGAAGACGTCGAGTGAAGCCTAAAAAACAACGTTTTTAGATTTTCTTTCTGTTGAAAACACCAGAAAAATGAGAGTTCATTGTCCAGGATCCTCACAGAAGAAGCCGGAAAACTAACTGACCTAACTGTGAGCCAACTGTCACCTCACTCTCACCCCTGAGGCATGGTGGGATACTGGAGGAGCTCAGGGTCTTAAAGGCACAGTGCCAATTTTTTGGTTCTACTGTATTGACATGCATGCAGCCTATTGGCTAATAATGCTCCTTTATTTTCAATGTAGTTTTTCTCTTTTAAAATGTGTTGCTTATACTTTCTATGACTTCTACTTGGGGTTCAGAAAGTTTTAACTTTAATTGAAGGCTTTAATGTATGTTTAAAAAAAAAAAAACTCCATAGAAATAAAGCATTTTTAGCCTAGTTATCAACATAGACTGCATTGCTGTCTTACACATGTATACATTATACTTGTATTGAAAGTATCTACTAAAATGTTATTTTTCATATGTATTTCATACATATACATACATATACATGTGTGTTAAGATATGCTCCGGGGTCCCCGCACGTGGGCGGGAATATTCAATGTTTATGACTATTGATGAGGATCCCCTGGAAGAGAACGGAGGACTTCCAGGAGCGGTGATCATAATTCCAGAGCTGCGACTCACTGGAGGAAACGGGAGGATCCAGGAGCAAGACTACACCACAACCACCTATCCAAGCTGTCCCTGAGTGAAGGAGGAGGCTATGGGACCCAACGCCATGACTCAGGAGTGTCGTGGCATTTGGCAAGTACCTGGAAGTGAAAAGTGGTGGGCAATGTTTTGGGCCACAAAAGGGAGCACTTAAAAACACTTGGCACAAAGTGTGAGACACATTCACAACGCTTCTATAATACCAACCTCATAGTACATTTGGGTGACGAAGCTCACAGGCTGCTACAATAGTACTGTCCCTCCTGTTAACCAGCCATGTAGACCTGAGTACAACTGTCTTGTTTTTTTCAAGGGCCACTCTATTCTGGAGCCGGGACCCCTTTGAAAATGGAGTAACATATCAGCTTGACCCTGAAAAGAGAAGATCGACTGGGTTTCCCATGAAGTTGGGGAGAAGAAAAGCAGCCTCACCACTTATTTTGATTTTGATCAGATTTCTGTAAACAGCACCTTATCCCTACACCTCTGGACTCTGCATCTCTCTCCTGACTATAAATAAAGGGGCGTAACAAGGAACAAATAAAATCTGGGGAAAGGAGTGAAAAGCCCACACAACAAGGGTAAACCTCAGTACTACAGTATTGTACCTGGGGTCTGTGTGATCCGTGACCGGCCCACACTCCCTCACGAGTGGTGTCAGACTGTTGGAAAGGACTCAGTCAACACACTGTGATAGCCGCAGTTGGAGCTATTGTGTTTCTAAGTGCTATACTAAGATTTAATCTTTGAAAATTCATATCTCTACTTGTGTATGTTGGATTGTTGTCATTTTAGTCTTGTTTTACTCAGATAAATATTGGCAATTTCCTATACTGGTGTGGAATACTTTTGTGGTGTTTTACTGTGTTACTGTGTGTGTATGTGTACAAATACTTTACACATTGCCTCTGAGATAAGCCTGATTGCTCGTGCCAAGCTACCAAGGGGATGAGCAGGGGTTATCTTAGCTGTGTGGCTCCCTTAACCTGACCAGAGTGAGGATCCCTACTTGGACAGGGTGCAAACCACTGCCAACTAGAGATCCCATTTCTAACACAAAGGAATTCACACATTCGCAGGCTCAGGTATGCATATATATATATATATGCACGTTGATACAACTACAGACATTTTGGAGTATGCACACTTAAATACACACATACTCACCCACACAAACACACATACATTCTTATAAAGACAAACATGTGGATGCACATGCATATATGCAAAGTTCCGACATGCACAGATACAGGGATGGTCAGAAATCTCAGAAATACATACAAGCATGTTCACATAATGATGCATGCCCATATGCAAAAGGCCTAGTTAAGCACCCATGCACGCGTGCACACACACACACACACACACAAAAATTCAGAGGTAGCTGGCACACCTGCACCCACATATACAGACACACACAAACATTGATACATAAACACCCACTCAAAAAAAGGATGGATATTTACTACTAGCCTTTTGAAACGAGAACATGTGAACCCCACCACACATCGTCCACTGACTTCCTGCCAAAACTACAGCAATATCTCACAGAGCTATTTATCAATCTGACCGATTTCATTGCAGCATATTTACCAATACGCTGTTTACTCCTTCCCAGATGGCACGTCGGCAAATCCTCATAACCTGGGCAATCACTCTGTTGACAGAGCATCACTCCTGCTGCTTCCAAAACGTGGACATTTCCTCTCCGTGTCATGCCACACTGAAGTGTGCTTATTCAGATCTTGGAAAAGTAAGAAACATAGGCTGTTCAGCCACTGATCTTTTGGTATTGAGTCTTTTTTTTTAAAGTTTGTTTTTGCCACTAGCACTGAGTTAGTTATGATTATTCTACAGTGCCAAGAAGCACTGCTCTTCATAAAATTAATATACCATAACATGCTCATAAATACACTGACCCGCACACGTACATGGGTTATAATAGGTAACTACATGAATTCTCACACACATTCATAAATGCAATCAATATACACCAAGGAAGGAGCCCTCACATACACACTTGCTTACAGAGGCAAGTCCAGACGCAGCTAGTGTCGGGACAAAGTGGCGGGGCACAAAACAACAACATTAAAAAAACGTACCTGCTGCATCGCTGCATTGGCTCTTCAGGCTCCACTGTGCAGTGCAGGCACAGGCCCCAAGCCTGCTCTGTGGCCATTCTAACACTGCTCTCATTCTGCTGGAAAAATGAGAGCAGCGTCAGGATTGGCCTGAGTGCCCTCGAATTGCGCTCCCAAGCAGGCTGGAGGTCTGTGCCTGCTGTCTCCAACTTGGCAACACAGCTCAGGCTGGAGACTGCCCAGTGCGCATGTCGGTTTGCCCATCCTGACGCGGCTGGCCAAACCCACATGCGCACTGAGGGAAGTGCACAACACTCCCCTTCCATGGCTGTCATCTCCCATGGCCCCTTCCCCTGGAAAAATAAAACAACAATAAACATAGTTTATTATCTTTTTATTTTTCAAGTTTTGCAGCCGCTGCTGCTGGCGGGGGAGCCATAGCAGAGAGCCGCCGCTGGAGATGTCTGCATAAGTATTGTTGGACACGCACAAGGCAAAACACAAACACACATACATATTTTAATTACACACAGGCATGCCGCTGCTTGGTGTTCTACTGACAATTATCTGCATCAAAATTTATGTGGGCTGTGTATAGACTGTCTGGACATCACCTGCAGAAGACCAGGCTAACGCTGGACCAGATCACAAATGAAGTACTGCACACTCTGTTGTCCTCTCAGGGTACCTGATGGGAGCTGTGGCCCCACTGTTGGAGAAAGCGCACACTTGCCTCCATAATGCATTACAATACACAAAAGAAACACTTTCTTACTCTCCAGCAATATGTTTTTGCGCTTTCCCTATTTGATCTTCTCAACTGGATGGAAGCTGGACTCACCACAGTAGTAGGTTTATATTTCGACAGTCTCCTCTTAGACTTTTCAGCTTTGTGGGATTGAAATGAGCCCCCAGCCCAACATCCCATGAGTTTCTTACTTATGGCAGGATCCGCATAGTAGTGTCCCTGTTGTGGCCAAACCCACATGGTGTACCCCAACACACACTGCGTTACAGACTCTATAGGCCAAGGGAGATGCCTGGTGGCCTGGCTCTATAGGGCCTTCGAGCCCATGCCAGGGTGTCCTTACAGGCTCTACGTTGTAACTGGGATGATGAACTGGGCATAGCATTTAATGATAAAGATTAACAGGCAATCCTACAATACCCATCCTAAATCCTGCATAATGTACGCTTTTGTTTCATCCAGAAATGTATACTCACAACACAAAGACTGCAGATTATATTCCCGGGAGCTTCCACGAAATGGCTTTGATGCTAGACGACCCCAGCATACCTGGTGCACATGGACTGGGGCTTTACACAATAAACTCCTTCCGCACAACGGTCCTGTAAGTGCTTAAGCGGCTCACAGATAAACCACTCGATAGACCAACTGAATACTCCCTGCATGTGGTACGTCTTGAGGGTTATCATCGGCCCAAAGCAGCTAAAGTTACAACCCGATTCCAGGGTATAGCTCTATTGCTCCCATGCAGAGGAATTACTAGTTGGTGGAAATACCAGACTACCCTCTCGCTAAAGACGTGGCACACTGATTACCAACACTGGGCCCAAGCAGAAGGTACTACCGTGAGGCGAGAGGAACGGAGTGGGCTGAGATGTGTCCTGGTAGCTGACTTTTGGGGCACCTTGTGCAGGCCCATAAATTAATGATTAGCATTAACGACCTCCCACCTTGAACACAATTAGTCCTGATTCATACACTACTAGCATTCAGACACCATGGAGCCTATCCACTCCCTCCATTCCGACATCTCCCCCCACCCCGCCTCTCCCCCTTCCTTGGATTACACTAGACAAATGGGCTTTCTTCTGCCTGTCCTCCTACACAACGAACCTTTTATGCCCCTTCCACCCTCCTCCTTGGAGCAGTTTCTTCTTGTCAATTATTGTTTCTCATCTCATGGATGATTATCTTTATCACTAGGCAATTGACTTAATTTGATTGCTGGATGTTATATTTCCTATATGCACTGTAAGATAAAGTGTTCTCAATGTCTTATATGTTGTACCTGACCCTTTGACTATGATTTCATGTTCTTTCTATTAAAACAATAAAGTGTTACGGCTCTGTCATCCCTTTTTGGTAAGTGTTCTATCAGTCTTCACCAGTGTATAAGTGTCCTCCTTTGTACTTGGGTTCGCTCCTGGTTTCTGCCCCCATCCTTGTCTAGTGTTATACGTTGTCTTTCGTACCTAACAGTGACAGTGTGCTATTGGTGCTTTCTCAGGAATCGCCACTGTGTTTCCAGCTGGACCCACAAGAGCGTGTCTTGTGTATGTAAGTACTATCCTTGTTTGTGCTCTAGGGTCCAGAGACAGAATCACTTCTGCCTCCTCCTTTCTATGGGGCCGGCAGGGTGTCTATCTGTAAGAGCAAACTGCACAGAGGCATTGACATTCCCTGTCACTGTGGGAGGTTCTGCGTCCTACTCTGTGTACAACCCCAGCGCGTTTGTCTATTAGTATTCCGTTTCCTGTTTGTTCACACAAGGGTTGCTCTGCTTTTACTTTCCTGTTTCCTGTGCCTGTCCATAGCTGTCCTTCCTGTGTATGCCTTTAGCTGCTTTTCTGGCCCAGTATACTACCTCTTTAGGATATTAGGTGACCTCAAGGGGTGTCCCAACCAGAGTCCTATCAGACCCGCCCAAAACCGTGACATAAAGTGGTTTTGCACACTGTTGTTTTTTGCATGAGGAAACAAGGCTTGAAGGAAGAGGAGGAGTCAACACCTCACCTGAGGGTGGCCACAACATGTAGCTCTGCTGCATGCCTTCGCTCCTGACCCACTCCCGCCCTGCTTGCACTTGGCCCTTTTAGCCCTCTGGGCACACCACCTAATGCAGTTACCGCCTGGCATTACCATCATCACTGGAGGGGCTCTCATGATGCCCCGTTGCCATCAAGCACTTCTCCACACTTTCTCCGTACTTCCTTGATGTCGCCGCCTTTATCCAGGGAGCCTCCACCTAAGTCCAGGAAGGCTTGGGGTGAGTGTGTATACAGCCTTGGGGCTTTGAGCCTATTGTTACCGTCGCCGACACTTGTTGACGCCCTTCTTGGTATCACACAGCGCAGTGCTTCTTTTTGCATTGGACATCCCCTTTCTTACATCTCATTTGTCCTGTGCTATTCTTTATGATTAGCTCTCTCACTGGCACCTGGGAGCATTGATGTAACACCATTGGAGAGTCAGAACGGACTGCATAGTCTCTGCCATCTGCTGCAAGGTTGTTGGAAGAAGGGTGATCTGTTACTACCAATCTGCAGTGAGGGACAGAAGCTCGGCCTAGTGGGGTTAGAGAGGCTGTAGGCATAGAGTCCTCAGCAAAAAGCCAAAGCCACCGTATCCGCGGAAGCAGCCCAGCAAGGAATGGGTGCGGCTTGTGATGATGGGGTACACACACTCCCAGTATTTGCTGTAGACTGTCTCACTACAGTACGGGAATAAGAAGAAGTGATGTCTGCCTCATCTGTTCATTATTCATATCACTCTGACTTAAGCTCTCAGCAGGTTACTACTTGGACTTTAGCCCCAGAAAGATTGTTTATACCACACTAAGGCATTACAGGCCAGATGTAGCAAGCATTTTGCATGGTGCAAACTGCGAAAATCGCAGTTTGCGCAATGCAAAATGCCGATTGCGATGCTCATTCACAATTTGCGAGTCGGTACCGACTCGCAAATTGTGAATGCGACTCGCAAATAGGAAGGGGTGTCCCCTTCATATTTGCAACTCGCATCGCTATGCTAAATTGCTTTGTGACCACGAATGCGGTCACAAAGCAATTCGAAGTTACCACCAGTGTCACACTGGTGGTAACCCATTCGCAAAAGGGAAGGGGTCCCCAGGGGACACCTTCCCCTTTGTGAATGTTGCCAAAAAGGGTTTTTCAGAGCAGGCAGTGGTCCAATGGACCACTGCCTACTCTGAAAAACCGAAACCAAATGGTTTCGTTATTGTTTTTATTTTGCAACTCGTTTTCCTTTAAGGAAAACAGGCTGCAAAATAAAAAATAAAACTGCTTTATTCAAAAAGCAGTCACAGACATGGAGGTCTGCTGTCTTCAGCAGGCCGCCATCCCTGTGAGTGCAAGGACTCGCTGTGGGGTCGCAAAATGCAACCCACCTCATTAATATTAATGAGGTGGGTCTTTGCGACCCCATAGCGACTCGCAGACGGTGTCTGAGACACCGTTCTGCATCTGATTTTGCGAATCGGAAATTGCGAGTCGCACCGACTCGCAATTTCCGATTCGCAAAATCGGAAAATGCTACATCTGGTCCTACGAACGTTCACTACAATGGGTGACAGCAGCGATCAATTGTATTCAAGGAGATAAGTCATGACAATTAAAAAGTACCGTTGTAATGAAGCGGCAAGAAACAGTACAAATAGTGAAAGGAGGTAAGAAAAAATCAGCGCACATAGGTGCCTTGGAAGGACTAACCTCAATTCCTGAATTCTTCCCTACAGTAGTTCCAATTACAACTGAAAATGGGAAAACATCTAATGGAAATACCGCAATGATAGATGTACAATTAAGAAATAATACATCAAATGGCAATATGAAATAAGTGCCGAAAACCAAAGTGAACACACAAAGAAAGAGCATTGCTCTCTCTATCTGATAAATCTAGAAGTTGCCTCTGCTCTAAGATCTAAGATTACACTCTACTTGACAAAGAATTGAGTCAGCTCCCTTATACACCTGGAAGCAAGCCACCCAAAGAGACCTTGGAGCTAATCAATAGTACACCGAGCAATGTAACAGAGATTGAAGCGAATAAACCCTGCTCTCTGGATTTTCATTTATTATGATCATTTCCACCGGCAAATGAGCATGTAATCATCAAACTTCAAAACTTTAAAATAAAACCTTCAAACCCTTCAAACATTACGGAGGGTACTTTAATCTAAACTACTGCTGCTGCTGGAAACAACAACATCCAACTCTTACTATGCCCTGGAGATCCAAACAGTAATATTAAAATCTTTAAATGGCCTGTCTGTTGTTAGAAAGGCCAATGTTGGAATGGGAGCTTAAACAAAGGAAGCTACTGTCGGCCAAAAGCACATTCCTTCCTTGTCAGGGCTCTCCAGCCCAAATTCATTTAGAGTTTGGCCTTAGCAGGCAGAATATAAGTAGCCTGGGTTCTTATTTGAAATTTTGTTACGAACTACGGAATGACCTAAGACCCACCTTAATTTCAATTGTGTGGAAAGCCAAAAGCGATCCAAGGAACATCAAGGCTCACAATTACTTTAACTTGGCCTTAACCACATACAAGGCTGAGGAGTTCTGGGCTTTCACCATTTCCCAGTCTGCATTGAACAGAGTTATAGATTCAACTGGGAAAAAGATCTCATCCTACTGGACAAAGCTGTAGTGTCTAAAAGATCTCATGCATGGATGGTCAAGGGTTCATATGGTCCCCTTAAGTCTCAGCAATACTTAGGGGTTTTGTATGGGCTAAAGCCCAAGATTAAGCTGCTGCGCCTTCGATTGGGTGATTTTCAAATGTGTATCAACTCTCTTGTTTGGAGAAGATCGACTGTTGGCTCTACATGTCGGCTTTGTAATTATCAAAAGGAAGACATTAGTCATATTGTCTGTACTTGACCAGCACTCATAGAACAGAAAGGGCTGTTGAGACATTGCTTTATTAGAGCTTCTCTATGTACGTGGCGGCAAGCAGTTATAGCCCGTCTTCAAGGAGAAGATGCGATGCTCTGTGGAAAATTTCTTATGTTTATGTGTATCACAGAGACAAAGCTAGCAACGTATGAGCTTTTAAGGGTTGCTTCCAGTGGCTCTTGTATTCAGTTGGTGACATGCTACAATTACACATTTGTTCTGGTTTATTTTATGGGAGCATTAAAGTCAAACCTTGAAGTATTATCTCTTTATATTAAATGTGCTAAGGTTATGAGTACGATTAATTTTGAAGTTTTACTTTTTATTTTGTACTGGTTTTTGTAAAATCTGTAATCCTGAATTAGCACCCAGCAGATTTTTTTTCTTTATTGTAAATTCTTGAATGAGAAAGCATTAGGTAAATCCGGTATGCTAACATATATAATTGGTACCTCTAAGATCTGGAAATAAGCTAAGCACTAGGCACTTTGTCAAGAGTGCTCTATGAATTTATACCAAGGTCTAATTTGTCGTTTTAGGGCTATCATTTCTGCAACACAATTATGTGAGATTTAAAAGTTAATATTTTAGAATATTTCTAGAAATACTGTAATGTGATTTACGACTTGTACTAACACCTCACTACTCAAATTCAGATATCAGGTTGGGGGTTAAAGTGAGTCATAAGTGTGTAATGTAGGTGATGACACAGTTAGTTTTATGTGTTATGATGGTAAGTATTGGGTGATGTTTAATTTTGTGATTTTATCTTGTTAATGTTAATATTGTACGTTTTAATTAACCAAATAATAAAGCATTACCTTACCACTTTCCTTACGGAATACTAAAAAAAAGTCCAGTGCAACTCAAACTGGCAAAAGACCACAGAAAGGAAACAAAGAGAATGGGGAAGGAATAGGAACAGTTTATTCACTGCATAGATTATTTACAGAACCATCACTTGATCTGAATGCAAGTACTGTGATAACTGCTCCTCCCTGTTTTCCGATATTTAATCGTCTCAGTGGAGTTAGTGCCATAAAAAAATCTGCCTTTCATCAGATCACCATTGCAAGAAACAGACTCAATGAAGGCTAACTCAAATAAGATAAAAGTAAAGAAGCCCTTGAGGAAAACGAAAGGAGCAAATCACAGAATTACTAAGAGAAAGAGCCTAAGAATAAAGTTTGGTCCAACAGATGCTCCTATTAGTACTGAGGTAAGCGTAGTAAGCGGTCCCATAAATAAAAAGGCAAATCTACAGGACGTGCAATTAGGGAATAGATACCTACCTCCACTTGGAAAAGATGCACAGAATTTGCTTACACCAAATTTTACAAACTCCTTATTACCATCTGATAGTAGGTTTCTTTTTTGTGCAGACGCGACAGAAAGCTCCAGCTGTGGTTCTTCCTCTTGGCATGAGCCAATATTCACTCAGTATTGAGTCCTTGAAATAGCAGATCTTTTTGTAAATGGGACTTTCACTCTCAACAAGCAAAGGATCTTGATGCTAGTGCAAAACTTTCAGCCACTTCAATCTATTATCATCTCTGAAAGAAAACTGGTGTCCTTTTCCAGTAACCAAGACTCTTCCCCAGTTCATGTAGAATTTTGGTCTAATGTGATCCCCTCGATAGTGTGTCGGGAAAGTGAAAGACTACACATAAATGACTTTGATATAGTGCATATTCCCTACAAATCTCCTGCTCTGCTGTTTTTTATGCAGGCGCCAATTAAGGCAGTGAAACATACTATTATATGAGTTCTCACTGGCAATGAGTGTAATAATGGATCCACGGACATGCTTACAATAAGCATAAGTGGAGGAAAACAGATGGAACCAAAGCCTCCCAAAATCGGCTAAGCAATTATAGATGCCTTTTGGTTTTGGCTTTCAAGCAAACTAAACAAAAACAAATTAAACAGTGATTCTAAACTTCCTTTTCAGTGATACCCTATCAATTATCTCTTGCAATCTGGCTGGATTATAGATATCTAAATTGCACAGCCTGATGAGATTTTGTCCAGCAGATATTTGTCTCCAAGACACGTGGAGCCTCATTACAAGTGTGGTGGTCTTACGACTGCCACACTTACTGTGGCGGTCTGGACTGCCGCCCATGTGGCGGTCCAACCGCCATATAACAACACTGGCGGTCTGACTGCCAGTGAACCGCCAGCCCTGCTAGGATCTTGGATACTGTTGGTCTGGTGGTGGCGATACAGTGCTGCCCTGCGGACAACGACCTTGTTCTGTCAGCCTTTTCATAAATCCACCATAAAAAGGCTGTAGGATAGCAGGTGCAGGGGGCCACAGGGGGGCACCTGCACTACCCATACACATGGCATGGGTAGTGCAGGGGCCACTCTGCCCAGCACCCTTGCAATGTTCACTGTCTGCATTGCAAGGGTGCTGATGCACCCTACTGGCTACAGCATTGCCACTTCCTCGATTATGAGCTGTAGACAATGCTGTAGCCTGTTTCCCGCTAGGCTGGCAGGTGGAAACTCAGGTTCTGCCCGCCGACCACCGGCGGGGAGGGTGCCACAAAGGTGTCGGCCACCCTGTCAGGAATTTGGCAGACGTGCTTTTCCGTCCGCCAAACTCAAAATGAGGACCTGGGTCTATAGCAAGATTTGACTGAAATAACTACTTTGTTATTTATGTTCCTGCGATAAGGGTTAGGAAAGGACGTGCCAAGGGTGGCCTTTTTATCCTCCTTATAGTTGAGATACAGTGGAACTATGAAATAATCCAACTTCCGTGCAATAACATGCAATGCATCCAAATAAAACTTCCCAAAGCAACTGTTTATTCTGCAGGCACTTTATTTTTATTAAACATCTATGTCCCTCCCAGCCCATCAACTCACTGATGAATGAGATATTTGACTTAACAGAATCTGCCCTCGAGTCAAGAGAAAGGTCCCAATGATAATAATCGGAGACTTTAATGTGAACATTTCAAATGTCACAATAAAAGCATTTAGAAACAAGGATCTAGAAAAAGCCTGGTCCATTCCCGTTTCTGTTTTTTCCGTGGACAAATGTGGTAGAATGTTATTGGAATAATTGAATGAAACAAACAGCGTGATTTTAAATGGAAGAATGGAAGGGGATGTCCCAGCTGCTTGTACCAGTAAAGGGGTCACAGGCCACTCTATTATTGATTACATCATAAACAGCTATGACCTTTCTAAGCAGTCCTCGCCCGTTAAGGCTGAGTTTGTTCAAGGCAGTGAAGTAGTAGGAAGGGATACCTTTAATCACCATATTAAAAGTGACAGTTGTCCCGCCCCGGAAATGACGTCATATCCGGTGGCTGGGACTTCCGGTGTCCCAGAAAGCCCACCCCGGAAGTGACGTGCATGGGGGTGTGTCATGTGGTTTGTGACCTCATGGTGTCACGTGTTAGCCCTATGTCTGGGTCCTAGCCCCTGGTACTGGCCTATGGGCTGTGTAAAAAGTATGACTTAGTGTTGTGCAAGTGGTTTCAGAGCCTGAGAGGGACAGGTCTGGACATGTCAGACAATCATGCCCAAGTGGCTGTTAGGGGGCCTCTGCATAGGGCTGCAAAGTGGGCGGTCTGGCCAAACCTCCACACTGGTGGCTAATCCAAAAAAAAAAAAAAAAAAAAAAATGGGAATGGTCAAATGTTGCTTTTGTTAGAGCCAGCCTATCAATTTAGAGAGGTAAATCTAAAACAGAGGTGTGCTTACAGCCTTTCCAGGGGTCACAGAGGGGGCTAAATTAGAAACTGGCCCAGTAATTAAAAGTTTGAAACACAACAGAGGTTGTTGTGGCATGGCTAATCTAAAACAGCTGTGTGCCTATAGGCTATCCCTGGGACACAGTGGAGGCTAAATTAGAAACTGTCCCTGCAATTAAAAGTTTGAAACACAACAGATGGTGAGGGGCATAGCAAATCTAAAACAGGTGGGTGCCTACAGCCTTTCCAGGGGTCACAGAGGGGGCTAAATTAGAAACTGCCACTGCAATTAAAAGTTTGAAACACAACAGATGGTGAGGGGCATAGCAAATCTAAAACAGGTGGGTGCCTACAGCCTTTCCAGGGGTCACAGAGGGGGCTAAATTAGAAACTGGTCCAGTAATTAAAAGTTTGAAACACAACAGATGTTGTTGTGGCATGGCTAATCTAAAACAGCTGTGTGCCTATAGGCTATCCCTGGGACACAGTGGGGGCTAAATTAGAAACTGGCCCAGTAATTAAAAGTTTGAAACACCCCAGAGGTTGTTGTGGCATGGCTAATCTAAAACAGAGATGTGTCTACATTCTTTCAGGGGGGTTCCAGAGGGGACTAAATTAGAAACTGGCCCTGTAATTAAAAGTTTGAAACACTACAAAGGACATGTATTGCTAGCCTATAACAGATGCCTATTTCCAGGTCCCACCAATCACAGCGCCCAGGCATAATTACCACTGTGAGCATAGTATAAGAACCCCCCATCTTCACAGGCCTCTTTTTTCTAAACTACCTCCTGACATCTGTGGCACGCAGGGACGCATCAGGACATCATGGCTGGAAACATGAAGGGCAGAGTTCAGACTGGTGCTGCTAAACATCTTCTACTTAAGGTCTGTAACAGTGTGATGTGTGTATGTGTTTTACTATAGTTTAACAATGACATTAGCACTAACCTGTTTAACTATACATAGACACGTAAAAATGCATGTTTTTAAAAAATAAATAAAAAATAAAAAAAATTAAAAGTTATTAGTGTATTTTTGAGATACTGTAATTACTTTGTGGGGTGATTTTGTTTAAATGTTACTAATGGAGGCCTGTGCAATGTATTTGTCTGTATTTTTATGGGGCTGCAATTATTTAATGGGGCATATTAGTATTGCTTAACTTATACTGGCTGGTTCTGGGCCTATGTATGGGACCTGTATTTTAGAAGTTCTGCACTTATTTTGTGGTTTGGTATTGTTTAAATGGTACTTGCGGGGTAATGTACTATGTATAGGCCTGTATTCCAGACCAGTACCACATGTATTTAATTAATTGTTCCTGATTATTTTACAAGATGGCTTTTACGTGTTTCTGCATACTTGGGTTCTCTGCAATTGCAAACTTGGGATCTCTGTAATTAAGACGTCCTGGTTCACCCTGGGACCCCAGAGGGAGATAACATATTTATCACCTCTTTATATCAGTGGTGCTGGCATAGTAAGATTGTACCCTTGTCTTGTCCAAGGACAATGAAATATTGTGACCTGGTATAATTTATATTAGATTTCTAACATTAACAGTATTTCAGGGAGCTGCTCTCAGAGCCCACGGGGGCTCTAAGAGCAGCTTCAGGCATTTTTTTTTTTTTTCTTTTTTTTTTCTTTTCATAAAGCGTAGAGGTGCATGTATTCACCTCTACGACCTCGTTATAAAGTTAATAATGCTCGGCTCAAAGCCCGCGGGGGCTTTGAGCAGAGCTCTGTTCACTTTATAACGAGGCCTCCGCGGCGATTGTGGCCGCCGGGAGACCTCGTTATAAAGTTAACAGAGCTCTGCTCTTTCCAGCCCAGTACCACATGTATTTAATTAATTGTTCCTGATTATTTTACAAGATGGCTTTTACATGTTTCTGCATACTTGGGTTCTCTGCAATTGCAAACTTGGGATCTCTGTAATTAAGACGTCCTGGTTCACCCTGGGACCCCAGAGGGAGATAACATATTTATCACCTCTTTATATCAGTGGTGCTGGCATAGTAAGATTGTACCCTTGTCTTGTCCAAGGACAATGAAATATTGTGACCTGGTATAATTTATATTAGATTTCTAACATTAACAGTATTTCAGGGAGCTGCTCTCAGAGCCCACGGGGGCTCTAAGAGCAGCTTCAGGCATTTTTTTTTTTTTTCTTTTCATAAAGCGTAGAGGTGCATGTATTCACCTCTACGACCTCGTTATAAAGTGAATAACGCTCTGCTCAAAGCCCATGTGAGCTATGAGCAGAGCTTCATTCACTTTATAACGCTGTCTCAGGGTGATTGCATTCACCCTGAGACCTCGTTATAAAGTTAATAATGCTCGGCTCAAAGCCCCCTGGGGGCTTTGGGCAGAGTTTTACTAACTTTATAGCGAGGCCTCCAGGCGGCTGTAGCCGCCCGGAGACCTCGCGTTGTACTCTACAGGGCGGCTCTGAGAAGCCGCTGGGGGATTCCCCCGCGGCTTCTCAGAGCCGGCTTTCAGAGTACAACGCGAGGTCTCCGGACGGCTACAGCCGCCCGGAGATCTCGTGTTTTAGGATGCGGACGGTTCTCTAAAGCCGCAGGGGGATTCCCCTGCGGCTTTAGATAACCGTCTTGACGGTTTAATTACTGTGAATGGTGCGTTTGTTTCAGCGGCATTCACGGTAATTAAACCTCTCCCGACCTGCGCACCGAGGCCTCAGGGAGTTCCCGAGGCCTCGGAGAGTCGGTGCTTGCCGCCAGAGTGCGGCGTTCTTTTTTAAAAAAAAATAAAAAATAAGTAAATAAAAAAAATAAAAAAGTGAGTGACGGCGGGAGGCCAGGGTCTGTGGGGCCCTGACCACGCGCGCTAGGGCCCTAGGGGCCCATACAAATAAAAAAAATAATAGCGTTTTGGGGGGCAAGGGGATTGGGTCCCCAAGGCCCCATAGGGAACCATTTAAAAAAAAAAAAAAAAAAAATACAAATAAGGCCCTGGGGATAATGAGGGCCCTGAGCACGAGTCTCAGAGGCCCCTAGGGCCCCACAGGCCTACCTTTTTAAAAAAAAATATATATATATACATATATTTATTTATTTATATATATATATGTGTGTGTGTGTGTGTGTGTGTGTGTGTGTGTGACCAGGGTTTAGGGGCCTACAGGGTCGTTTTTTTTAAATCACACACAATAAAAAAAAATATTGAAATAAATTAAAATAATAATGATTACAAAATAACTATCCCTGTTAAAAACTTTTCAGACCCCCAAGTACCCCACACCACTCACCGTAGTTCAGGATGGCATGGGATCCTACGTTGCTGCCCTGAAAAACCCAGAACCTCACACAGGCTGCATCCACATCCGGCCATTTTCTTTTTTTTTTTAAAACAAAGACTGGGGGGGCTGTGGAACTGGCTCAGCTTGGAGTTTAGACTGAGCTCCGCCCCCACACATGGTTCACAGCTTTGTTGAGCTAAGGTGAAAAACCCGGCATGGATCCTAGGATCCACTTTCCAGTCTATGTCTTATAGAGACAGTCCTAGAGGTAGTATTATGCAAGAGCGCCATCATGTGGAATTTGTTTATTAAACCTTGTATAGTTTTTGAGAAAAGTTTTACAGTTACCAATATGTATTTATACTTACAGAACATGTGGATTCAACAATTTGAATTTTGATAGATACATTTTTTTTTTTTTTTTTTTTTAAATTTTTATTTATAATTTTTTTTTATTTATTATTATTTTTTTATTTTTTTAAAATTTATTTTTAAATTTTTTTTTTTTTTCTTTTTGTCCTACCCTTGTTGTGCTTTTATGAAGGGTTCGGACGTAGAAGATGAATTGTGGTATGTTTAAAGGTAAATATGTCTCTCTTGTACACAGGACAGGCAAGAGTCTGGGGAATCCCATGTGGCCGTGGAGAACGTGCAGCAAGGTGAGTTACAGGCCATAGAGCCTTCTAAACTACGTTGTCAGGATTGTTATTTTTTATTTTACTTCTAATGGGCACCCATGTGTTTGCATAGGTTATGATGCAGAACTCAGGTGCGCGATTGCCTCTCTCCAACAAATCCTCCATGTTCAAGAGGGGTCAAGCACCTTGTCACAGGATAACGTTTCTGCAGGTATATATTAGGGGTCTTTTTGTACCCCCATTGAAAACCTAACAGGGTCTAACAGTCAGACCTATATTTGGACATCTCAGTGAGTTCGTATAGTCTATGTATTATATTGTATGTGTAACATTATTTTTTTATGTTTTTTATCCCGAGGGGCTCCTATGGAAGAAGCGAGCCGGGATATGGATGGAAAGCTTAAAAAACAGCCCCTCAAAAGGAAGTCCCCGGGGTCAAAGGGTGGCCCGCCTATTAAGAAGGGACCCTCAAGCCGGAAAAACCATGGTGAGTTTAAGAAAATGTAGAGTTTGGTGTATACAGTGCAGCGTGTGTCTAAACGTCTTTCCGACCCATAGGTATAGCCGCTCTAACTAGCCCTAATCTATATTTTGCTATCTTTACATCCTAGAATCATCACACCAGAGCTCCGGAGACGCCTGCCCTCAGCCTAAGCCGCGGATGTCATCTTTAAAGGTCTACACTGGGACGGTTCAAAACCCCACAAAGTCATCGGTACTCGTGAGCCAACCCGAGCACCGAGACCCACCTTGCAACATCTCCACATCCGTCGCTCCTGGACCAGGTACAACTCATAACGACACCACATCATCCATCATAAAGGGAATACCTAGTACAGCGGGCACTTCTGCAACAACTATCCCGGGTTTGGGGTGTGGCCATCCGGACATTATCGTTCTTACAACACCAAGCGCCCAACTGTTTGCACCTTGTGAAGCCTCTGGAGGGTCCCCAAAACAGTGCAGCAACCCTAAAATAAATCGGCTGTCCTTAAAGAATCGTAGGAAGAAGTTCCAGAACCCTGAGCAACAATCTGGGCCTCTAGACCTGTCTTTTAAAAATTTTGTTAAGGTACAGCCGGATCCGTCTGGGGTCCTTAGTTCTAATATCGGCGTGTCTGGCCTCGACCTAACCTCTCCAGGGTGTACAACTAAACCATCCCGGTTACATGACTCATCATTGGAAAATGACCACCCTGTAGAGGATCCTTATTCCCACTGTATAGACCTTCTTAAGGCTCTAGCTGGTACTACCCCGAGTTCTGAAGCCCTGACATCCACTTGTGTCAATTCTAAGATGGCCCCCTTAGGGTTACAAGCAGTAGGGTCTCAATCAGTAGCATCCAGCCACAGCCCTGCCTCTACAACAACGGACACCCTTTATAGCGATAAACATTTGACCTCCCCATGTCTGATGTCCCCCGATACACCCCCGGGGGCATACGACCCCACCAGTCCTACACCTAGTGCTCGTGTTCAGTGGTCTTCACCTTCCTCATCAATATACCCCGCCAGCAGTATAGGGTGTAGCGGAACGCAAAATCAGAGTTTTGGAACACCCTCGAGCGATGATCAGGGCTCTCAAACTCCTGGATGTTCACACTGGAATCCTGTTTTTACGTCCCGCTCTGATCCCTCAGCCGTGATTGGGGGTGATAACACCGGCCGCTGTCCTATAACTGGGGATGCTCAGGGAGTTGGCAATCACCCCTCTAGTGTCACAAGTACTGGCCTTGAAACAAACCTTTCAAGCCGGGCTAGAGTTCTAGACAACTACGTTAAAGAAATCCATCATTCGTTCAGACAGTTAAAATGCCAACTCCGTCTAAAAACTTTAAAACTATGTAAGAACGACGGTAATAGAGGGGCATCCAGAGCTAGCATAAAGGCTTTAAAACAGCTGATGGCTCGGTGTAGAAACACAATGGCCCAAACTTGCGCTTCAACAATTGTGGCCATGGGTAACATCCCGTCATGACTAGGTGAGCGTACATACCCGGGGAATGTTAGAACTACATTTACCAGTACAGGGGGCCGCCCGTCTAAATATGAAAAGAAGCCCCAGCACCTGCTTAGTAGAGCTCTAAGAGTTTTACGAGCGCTCAATAGTCAGAGGTCATGTCAACCCCCAAGCCCTGCACCCATAAGACCTCAAAATATAGAGTTAGGAGGTGCTGCTGGTCTTTACAGGCCCTCTGGGGGTGATGGTCCGAGGTGTCTCAGCCTTAAACAGTCTGTAGGAGCCCCGTCCGAAGTCGGTGTAGTGTCAGTGTCACCATTTGTAAACAAGCCAGACATTGTTCAGATCGGCGGGGGTCGTTTACCAAAAACCAGATGGGCCCATAAGAAGCCAGAGTGGCTTGGTAGCTCTAGAAAACGCAAGCTGGTAATAAAAAAGTTAAAGAAAGCCAGACTCTGCGTTACCAGAAGGTCTAAAAACACACCTACATCTAACCACACCCCTGGGAGCTCTCCAACAACCAGTAATTCTCAAACTGAGGCTTCAGAACCAGTTTTTATGGAAAGTGTGAGACGGTATAGTCGTGTTGTAGAGCGGTTTAACGCTACAGAACACTATGAGGAGTTTAGGTTCGTTAACCTAGATCGCCTACACTCCTCAGATCATGGCATTATAGCTATACATCAGGCTGTGCAAACGCTGATCGAACGATTGTTACACGATGTGGGTCCTAATGATTTCTTTCAGATGCGTTTTCAGGGACAGGGTCTCAATAGTCCCCTGTTCACCAGACGGTCATCTCGGGATGTGTTTGACGTTGTAACGTTTTTAGAAAACCTATCTAAACTTTTACAGAGCAAGGCTGAATTACTGGCGTACGGGTCCTTTAGAATCATCTCCCTCGTTGTTAGGGGGCGCGAGGGGGGTGCTTCCAGAGCCTTAAAGAGCGTTATGTACAGTAAAATCATTGACAAGAAATCACGATGGTTGCTCGATTTTAATACCGGAGCTACCAACATGTGTCTGGCCGCAAGCATTGCAGGCTTATTGATGGACCGCTCTACCCCAGACGCCATCATTATGGCGATGGCTGTAGCAGCACATGAGGCGCTTCAGATACCGACTGACAAAATGGTCGGTTTTGGGGATCTGGGACTTTTTGAGAATCACTTCGCCGTGACGGTTAAAGTTCTATACCATGCCGGTTCTTGGAAGTACTTCACTACCAATGAAGGTGTGAAAAACAAGACCGTGTATGTGCTACACCATGAAAACCACTTTTACGGTGTCTTGAACCTGAAGAGTTTTCTAGGCGCCAAGTATGTGTGTGAGCATTGCGATCACATATACAACAACCGGACCAAACACCAGTGTGAATTACACTGTAAAATGTGTCAGAGGGACGGTTGTGTCAATGACAATGCTCTGAAAGTGAACTGTCCAACGTGCAAGCTGTTTTGTCGGTCGCAAGACTGCTTAAACACGCACATAGGCCTCGCCCAATGTGTTCTTAAAGCCGACTGTGGGACTTGCGGCCGTTATAAACCTGTCGATCACAAATGTGAAGGTATGCAGTGCCCTAGGTGTACAGCTCCTTTTATAGCCGGAACAACCCATGAGTGTTACATGCTCAGAAGTCACTACCAGAAAAAAACAGAAGACTATATCGTATTTGACATAGAGTGTACGCAAGAGACGGGGGTGCACCAACCAAACTATATTTACGCCCACCATCTAACCGGTGATGGGAGCTGGGAGTTTGAAGGTCGGGCTTGCGTGAATGATTTCCTCCTCACATTTATGCAACCCCGATACCAGGATTATACATTTCTGGCTCACAACTCCAAAGCATATGATTCTTTTTTCATTATCAGGGACCTGATACATGAAAAGCTTCCCGTTAGTCTCATAACCCAAGGTTCCAAACTAATGCTGCTTAAGGTTGTGCCTTTTGACATTAGGTTCATAGACACCTTGAATTTTCTGCCCATGAAGTTGAGCAAACTGCCAAAAGCCTTTGGGTTTGAAGGCTGTAAAGGTTATTTCCCACACTTTTTTAACACATGGGCTAATCAGAATTACTTCGGGCCTATGCCTCCGCCCGACAGTTATGGTTGCGATTATATGATGCCCTCTGAAAAAGAGAGTTTTCTACAGTGGTACGATGAAAACCGTGAAAAACGGTTTCATTTCCAAACTGAATTGAGAGCATACTGTCAGGCGGACGTTATGATATTGCGAAAAGCATGCAACCTATTCAGAGATGTTGTGGTGGCGATGACGAAGCGGGTCGTGTTTATTGAAACCGATCCGTGCGAGCGCGAAAAAAAAATAACTGTATACCTGGACCCATTTCAAAACATTACTCTGGCTTCAATGTGCATGTCTATTTATAAACACATGTTTTTAATGTCTGAAACTATCGCCTTAATACCACCTGACCTCTATAACGGCAAGCAGAAACGTTACTCCACACCTTCTATTCAGTGGCTCATGTACGTCTCTGCGAATGAGAGCATCTTCATTCAGCACGCTTTGCAGGGCGGCGAATACCGTCTAGGCCGCTACTATCTAGACGGGTATGCATTAATTAACGGTGTTCCAACGGCCTTTGAGTTCAACGGGTGTTTTTACCATGGTTGCCCTCAGTGTTACAAACCCCATGAATTTAATAGACTGCAGGGCACCACGTTTGAACATCTGTACCGCCGGACTCTGGCAAAGGCGCAGTATATTGAGAGTTGTGGGTTTGTTCTGAGAACTCTCTGGGAACATGATTGGGTAACTGAGCTATCGAAAGATGGCGCACTGAGCACTTTTATTAAGAGCCAGCAGCTACCTTCACCGCTGGAGCCCCGTGACGCCTTATTCGGCGGCCGTACAAACGCCATTCAATTGTACCGTGTAGCTGGCCCTGGTGAGAAAATACATTACTACGACTTCACTAGTCTGTATCCATTTGTGAACAAGGTGAAGTTGTACCCTGTGGGCCACCCTACAATTGTATACAGGAACTTTAAACCTCTCAAAGAGTACTTTGGAATCATTAAGTGTCAGATTCACCCTCCGCGGAAACTTTACTTTCCGGTGCTCCCTTATAGAGTCGACGGTAAGCTAATGTTCCCCCTATGCCGTACCTGCGCTGAAAGTAAACAGCTTAGCGAATGTCGGCATAGTGATGAGCAGAGGCTGCTGGAAGGGACTTGGTGTACCATTGAGGTGCAGACGGCCCTAGAGAAAGGGTATCGTCTTGGTAAAATCCTGGAAGTCTGGCACTTTCCAAATACAACAACACAGCTCTTTTCTGAGTACATAAACTTGTTTCTTAGAGACAAGCAGGAGGCCTCGGGGTATCCAGAATGGTGTGTCGATGAGCCCTCAAAGAAAAAGTATATCGCTGATTACAAAGCTCGCGAGGGTATTAAACTGAGACCTGCGTTCATTAAGGTTAACCCCGCCCGCCGGCAGTTAGCTAAGCTCTGTCTCAACTCCTTGTGGGGAAAGTTCGCACAGCGGACCAATTTGTCAAACACATCCATCGTCACAGATCCGGAAGAGCTTTTTAAGTATATATTCACACCTGTTTATGACGTATCCAGTTGTGAATTTATTGACGACGAGACGGCCGTTCTATGCTGGAAATACGCCAAAGAGTACCCCACAACGTGTAACAATATAAACATCTTTATAGCATGCTTCACAACCGCTCACGCCAGGTTAGAGCTTTACAGGTTGTTGGACCAGCTTCAGGAACGGTGTTTGTACCATGACACTGACTCTGTTATCTTTGTGAGTAAAGAGGGTGATGAAGATCCTCCGCTGGGTGATTATCTAGGGGATTTGACCAGCGAGCTCGAAAAGGGGGAGTATATACAGGAATTTACCTCATCAGGCCCTAAGACGTACAGTTATAAGACCTCAAGCAACAAGGTTTGCATGAAAGTCAAAGGTATCACTTTAAACGTCAACAATACGATTAAAATAAACTTTGACAGTCTGAAGGGCCTGGTGCACGAATACTCTGCATCGAGCGATCACAAAAATAGCAAAGCCATTGTTGTAAACCATCCGAGCATAGTCAGGTCCAAGAAAAAATGGGAAATTACAACACAGCCTATGTTTAAAACCTTAAGAGTAGTGTTTGACAAACGGGTCCTCACAACGGACTACAAAACACTGCCTTACGGTTACTAAAAGCCATTAGAGGTTTGAACATCACCCAGATATGGACACCAGACTGCAGCACCCATTCTCCTGCGTTTTAGCGGGGCCCTCCAATAGCGGTAAAAGTTTTTTTATAAAGAAACTGTTAGAAAACGCTCCCGGTGTTTTATCTCAGACCCCTAACAACATCGTGTGGCTTTATTCATGCTGGCAGGATCTTTACACTGAGCTCACCCTAAAATTTCCCCACATTCGATTTATAGAGGGTATCCCCGATAATCTCAACGACGATGACTTGCTACCAAAACACCTTGTAAACATTGTCGTGGTGGATGACCTCATGCGTGAAGGAGGGGACCACCCCGAGCTTGAGCGGGCTTTTACGCAATATTCACACCACCGCAATCTGAGCATATGCTATATAGTGCAGAACCTGTTTTACAAGGGCAAGAGCAGCCGGTCCATAACTCTCAACGCCTCATACCTTGTCTTATTTAAAAACCCTAGAGACAAACTTCAAATCTCAATTATAGCTAAACAAATGTACCCCGGCAACACCCAGTTTTTCATGGATGCCTTTAACGATGCTACAGCAAAACCCCACGGCTACTTACTGGTGGATTTGAAACCCAACACTTTTGAAGACTACAGACTACGAGCCGGCATAATACCCCCGGACTTCCCAGTCGCCTACACGCCTAAAACAGTGTCCAAAAACTATAAAAAGAACAAGTAAAAAGCTGCTTATAACATTTACACTCTAAACCTTGTAATATAAGGTCCCCACAATGTCTGCGCGGTTACGACGTAATTTAGGACTTCTAAAAATGTTGATAACGGCCAGCCCCGCGAGAAGAAAAGCCATCCTCTGCGCTGCCACGGATGATTTAGTGGCCGCCATTTCAGAAATAGCCCTAAACACCCTAAAAGGTAATGTCCCTATATCAACGCGCCAGTTCCGGGTTCTGAAGAAGAAACGCCACATTATTAAGAAGCTCAGCAATAAGAGGGCTTCACTCCATTCCAAAAGAAAACTGTTCAAACAGTCAGGAGGCTTTATAGGGTCGTTGTTAGGTATAGCTATACCCCTAATCACAGGGCTACTGTCGCGATCCTGATGGAGCACGCCCACAAAATGTACCTCGTGCCCCGGCAACAGGTGGAACATCTGGCCCCTTCTAACACGGATGTCTGGGACATACGCAAAAACGAAACACATCGTCTCGATGCGGAAATCAAAGCCATTTTGAACCGGACTGATTTAAAACCCCACGACAAGGCAGGGCTTTACTCAGGAGCCCTTCAAAACTTTCTACAATACTACAAGCAACTCACCTCTGAAAAAACCAAACTGACGCTGTACACCCCAGATGCTGAACAGCCGCCTGACCCTCTACGCAGGCTCATGACATAGGTCCCACACCCACAACTGATGCCTTTGTCTTAGACCTTTTAAAAAATATCAGTCAGAAATATAGAGGGGCTGCGCAAATGTTACTCAGTAAAATGAGTACTACTAAAGATTTGACCACTTGGAACGCCCGGGGTGAATTCGTTTACAAAGGGCAGCCGGTTGCTGGTTCCCATATGTATGATCTGGTCCGGGGTCTCACACACGGTAAAACCCTAACAACACGAGAAGCTCCTAGAGGCTGGGAACAGTTCCTAAATGCAGCTGCGGAACTCAACATTCCCTCCACGATCATCGGAAATGCCGAGAATCGCCGTAAGCTTGAAAGTTTAAAAGACCCGGCCCCCGCTATTTTTACAAGGAGCCCCGCTATATCGACATCGCCTTTCTTTCCACAACTAACACCCGCTCGGGACCGTGCTGATCTTCCTATGGGGCCTAAAAAGAGACTATTCAAAATGAACACATGGCTACCGATCTAATTTTGCACACATGTACAGTTTTTTTTGTTAAAAGTTTTTACGGTTCGAAAAAATGTGCTTCATTTTATATGTTTAACCATGTAAATGTTCGTGTTGAAACATGCTTGTAATAAACACTTTTAAATTTTCAGCCGGAGTATGCCATCTTTTTATTTATGAATGGTTTGAAAATGTACACAGTACGGATTAAAAAAAAAAATGCCTAGGATGAAAGCTTGTTTAAGATGTTTTTTATTTTAGACACTCACAAGTACAAATAACAGCTTTACAAGACCTTACACTTTTGACAGAGACCAGAGTCTGTTTTAACAACGTGTGACATTGTCCTGTAGTTTTCATTCACATATTTCATAACAACACCGTAGTTGTTTACTAAATCATCTGAGTATAGATTAAAAAAAATTCTAAACGTTATACCTTCAGACATTTTACTAATAAAGTATATACAGTGTTCCCCACATGTGATGGCAAAAGGATCCTGTACCCGTAGTTTATTATACACAACCGTGGGTGATGCTTTTTTTACATATTTGAATATCGGCTTTGTATAAATACTATGCTTAGGGAATTCAGCTAAACTATCAAACACTATAACCTTGTCCACATCCAGAAACAGTGCCGCCCAATGTGCCCCACCCTTGTAATGGGGATCGGTGTTAAAGACGAGGGTACGTGGCCTTTCCGGACCTATCTTTTCAGGTAGTCCATCGCTAGGGTATACCCCTAGAAAGTATTTCTTAGCATATTTATGTCTACTTAAGAAGTCACGTATCTCAGTAGTGTCCATTTTATATATTTTTTTAAAAAATAAAAAAAAAAAAAATTATTTTTTTTATTTTACACTTTTTCAATGGTAGTCAAACATAAGCTGACGGGCGTGGTTGATCTGAATAACACTGTCGAATACAGAGAACACAACCATGTTCACATTGGCCGCCAGTGCCTGTGTAAAACGTATTTCTGCTTTTAGATTTCCGTTTTTGATCAGGCTGTAATGGTCTCCATCTTCCATGTCAGGTGTCAGGTCGAACGCAAACAGCGTGTAGCCTGCAGCATACCCTTCCCTTGAAACAACTACTCCTGAGTCCCGCAGCTGTTTCCCCGTTATCGAGACCAGTCCTAGATATTCCCGGACAAAATTTGATGTTCCAAAATTCGGCGTGAAAGGTTTTGCGGGGATCACAGCACCCTCGTGAACCAGAGCGGCATAGTTGATATCATAGTGTTTGAAGTTGAAAGGGTTTGAGTTGTAGAGGCCACTAAAAGCAGTGTTGTCCACAAACCCTATGATGATGAGTTTCGGTAATTGCCCCAGAAATAGATTCTGCTGCTGCGTTAACCGGGTTCCGGCGGGGATGCTGAATATCTTCAGAGCGACTCTTTCAATGGCGTACTTGGCGTTCGATAATTGTAAAGCTTCAGCATGGGCCAGTCTGACACTTGGGGACACTTTCACTCTCTTTACAAACAGGCTCGCTGACAATATAACCAGTTTATACTGCTCTGCATCAACGCTGATGAGACAGAAAGAGTCCTTGTTACGATTGAGTTTGATCTTAAGATCAATACCGTTGACTAACAGTTTGTCTTGGAAGAAAAGGTCTGAATGTACGCGCCCCAGGAGGTCAAACTGCCTACTGCCGGCGACGAAGCTGGCTCTTTTTTTAAAACCCTCGTTGTCTCCGTCCAAAGCTGTGTTCTCCAAATGCGCTTCGGTATCTCGGTAGAAGAGCCCCGCTGAAAGATGTGTGTCCAGCGCATCACGACTATAATTTAGAATACTCTCTATGTAGGCCCTGTAGGCATACATGTTATCACTCTGTGTGACGAGGCGATCGCCTAGGTTAATGTCCACTTGATTAAACATTGTTGCGATGGGGTATGCTATCGGGGCCACTCTAGCATCAGCCTCGATGTTGTCACCGTTCGCTTTGGTTATTTTACAGACGAGGTGCAGGAGAGTATTGTTGAGATCAAGGTACATATCCGTGGATCCCGACACATAAAACTCTATCGGTGCAAGGGGTGTCAGAGCAGCCATTGGTGACACTTCCATGAAAAAACTGTTTTCAATGCTTGTCTGTGTGGGTTTGAGAGAAAACAGATCTAACTCAGATTTGGCGCATTCACCCGATGCACAGTGTACGAAGGCCATGGTCGTTGCTTTAAAAAATATTCGCACTAGAACGAGTTCTCTTCTTCTTGGTTGATCTCTTCCGTCTTATGACTCTTCTTTTGTGAGGGCCTTTTGAAGTAGTCCGGCGCTTCTTATAGGGCCTTGGTGGCCCCCTACGCCGCGATGCCCTTCGCTTCCTTTTAACAAAACCATGCGCTTTATACAGCAACCCCGCTCCTTCTTGGGGCTGTCTATTCATGCGCTCTGCTACCGCAGACGTTACACTGCCCACAACGTCCTGGGCTATGTTTGTAGCTGCCGCTTTAACATGAGGTTTTGCAATTTCGAACCCTCTTCTCAAAAAGGGCATGGCATGCCTAAACATGCTCCGGAAGAAACCCCCCAATCCCGCCCCATACATAACCGGAGCCCCTTGAAAGTAGGGTTGGGGACCGCCATACCCTGCCTGAACTCTATAATAGTCCCTGTACATCGAGGGATCCCCGTAGGTTTTCATGGTGACCATTGCAGCTGTCTAATAGTCACCTTCGCGCCGTGGCCTTAAATGAAGCTTAACAATAACTTTCCCGTATTTAAAGGCGACCGGCTCCGACTGATCGTTGTACACCATGATGGTTATAGTGTCAAAATGGTTTTTAGAAATTGCAACATAGTCGAGTTTGTGATGTTGTATATTAACCATTGTGTTATTTTCACCCTGCACCGGGACCCACCTCAACAAAGGGGAATAACTATCCCGACCCTCTGCGGCTCTACAATGTCGCTATAAACGTAGAGTGTATAAAAACCGCCGTTAATATCGGGGCATGTAGGGTCTGGATCCATCTGCCTTTGGTGATGCTGTACGGTCCCTAAAACCCTTTGTAATTTACCACTACATTTAAACACTGTACTGAACTCTGGGGCTTTAAGAACCACCTTTCTTCTAACGTGATCCAATACCAGATATATATTCGCATACGCTTCAGTGCTGGCTATAGACTTGTTGATGGCATCGACCACCGTTGCGACGGTAGGGTAATAGCCGTGTGGGAAAGACAAGTTATAGGTCAGTGCATCCTGAGGTCGCTTTATATGAAATTTAACATCGGCCTTTGTAAAGGTATTCCAAGTTCTAGGGTACTGTATTTCCGTTAGTGCCACCTCCCACGGGCCTTTCAAATCCACTGGCTTTGCAAGTTTCACTGTATAACTCGAAATCTGATTGTCTGGGAACATGTCCTTCGAAGCGTTGGATGGCAGCGTGATATAAAAAGGGGAGTTCTCCATCATAGCGTTTACAGCTATACCTCACACACCGTGCAACGAGCTGGCCAGAACCCAACTGTTAAATTTCTCGGGCCACCCGCGCCATTTGACCAACGCCTGTCGCCGGGCTCCGCTCCCTTTTCTTTTCAGAACCTTTTCAACCCTGTACACCCTGTTCGGGTCGTAGGGCACCTCTTGTAACTCTTCTGTGTAAAAGACACCCGATACCTCTTCCCCAGCGTAGTCCTTTAACCTGTAAATATATACCCCTTCTTTAAACTGCACACTTTCCACTATGAATATCTCATCGCTGAATGTTTGCTGGTAGCCTTTGGTGAAGACACCCTTCAACTTTGAAACCCTGACATGAGCCCCTTCTTTTAAATCCGGTTTCTTGACCTTCTGTGTGAGACGCCCACCGTACACCGTTCTCCACACCGTTAACGAATTATCCCTTGTAACCTTAACAGGGGCCATTTTGATTGTCCGATGGTAGGTGGCGTTATAAACATCTATAAAAGCCTTTAGAACATCCACGTATCTGTAGGTGTTGTTGGCGGTGAAGTATCGCCACATCTTCGACTTTAAAGTACGGTTAAAACGCTCTACAACAGCGGCCTTTACCTCGGTGTGCGTTACAAAATGTTGAACAGCGTTCTGGTCTAATAATTTTTGGAAATGTTTGTTTAAAAATTCCTTTCCGGCGTCTGTTTGTAGTTTCTGGGGCACGCGCCCGCTAGCGAAGATGTCTTTAAAAGCAGCTGTAACGCTGGTACCACTTTTATCGTTTAACGCCGCTGCATATGCGTACTTGGACAAGACGTCTATGACGGTTAATATATACATGGCACCATCGTTATGTTGTGCCAGATCTTGAAGACTGATTATGTCGGCCTGCCACTGATAATCGAGCTGTGCGTTAACAACTGTGGACCGCCTCTTAAAGCGTCTCCTGACAGGTTTGTGTAGCGAATAAGCCTCTTCCCCAGCTAACCATGTCTTCACACTGGCACGTTTTACAGATTCATTTTCAGCTCGAGCCCTTCTAAATAGAGCTTCGGAGCCTCCGAAACTTCCAACCCCCTGTTTATCGTAATAAAGCTTCCTTAAATCAGCATCCGTCATGCTGTCTCACATCAGCACCCCGAAATGAAAGACACCTGTTTTGTGTAAGGTCATTTTATTAAACATAAAAAACATACATGTGCGGCTGGGGTATACAACCAGCGTGTATTTGACATTTTGTGCTACATAGCTTATAAATGTCAAAACACTGATCCAATGTGGCCTTTTTTACAAACGTATACATAGTACAACATCCACTACACATGTTACTCAGAGCATGTTCCTTTACAAACCCTAAGCGACACAAACATTGATATTTTTATAGCTATACTCTCAATAGCTCTAGACATGACTTCCCGTTCCCCACGTCTATAACTCTGAACGCTCAGGATACTGATATAATTCAACAGTTCATACAGTTCTAGATAGGACAATGCAGAACCTTTATTTGTGAGATAATCTACAGTCATGTTCTCCAAAGCCTCATGCACCCCCGTCTCAGGTGAAAGTCTTAACTTGCGCTTGTGGTCTTTGTCCAAGGCCCCGCATTTAACAGATGCGTTTAGCCGGCCATTGATACACCACTTGGCGATACACTCATGGCAGTTACATTGCAACAAGGCCGAAGGTTCCGAAATGTTCAGACATCGCAGAGTCACAGGCTGTATTTCAGCTATTCTTTCTTTAACCAGCACAAAAATCAATCTCCCGATACAGATGTAGCCCGGTTGTAACTCATAGACATCTTGCACCTCGATACCCGGAATCCCCTCCTAAAAGTGAGTAAGTATGGAGCGTTAAGTAACATATTTATGGTCTACTTTTTTTTTTTTTTTTTATTTATTTTTTTTTTTATTTATTTATTTATTTATTTATTTAAAACAGTTTTCGAGGGGCTAAAGACAACATTCTTCTGTTTTTATAATAAATGTCACACATTCGTCTTTCTATAACCCGTTCTACCATACGTTTGTCAAAGGGGGGACACATCCCGTGCATGCGGTCGAGTTTTGAGCATGGCTCTGCAGCGTATCGGATCTCAAGGACAGCCGCAGCCAAGACCTTCATCATGTCACAGTGGACACTTTTCTTCACAGCAGACAGCCCATACACAACCCTTAACAGCTTATATACCCGATAAGTGTCTATCCGGTTACAAACGTGACGAATTGTTCTTGCAGTGTATGCATCGTATAGACATTCGTGAGCCTCCTGTTGAGGGTCATTAATTTTATGCCCGTAGCAAAGGTCATAATAATCCCTTTTAACACATGCGTTCACAACGGCAGCTGCAAAGCCTTTAACCGGCCATATGGTGTCACAGGGTACGCCCGGAGCTTCCTTTTCAAGATCGTGGCTAGTGTAGGTGCAAACACATTTCTTACGAGGCTCTTTGTTCTGGCTTGTAATACTTTCAGACTGTCTGGAACAGCATAAGCAGAAAAAATTTACGGTGTTAACCTTTGGAGCTGACCCTTCTAGAGGCTCTCTTTCTTCTGTTATGTTCTAGGGTTCAAACAGAAAGCACAAGACACATTATTAGTTAAAAGTATAACATTAGAGTATACAGGCATAAAAAAATAAAATAAAAAATGTCTTTACTAACCTCAGCATTCGCTTCACACTCAGAGGCTCCTCTGAAATCTTGGGAGTCGCAGAGGTCCATTGGGGCAGAAACAGCGCCTGAACTTACACCTGATGGTTGTAAAATAACGGCCTCTGCCTCGGGGTCCTCCTGGAAGCCCATGTCTTCATAGATGGGCGAATTCGGGGGTGGTACACATTCTTCAACTTCAATGTCTACGACGTTAGATGCCCCGCTTAATCCATCTTTCGAGACATAGCTGTCACTGCCGGCCCCCTTAATAGGGGATATCAAGGGCGACACATCCTTGAGGTCAAGCTTTTCAAGCCGATGGCAAAGTTCCTCTTGAAAACCTGTAACATCGGTATCCCGGGTGTCTGGGACACCCTGTTGTGCATTCTCATCCATCGTACGAGGGGCGAGGGTCCGGTAATATCTACCTTCAGGGCCCCTGAGGAGACGGCTTTTCTGGCGATCGGATTGTATCTCTTCATAGCGCCTTGGCAAACTGATTCAGCCCTGGTTTGCGGTTTGACAGCCGGTTCTAACCAGCTCCTTATATGCAGCATTTCAAAAAAAAAAAAAAAAAAAAAAAAGGGTGGCTCTACCAGCCAACAACACGTGTTCACAAACCACGTGACACACCCCCATGCACGTCACTTCCGGGGTGGGCTTTCTGGGACACCGGAAGTCCCAGCCACCGGATATGACGTCATTTCCGGGGCGGGACAACTGTCACTTTTAATATGGTGATTAAAGGTATCCCTTCCTACTACTCAGTGATTATGAATTACTAATCCGTGAACTTGTACTTTATTTACATCCAACTCCGTCTTGGTCCTTAGCTGAAGGAAATGGGGACGCTGATATAGCCCACAAGCAAGGTCAAATCATATGTAATTTTAAAAATATTACCAAGATGAATGCAGCAATTACGCCATTGTGTTTTCATCAATCACCTGAAGGAAGAAATCCTATTCAAATGTTTGTAGAGACAATCTCGGATGCTGTCTATACGATCCAGAGGAGGTGTGTAACCCGTAGACCTGTTATCCCAAAACAAGAGTGAAAGGAAGCTGAACTCTCGCGCAAGTTGAACCAACTCATCTGGCGCCAATTCATTGCTTTTTCAGTAAGAAAGGGGCAAAGAAATTCTATCTCCCCGAAGAAAAAGGAGGAAAATGTGCCTTTTAATAGTAAAATCATCATAAAAAGAACTGGGTAGAATTACGACAAGCAGCCTTACAGGAAAAGAGGAGAACTGTTTGGGACCTTATCTTTTAGTACATAGGCAGTAGGGGAAAGCTCTCTGCAATTCCCATCCCACAGAAGGAATTAATTAATTATTTCACAGAATTGTGTGGGACTAATCTTGCCCTATTGAATCATGAGGAGTTCCTTAAGCCTGTTTCTGAGCTTGATCAACACATAGCAGCTCCTGAGGAGAAACAGATAGAAACATACATAAGGAAAGCTAGATCCCTCGCTGCATTGGGGCCTAACAAGATTCCTATAATTGTATGGCAGCATGACCTAGAGGGTTGGAGTAAGTTTCTTACTCCACTTTTTTCTTATTGTTATGCAACAGGTCAAATTCCAAGTTCATGGTCTGATAGAGTAGTAGCCCAAACTATGAAAAAGGATCCCGCCATTCTTCTGGATAATATCGTAAAGTAGCACTTATCAAGGCAGCAGGGAAGATTTTCGCCTCAAGTATTCTGGACCATCTTAATTGCTGGGCTTTTTCAAACGGCGCAATACCGGTAGACCAAGCAGACTTTAGTCCTAAACACTCTGTGACTGACAATACTGTAGTATTGCAAATTGTAATTGATAAGTATGTGGTGGCCATATCACAAGTGGTTTATTGCATTTGTTGACTTTTCTACGGCTTTCGATAAAGTTGATTGACCCCACCCTATGGAGGAATCTAGTGAGATTGGGGACTACTAGTGCCTTACTAAGACTTATTATCGTACTTTATATATCTACTTATTGCAGGATCTTAATGGGGGGATAAGGGGTTGACATAAGATTTTAAGCCAAACGGCCTAAAACAGCAATCTGTTTTAGCCCCACTTTTGTTTTCTTTATTTCCTAGTGACTTACCTGCCTGTTTTAATGATGTAAATAATTCTCCCCAAAAAATTGCAATCCAACACTTATATGTTTTAATGTATGCTGAGAATGTGATCATTTTCAATCTGACATCTATTAGTCTCCAGCAAAACCTGAATATTCTTTCTAAGTATGCTGAGGATCATTTTTTGAAAATAAACATCTCAAAAAACAAGGTGGTACCTTTTGGAGGGAAGAGACAATATCAACCCTTCATTTGGAAGTTGGGTGGAAGACCCATGGAGGTGATGACAATATATACATACTTAGGGAGGGTTTTCTCCCAAACACTGGAAAAGACCTCTCACTTATAGGGTCTAAGGAAACTTCTCAAACAGCTGCCTTAAAAATATTTTATTGTTCCACGAGCAGGAGACATTTAAAAATTCTTTTAGGCATCTATCAGGTGAAAATACATCTCATTCTTTCTTATGCACTCAAATATATCCCCACCAATAAGTGGTCTGTTTTAAATTTATATGAAGGGAAGATCCTCCGTAAGGTAGTTTCCTGGAATCAGGCAACCAAGGTCCAGGCTTTGCCTTAGAGTTCTCCCTTCTCAGTGCTTACTCCAATTACCTGGCTAATGTCATTAGATGGGCATACAATCCTTTGCAAGCCTCTGAGGGTATCCCGGGAGACCTCCTGAGGAAAGAAACTTTTAAGGATGAAGTAAGTTCTTATACTTTCAATAAAACTGTTGAAACCGCACTAGTGAACTTTCAATGTACCTTTGCCCACTTGCAATCATGAAGACCAGCACAATTAAAGTAGTTTTTGAAAATCATGACAGCTAGATTAAGCTACACATGTGATACTGCTCATTGTTCCCAGTTAGAAATGTATAAGCCCTATACTGACAACCTATCATTTAAGACCTTTCAAGGATATTTGAAGTTTACATAGGACCACAGCACGAGGTGATTCGTGATTATGTTAATATTGGACATTCTACCATTAAACAATTTAAAAAAGCATTGGGCAGGTATAAGAGATAAGACTGAAATATGTGATATTTTCAGGTGTGAGCTACAGGATCTAAAACATGTCTTATTAATCTGCAACTGTAAGACAGTGCTTGAAGTGAGAAACTGTTTTTAAAACCTTTGTGCTTTAAAGCGTGTTCAAAACTAATGACTTGATTGCTTTATCTAATTCTCCTCCTGATGAATTTGGGTGCTGTAATTTGTATACATTTGTAAAGTTTTTTTATCCATATATTACCAGTGTTTGAATGTGGAGTTTTGTCTCATATAAGTCTTTTAATGTACCTATTGTGACTGTATGTATTGTTGATCTCTGGTGAGATCTAAATCAATAAATTGAATTGAATTGGTTTTGAAAAACAAATCACCACTATGCAAATGATACACAACTCTACTTGAAAGTCACCTCTGCTTCAGACATCTTTCACCTCATACACTGCCTGTATCTCATCAAAACCTAGATATCCCCCGCCTACCTGAGCCTCAACGAGATAGAATTATTTTTATATAAAGCAAGAACAACAAACAATAAACATTACAAATCAAGCTCAAGGGCATGAACCTTCACAACTTCGAATCCCAACTTTTCCTGAAGGCCACGTCACTTGGATTCACCCTGGACACCAACCTCATCCTCTGCGGAACACATTACCAAAAAAACACAAAGACCACCTTGTACCAGCTCTCTCTTCTACAGAAAGTGTAACAATTTTAATCTATAAAATGAGTTCATAACTGCTGTTCAAGCTCTCGTACTCTTGCATCTGAATAGTGCTAACACCTTGCTCTATGGTGTCCCAGACTCCACACTTGCTCCTCTTAAGGGAAACCTGTGTGCTGCAACACATCTCATCCAAGGCTTGAAGAAATATAATCACATCACCCCAATCCTAATGGTACTCCATTGGCTCTCATTGCTGGCCTGCACCATCTTCAAAACAGCTGCATCATTTACCAAGACATCATGACCAGCAGCCCTGTATATCTTGCAGATAAGTTCACCATCTTGGGTGGTTTTTAGCGCACCCACAGTCAGGGCAGCATAAGAGTCCAGACTAAGAAGTATTAAAAAGAAAAAAAACACGGCTTCAGGTCTTATAAACATATGCACACAGGAGCTTCCATTAAGACAAGAGCTGAAGACTTACCTGTTGAAGAACACTACATCACAATGCACTAACAGACCACAGCCCAGCTGCCTTTCCTCTTACTTGTTGACTATTTGCTGTCTTCTACTTTCTACAGCTCTCCACTGCCTTTTGGCTAGGTTTGCGCTATATATAAATACATTATACATACATACATGTATACACACACCCATGGTCATTGAGACACAAATGTGGACAAATACATATATTCAGATACAATCAGGAATACATACACGTGCCGATGCTCATGGACAGAAACGCAGGCACGGAAACACACACATATCCTAAGAGATACACATAAATGCACAATAAGGCAAATGCTTGAAGAAAATAAAAAGCAGGATACACGTGAATACATATGCTCAGAGACAAAAAATACAAGCTTCAAGAATAAAAGTTCTTCCTTACTTTTTTTAGGAAAATCTTAAAATTATTATAAAAAATATTCATACAACAGAGAGGCAGCTAAGCAAAAATACCGAAAATTCATAAAACAGTTAAGAGTCTTAAACCATTCTACACATAAAAATAAGAATCTTGAGGACCTCAGAACAGAAAATAAAAACAAGTTAATCACTAACAATAATAGTCTCAAAACAGAATATCTGTATTTGCTCTAACTGTTTAATCAATAAATGAGCAAAATGGTTCAATGTAAACCATATTTTCATTATTTTGCCACTTTAAAAAAAAATACTGCTTTTGACATATTAGATCTCCATGTCCCTTCAACATATTTTTACAATAACATTTATGAATGTCGCTAAAACCCAGTACAAAGCCAAAACATATTATTTAAGGAAGAAAGATCCATGTCACATAATCCACAAATATTAGCATGGACGCATTTAACACAACAAGGGACATAAAGACAGAAATGGAAATGTACACAATCTACAAATCTCATGTATGTCTGTTGTGATTATCTGTCAATCAGTTCCATCAAGTACTAACAGATTCATAGGTTTCAAATGTCTCACTTAGCGATTTCAGGAACATTGTTGTTTCAAATCTTAACAAGTAATTTAGCAGACTATACCTCTTCTTCATCTCAAGTTGATATCACTGTGTGTGATTAGTCATATTCAACATAGGGACACTAAACTGACTTTTTTTTTTTTTATAAAGCTTTTAGTACTGTCACTGTAGTCTCCAAGATATAATTTTATTAAGCACCAAATTATACACACAATATAGTATCTTGTAGGAAACCTTGCTTCATGCCAATACCTTATAGACAAGTAAACAAATGTATGTGCTCTAACCATAACTCCAAGCTCTACCCAAAACAATGGGGCTCATAACAAGTGTGGCAGTCTGTTGACCACCACACTCACGGTGGCAGTCCGACTGCCACATTAAACCCTGGCGGTCGGACCGCCAGCTCAACCAGGGTCTTGGATCCCGGCTGTCTGTCGGTGGTGGAGATCCTAATCCCCCAGGGCAGCGCTGGATTACGACCATGTTCTCCACCAGTCTTTCCATGGCAGTAACACTGCCATGAAAAGGCTGGTGGAAAACAGGTGCAGAGTGCCACAGGAGGGCCTCTGCACTGCCCATGCACTTGGCATAAGCAGTGCAGCCCCCCTTGCCCAGCACCCTTGCATTGTTCTCTGTTTGCAGACATTGAACATTGCAAGGGTGCCAGTGCACCCTGCGGGCTACAGAGTTGCCACTGGCTCGATTTCGAGCCAGTGACAATGTTGTAGGCTGTTTCCCCCTAGGCTGGCAAGTGGAAACCTCGGTTTCCGCCTGCCAGCCTAGCGGGAAACTTTTAATGGGGTGGCGGGGAGGTAGCCTGGTTGGTAGCAACCAACCTGTCAGAAGTTCGGCAGACGGTGAGAACCGTCCACTGAACTCATAATGACCCCCAATAAGTGAGAAGAAGAGCGCATAAGATCTAGCTACACCAAGTGTTTGAGAGACTATTTAATTTAACTTCACATTCTCTAGTCTCGATAATTTAGAGCACAGTGCGACAAGAAAGTCACCATTTTAGAGTCAAAGCACTAATCAAAGGTAGTAAAGTGTAACCAGTGTTTTGTGTATCAGATGCCCTTAAACCAGATTTTACGGCAGGAACTATCTATTTATATGACTATAAATGAAGTCACTTGTTCAAAGTCGGTGCCAAAATCATTCCTAGTTAATTACATAATTGTATAACTGTGTTCGCTCTATTTTGGTCTCGTTAAGATCCCAATTATATTTGACCTTGTCCCTTGATCTTTGTTTTTGCCAAGTTTGCAGTCAAATAGTTGTCATGATTATTTTCATGCAGCATGCTAGCCATTCTTTGAAGACCTACTGGGGTTTGGCCAATCAGGATCAAGTCATCTGGATACACTTAAAGTGATGAAGCATACACACCAAGATTAGATGCAAAGGACTGTGAATTCTTCAATGCTTTGAGGACCTCAGTAAGGTAAAGAGTGAACCCAGTTGGTGCACACATCCTTGTTTAAAACAATCTGCAGTTTTTATTTTGACAGTGAAAGAAGCATCCCTTCTCTAACTTACTCTTAACCAAGTAGTGGTGTGAAGTGTATGTATTAACTTGAGCACCCCTGGTTTCATTCACAAATTATCCAGTTGACCCCACATGCGTCACCTGGTTATGCTGCCACACAGTGGAGTAATTCACTAAACAGCGGTATAGATTCCGCCCTCACATTTTACAGATTTCCTAGCTAATAGATTAATGGCCATTTTATTGTCCATTGTGCATATGTGTGCCCTAAGCACCTTTGCTCTAGGGGGGAAATGCTCTTGCCATTTATCCACTTGGCTATATGTTCCAAAACAAGCTTTGCAAAAACTTTACCTTCACAACACAGAGATACAACCACAAGGAAATTGCTAGGGCAATCTCTAAAATCTTTTATTTATGATTGGCGATTAAAAAGATTCTCCACCACGAACCTGACAGTGTTCCTGTTTTCATTATAGCATGGAGTGCAGGCTTTAAAATCATTGACCAAAAGGCCAGAATCGATTTTAGGGTTAAATCTTCATAAAACAGGTGCTAGTGCATGTGCTCCAATTTGAAAGACACCATAGTAGGATCACTGTAATCTACTCCACTCCAATCCACTCCATTCCACTCTAACCCACTCCACTTCAAACCATTCCACTCTAATCCATTCTAATTCTTTCAACTCTAATCCACTATACCCCAATCCACTCTGCTCTAATTCACTCAAATGAATCCATTCCAATGTGCTCCACTCCAATCTACTTCACTCCAATCCACTCTAATACAATCCACTTTAATCCATTCTGCTCTAAAACAATCTAATCCGCTACACTCCACTCTGATTTACTCCAGCCTAATACTCTGCACTACACTCTAACCCTCACCACTCAAATCCACTCTAATACACTCCACTCTAAACCACACAACTCTAATACACTCAACTCTCTATTACTCCACTCTATGTCACTTCACTTCACTCTAGGCACTTCCTTCTACGACACTCCACTCTACTTCACTCTGCGTCAGTCCACTCTATGTCACTCGACACTACGACACTTTACTCCACTTCATTCTACGACACTCTACTTCAATATACAACACTCTGCTCCAATTTATGACACTCCACTCCACTTTACTATAGGACACTCCATGACACAAACTTTTAACCATGCTCAATAGCAGCCACAATTGTTTGCATCATGGCTAAAACACAATGCCAAAGCCAGTAGCTCTTGCATTGGCTAGGCATATTTGCTTTGCCAATGCTTGTTAGGAATGCAGTCATCAGTCCCTTAATACCAGAGGCCCTAAAAGATTTGGAAGCTCTAACAAAATATTTTTTATTGCTTCAATTAAAAAGGGTTGTTAGACACATATACTGGATGATTAAGCATTCCATATAAAGTGGACATATTGTCAACCCACTGGTGACTGGGTAGTAGTGAGTGTGGTTTTTATATTATCTACCAATACTTTTAGCAATCATAGCCCCAAAACCTCTCCAATCCGAGCTCTGGGTCACTGCAAACACAACTTCCATATTTTCCTCTCGCAGATTTCCCTTTAGATTGTCTAATTACTTTACGATATTCCCTTCGAGCAGTCAGGTAGTGTGTATTTAGTGTTCTATTCCTTTTGTTTAACAAAGACCCAAGTCTCAGCTGCAGTGCTAACTTTTGCTACATTTAGCAACCAAGAGTGGGTAACATTGTTCCTAATTATTTGAAAATGCCTAGGATTAACAAACAGAGACTTCCCCATCATATAATTACTTTTGGGAACCCAACACAATGTTGCCAGTATGAATGCCTATGTTTCAAATTGATATATCACATCTACTGAAAGATTTTTAGTAACACCTGTTTTAAAATTATTCACAATAATTTCAAAACAGGAGTCCAATTAGTTAAATGTGTTGACCCATTATAATAAAATCCATTGAGGACTTCAGTTGGGCCACTCAACTGTAAATTCCTCGTCATACTTGTAAATGAGTACTCGGCGCTTAATGATCGCTAAACATATGGATATCGATTTAACCCCTTCGCTGCCAGGCCTTTTCCCCCTCCTGTGCCGAGCCTTTTTTTGGCTATTTGGAGCAGTTCGCGCTTAGGCCCTCATAACTTTTTGTTCACATAAGCTACCCACGCCAAATTTGCGTCCTTTTTTTCCAACATCCTAGGGATTCTAGAGGTACCCAGACTTTGTGGGTTCCCAAGAAGGAGGCCAAGAAATTAGCCAAAAAACAGTGAAAATTTCGTTTTTTTAAAAAAAATTGGAAAAATGGGCTGCAGAAGAAGGCATGTGTTTTTTTCCCTGAAAAGGGCATCAACAAAGGGTTTGCGGTGATAAAATCACCAGCTTCCCAGCTTTCAGGAACAGGCAGACTTGAATCAGAAAACCCAATTTTTCAACACAATTTTGGCATTTTACGGGGACATACCCCATTTTTACGATTTTTTGTGCTTTCAGCCTCCTTCCAGTCAGTGACAGAAATGGGCATGAAACCAACGCTGGATCCCAGAAACATTTTTGAAAAGTAGACAAAAATCTGAATTCAGCAAGGGGTAATTTGTGTAGATCCTACAAGGGTTTCCTACAGAAAATAACAACTGAAAAAGAAAAATATTGAAATTGAGGTGAAAAAAACATCAATTTTTCTCTACGTTTTACTCTGTAACTTTTTCCAGCAATGTCAGATTTTCGAAAGCAATATACCGTTACGTCTGCTGGACTCTTCTGGTTGCGGGGATATATAGGGCTTATAGGTTCATCAAGAACTCTAGGTACCCAGAGCCAATAAATGACCTGCACCCTGCAGTGGGTTTTCAATCTAAGCCGGGTATACAGCAATTCATTTGCTGAAATATAAAGAGTAAAAAATAGCTATCAAGAAAACCTTTGTATTTCCAAAATGGGCACAAGATAAGGTGTTGAGAAGCAGTGGTTATTTGCACATCTCTGAATTCCGGGGTGCCCATACTAGCATGTGAATTACAGGGCATTTCTCAAATAGACGTCTTTTTTACACACTGTCTTACATTTGGAAGGAAAAAATGTAGAGAAAGACAAGGGGCAATAACACTTGTTTTGCTATTCTATGTTCCCCCAAGTCTCCCGATAAAAATGATACCTCACTTGTGTGGGTAGGCCTAGCGCCCGCGACAGGATATGCCCCAAAACACAACATGGGCACATCACAGAAAACAGAGCTGTTTTTAGCAAAGTGCCTACCTGTAGATTTTGGCCTGTAGCTCAGCCGCCACCTAGGGAAACCTACCAAACCTGTGCATTTCTGAAAACTAGAGACCTAGGGGAATCCAAGATGGGATGACTTGTGTGGCTCGGACCAGGTTCTGTTACCCAGAATCCTTTGCAAACCTGAAAATTTGGCTAAAAAAACACATGTTCCTCACATTTCTGTGGCAGAAAGTTCTGGAATCTGAGAGGAGCCACGAATTTCCTTCCACCCAGCGTTCCCCGACGTCTCCCGATAAAAATTATACCTCACTTGTGTGGGTAGGCCTAGCTCCCGTGACAGGAAATACCCCAAAGCGCAACGTGGACACAGCCAAATTGGTGAAGGAAAACAGAGGTGTTTTTTGCAAAGTGCCTACCTGTTGATTTTGGCCTGTAGCTCAGCCGCCACCTAGGGAAACCTACCAAACCTGTGCATTTCTGAAAACTAGAGACATAGGGGAATCCAAGATGGGGTGACTTGTGTGGCTCGGACCAGGTTCTCTTACCCTGAATCCTTTGCAAACCTCAAAATTTGGCTAAAAAAACACATGTTCCTCACATTTCTGTGGCAGAAAGTTCTGGAATCTGAGAGGAGCCACGAATTTCCTTCCACCCAGCGTTCCCCCACGTCTCCCGATAAAAATGATACCTCACTTGTGTGGGTAGGCCTAGCGCCCGTGACAGGAAATGTCCCAAAGCGCAACGTGGACACAGCCAAATTGGTGAAGGAAAACAGAGGTGTTTTTTTGCAAAGTGCCTACCTGTAGATTTTGGCCTGTAGCTCAGCCGCCACCTAGGGAAACCTACCAAACCTGTGCATTTCTGAAAACTAGAGACCTAGGGGAATCCAAGATGGGGTGACTTGTGTGGCTCGGACCAGGTTCTGTTACCCAGAATCCTTTGCAAACCTCAAAATTTGGCTAACAAAACACATGTTCCTCACATTTCTGTGGCAGAAAGTTCTGGAATCTGAGAGGAGCCACGAATTTCCTTCCACCCAGCGTTCCCCCACATCTCCCGATAAAAATGATACCTCACTTGTGTGGGTAGGCCTAGCGCCCGCGACAGAAAACGCCCCAAACCGCAACGTGGACACATCCAAATTTGTGAAGGAAAACAGGTGTTTTTTTGCAAAGTGCCTACCTGTAGATTTTGGCTTGTAGCTCAGCCGCCACCTAGGGAAACCTACCAAACCTGTGCATTTCTGAAAACTAGAGACCAAGGGAATCCAAGATGGGGTGACTTGTGTGGCTCGGACCAGGTTCTGTTACCCAGAATCCTTTGCAAACCTCAAAATTTGGCTAAAAAAACACATGTTCCTCACATTTCTGTGGCAGAAAGTTCTGGAATCTGAGAGGAGCCACAAATTTCCTTCCACCCAGCGTTCCCCCACGTCTCCCGATAAAAATGATACCTCACTTGTGTGGGTAGGCCTAGCGCCCGTGACAGGATATGCCCCAAAAAGCAACGTGGACACATCACATTTTTTCATTGAAAACAGTGCCTACATGTAGATTTTGGCCTCTAGCTCAGCCGGCTCCTAGGGAAACCCACGAAACCTGTGCATTTCTGAAAACTAGAAACCTAGGGGAATCCAAGATGGGGTGACTTGTGTGGGTCGGACCAGGTTCTGTTACCCAGAATCCTTTGCAAACCTCAAAATTTGGCTAAAAAAAACACATGTTCCTATCATTTCTGTGGCAGAAAGTTCTGGAATCTGAGAGGAGCCACGAATTTCCTTCCACCCAGCGTTCCCCCACGTCTCCCGATAAAAATGATACCTCACTTGTGTGGGTAGGCCTAGCGCCCGCGACACAAAACACCCCAAACCGCAACGTGGACACATCCAAATTTGTGAAGGAAAATAGAGGTGTTTTTTTGCAAAGTGCCTACCTGTAGATTTTGGCTTGTAGCTCAGCCGCCACCTAGGGAAACCTACCAAACCTGTGCATTTCTGAAAACTAGAGACCTGGGGGAATCCAAGATGGGGTGACTTGTGTGGCTCGGACCAGGTGCTGTTACCCAGAATCCTTTGCAAACCTCAAAATTTGGCTAAAAAAACTCATGTTCCTCACATTTCTGTGGCAGAACGTTCTGGAATCTGAGAGGAGCCACGAATTTCCTTCCACCCAGCATTCCCCCACGTCTCACGATAAAAATGATACCTCACATGTGTGGGTAGGCCTAGCGCCCGCGACAGGAAACGCCCCAAAGCGCAACGTGGACACATCCAAATTTGTGAAGGAAAACAGAGGTGTTTTTTGCTAAATGCCTACCTGTAGATTTTGGCCTGTAGCTCAGCCGCCACCTAGGGAAACCTACCAAACCTGTGCATTTCTGAAAACTAGAGACCTAGGGGAATCCAAGATGGGGTGACTTGTGTGGCTCGGACCAGGTTCTGTTACCCAGAATCCTTTGCAAACCTCAAAATTTGGCTAAAAAAAACACATGTTCCTAACATTTCTGTGGCAGAAAGTTCTGGAATCTGAGAGGAGCCACGAATTTCCTTCCACCCAGCGTTCCCCCACGTCTCCCGATAAAAATGATACCTCACTTGTGTGGGTAGGCCTAGCGCCCGCGACAGAAAACACCCCAAACCGCAACGTGGACACATCCAAATTTGTGAAGGAAAACAGAGGTGTTTTTTTGCAAAGTGCCTACCTGTAGATTTTGGCTTGTAGCTCAGCCGCCACCTAGGGAAACCTACCAAACCTGTGCATTTCTGAAAACTAGAGACCTAGGGGAATCCAAGATGGGGTGACTTGTGTGGCTCGGACCAGGTGCTGTTACCCAGAATCCTTTGCAAACCTCAAAATTTGGCTAAAAAAACTCATGTTCCTCACATTTCTGTGGCAGAACGTTCTGGAATCTGAGAGGAGCCACGAATTTCCTTCCACCCAGCATTCCCCCACATCTCACGATAAAAATTATACCTCACATGTGTGGGTAGGCCTAGCGCCCGCGACAGGAAACGCCCCAAAGCGCAACGTGGACACATCCAAATTTGTGAAGGAAAACAGAGGTGTTTTTTGCTAAATGCCTACCTGTAGATTTTGGCCTGTAGCTCAGCCGCCACCTAGGGAAACCTACCAAACCTGTGCATTTCTGAAAACTAGAGACCTAGGGGAATCCAAGATGGGGTGACTTGTGTGGCTCGGACCAGGTTCTGTTACCCAGAATCCTTTGCAAACCTCAAAATTTGGCTAAAAAAAACTCATGTTCCTCACATTTCTGTGGCAGAACGTTCTGGAATCTGAGAGGAGCCACGAATTTCCTTCCACCCAGCGTTCCCCCACGTTTCACGATAAAAATGATACCTCAAATGTGTGGGTAGGCCTAGCGCCCGCGACAGGAAACGCCCCAAAGCGCAACGTGGACACATCCAAATTTGTGAAGGAAAACAGAGGTGTTTTTTGCAAAGTGCCTACCTGTAGATTTTGGCTTGTAGCTCAGCCGCCACCTAGGGAAATCTACCAAACCTGTGCATTTCTGAAAACTAGAGACCTAGGGGAATCCAAGATGGGGTGACTTGTGTGGCTCGGACCAGGTGCTGTTACCCAGAATCCTTTGCAAACCTCAAAATTTGGCTAAAAAAACTCATGTTCCTCACATTTCTGTGGCAGAACGTTCTGGAATCTGAGAGGAGCCACGAATTTCCTTCCACCCAGCATTCCCCCACATCTCACGATAAAAATTATACCTCACATGTGTGGGTAGGCCTAGCGCCCGCGACAGGAAACGCCCCAAAGCGCAACGTGGACACATCCAAATTTGTGAAGGAAAACAGAGGTGTTTTTTGCTAAATGCCTACCTGTAGATTTTGGCCTGTAGCTCAGCCGCCACCTAGGAAAACCTACCAAACCTGTGTATTTCTGAAAACTAGAGACCTAGGGGAATCCAAGATGGGGTGACTTGTGTGGCTCGGACCAGGTTCTGTTACCCAGAATCCTTTGCAAACCTCAGAATTTGGCTAAAAAAACACATGTTCCTAACATTTCTGTGGCAGAAAGTTCTGGAATCTGAGAGGAGCCACGAATTTCCTTCCACCCAGCGTTCCCCCACGTCTCCCGATAAAAATGATACCTCACTTGTGTGGGTAGGCCTAGCGCCCGCGACAGGAAACGCCCCAAACCGCAACGTGGACACATCCAAATTTGTGAAGGAAAACAGAGGTGTTTTTTGCAAAGTGCCTACCTGTAGATTTTGGCTTGTAGCTCAGCCGCCACCTAGGGAAACCTACCAAACCTGTGCATTTCTGAAAACTAGAGACCTAGGGGAATCCAAGATGGGGTGACTTGTGTGACTCGGACCAGGTTCTGTTACCCAGAATCCTTTGCAAACCTCAAAATTTGGCTAAAAAAACACATGTTCCTCACATTGCTGTGGCAGAAAGTTCTGGAATCTGAGAGGAGCCACGAATTTCCTTCCACCCAGCATTCCCCCACGTCTCCCGATAAAAATGATACCTCACTTGTGTGGGTAGGCCTAGCGCCCGCGACAGAAAACGCCCCAAACCGCAACGTGGACACATCCAAATTTGTGAAGGAAAACAGAGGTGTTTTTTTGCAAAGTGCCTACCTGTAGATTTTGGCTTGTAGCTCAGCCGCCACCTAGGGAAACCTACCAAACCTGTGCATTTCTGAAAACTAGAGACCTAGGGGAATCCAAGATGGGGTGACTTGTGTGGCTCGGACCAGGTTCTGTTACCCAGAATCCTTTGCAAACCTCAAAATTTGGCTAAAAAAACACATGTTCCTCACATTTCTGTGCAGAAAGTTCTGGAATCTGAGAGGAGCCACAAATTTCCTTCCACCCAGCGTTCCCCCACGTCTCCCGATAAAAATGATACCTCACTTGTGTGGGTAGGCCTAGCACCCGTGACAGGAAATGCCCCAAAGCGCAACGTGGACACAGCTAAATTGGTGAAGGAAAACAGAGGTGTTTTTTGCAAAGTGCCTACCTGTAGATTTTGGCCTGTAGCTCAGCCGCCACCTAGGAAAACCTACCAAACCTGTGTATTTCTGAAAACTAGAGACCTAGGGGAATCCAAGATGGGGTGACTTGTGTGGCTCGGACCAGGTTCTGTTACCCAGAATCCTTTGCAAACCTCAGAATTTGGCTAAAAAAACACATGTTCCTAACATTTCTGTGGCAGAAAGTTCTGGAATCTGAGAGGAGCCACGAATTTCCTTCCACCCAGCGTTCCCCCACGTCTCCCGATAAAAATGATACCTCACTTGTGTGGGTAGGCCTAGCGCCCGCGACAGGAAACGCCCCAAACCGCAACGTGGACACATCCAAATTTGTGAAGGAAAACAGAGGTGTTTTTTGCAAAGTGCCTACCTGTAGATTTTGGCTTGTAGCTCAGCCGCCACCTAGGGAAACCTACCAAACCTGTGCATTTCTGAAAACTAGAGACCTAGGGGAATCCAAGATGGGGTGACTTGTGTGACTCGGACCAGGTTCTGTTACCCAGAATCCTTTGCAAACCTCAAAATTTGGCTAAAAAAACACATGTTCCTCACATTTCTGTGGCAGAAAGTTCTGGAATCTGAGAGGAGCCACGAATTTCCTTCCACCCAGCATTCCCCCACGTCTCCCGATGAAAATGATACCTCACTTGTGTGGGTAGGCCTAGCGCCCGCGACAGAAAACGCCCCAAACCGCAACGTGGACACATCCAAATTTGTGAAGGAAAACAGAGGTGTTTTTTTGCAAAGTGCCTACCTGTAGATTTTGGCTTGTAGCTCAGCCGCCACCTAGGGAAACCTACCAAACCTGTGCATTTCTGAAAACTAGAGACCTAGGGGAATCCAAGATGGGGTGACTTGTGTGGCTCGGACCAGGTTCTGTTACCCAGAATCCTTTGCAAACCTCAAATTCTGTCTAAAAAAACACATTTTCCACACATTTCGGTGACAGAAAGTTCTGGAATCTGAGTGGAGCCACAAATTTCCTTCCACCCAGCGTTCCCCCAAGTCTCCCGATAAAAATGATACCTCACTTGTGTGGGAGGGCCAGGTGCCTGCAACAGAATAAGGCCCAAAACTTGTAGAGATAGAGGGGATAGCACAGCAAGTTTATAAGGACATATTCTTTTATACATCTTTAGACTGACTCTGCTTTGGGGACCCACATAAGTGAGGTGTCATTTTACTTGGGAGGCTGAGGGGAACACTGGGGAGTAGGAATTTTGTGCTGGAGTGGTGATCCTACGAAGAAAAGTAAGGAAAATATGCTTTTTTAAGCACATTTTGAGGTTTACAGAGGAGTCTGGGTAAGAAAATGTTGGGGGATCCACGCAAGCCACACCTCCCTGGACTCCTTGGGGTGTCTAGTTTTATAAAATGTCTGGGTTTGGTAGGTTTCCCTAATGAAGGCCGCACACAGGACCAAAAACATAGGTGCCCTCTCCCCCCCAAACACAGGTAGTTTTGTAATATATCGTTTTGATGTGCCCACATACGTCCGTGATGTGCCAAACACTAAAATTTTGAAAAGAAACACAGTTAGGTTATGTGAAAAAGACCCCTCACCCACCAACCAATGGCATGCTTCATCATCGGGGTCCCACCTGAGGCACCTAGCGTGTCACAGGTGTGCTGTGACGCCTGATTACAGCGGAGCAGGTTTTGTCATTTTTACCACACATACTGGTTGGATTTGGCACAAGGGTGAGTGATGGTTCAGTGGATCAAATTTTACTAACAAGAGCTTTCACAAAAATGAAATGCACTGTTAGTAACTGAAAGGCAAAAAACTGAACCAATGACTCACAGCTCGTGAGCTGTAAAGCCGCGACAAGGCACCAACCGCTTTACAGTCCATTCACACAACTTTCATACATGACACACACAAGGCCATGCACACCGCCAGCCACGGGCCCAGCACATTACAACACTCACATCGACAGACAGCGCCACTCAAGGGCCCATCACTTACATACGCCCACATGCCTGATACAACAATCACACCAGCTGATGGGAGTGTGTGGACTGGTGTTTGGCTGGCAGTGTGTTGCAGTAGCCAACAGCAAGTCAATATGTACACTCTCAGCCAAGCCCCACTCCACCCACAATGGCATCATTTTTTTTTTTTTTTTAACAGAGGAACCCCTAACTAAGTATAAAGAATTACAAAACTACAAACACAAAAGCTCTAACTAAGAACATGACAGAAATGCTAACCATGAAACTAAACACATGAAAATACAAAACAGACATGAGTTTACACTCATGGTTGTTCCCAGAAATTCTTCTGGGTGTGGTAATTCTTAAAACAAGCACCGACACACAGCCCAGGCTTTGAAGGACAATCTGGGCAGTACATTCGAGTCTCCCTCCGGATACCTCTTCGAAAACACACTCTACATTTCTTAGCTGGAAAGTCTTTTTTGGGTGTGGGAGGAATGTGCTCAGCAAAGTGGCGATCTTTCAATCTAGCCACATCCTCCACCACTGCTCCTCTAGGAACTCTGGCCTGTTCCACCACAATAAGGCTCTCTATCACTGACTCCTGAAATTTCACAAATGTCATCTTTGACTCTGGAGACCTATCCCTAAACACAATAAAAGCAATGAAGGTTGCTAAGTGGAAGAGGTGAAGTGCTAACTTCTTATACCAAACGTAAGACTTACGAATAGCAGTATAAGGTTCCAACCTCTGGTCAACTCTATCTACACCTCCCATGTGCTTTTATAATCTAAAATGCACACAGGTTTGCGCACTTCAGCAACCTGGCCCCAAACAGTCACAGGGGAAGTACTCTCATCATGGATGGTACTTAGCATGTAGACATCCCTCTTGTCTGAAAATTTCAAAGCTAGCAGCTCCTCGTTCCGCAAGGCACAGCACTGTCCTCTCTCAAGTTTTTTACAGACAAGCTCCCTTGGATAGCCTTTCCGGTTAGAACGGATTGTGCCACAAGCAACTGTGTCCACTCTAAACAATTCCTTGAACAATTGCACACCAGTGTAGAAGTTATCTACATACAAATGGTGACCTTTGTTGAACAGTCGTCTACCAAGATCCCACACAATTTTCTCAGTAACTCCAAAAGTGGGAGGACAACCAGGGGGGTCAATATTGGAATCCCTACCAGTGTACACACGGAAACTATACACATATCCTGTCCTACTTTCAGACAGCATATACAATTTAATTCCATATCGTGCCCTTTTGCTAGGAATGTACTGCCTAAAAACCAAACGACCCTTGAAGAGGACCAAAGACTCGTCCACACTTAACTCTTTGCCTGGAACATAGACCTCCGAAAACCGATCTACAAAATGATCAAGGACAGGCCTAATCTTAAAAAGACGGTCAGAATCTGGGTGATCTCGTGGCAAGGCTAAAGCATTGTCAACAAAATACAGCATCCTAAGAAGAAGCAAATACCGATTACGACTCATGGTCGCTGGAAATACTGTATAGCTGTTGCCATCAAGGGACTAGTAGACCAATAAGAGGCCAGTGATGGCTTCCTTATCAACCCCATCAAAAAAGTCAAACCCAAAAACTTTTTTAACTCCTCCAAATTTGTGGGAATCCACTGGGCAGCTCTAGAGTGTGGCCTAAGTCTAGCAGCGTTGTCCCTCAAATGCTGCTCCGCACACAAATTAGTCTGCTCAACAATCTCTTCCAAAAACACATCATCCATGAATAACTCAAAGAAATTGATAGGCATAAAGTTCTCTGTATTGGCGTTACACCCCAGACCAGACCAGTAAAGGCAGGCAACTCTGGCTGCTCCATGTTTGGGGCAACCCAGACATCAGGTCTTATAACGGGAAACCTTTCAGCCCCAGGTTGCTGCACTATTGGCACATCAATGTCCTCCTCTAAAACAGGCCCTTCATCTGCACTGAGTGTGGCTTCATCATCAGAAGATTCCCCTCCAAGAGAAACATCACTGCCAGAATCTCTGACTTCCTCCTCTGCCTCAGATGCAGAGTCCGTCTCATAGTCATGATCAGACTGTGACTCAAAAAGCATACCAACCACCTGCTAAGCGGTCATCCTGCGGCTAGCCATGATCTCTCCTGCTAAAATTAACTGAACAAATTCACCACCAACAACCAGCACTGTGTAAGACAAGTAACAAAGTGTAGCTTTGTTAGTAAGAGTTATAAACTCAAAAACTATACCGCTCACTTGCCTGAAAAAGCTTGATTCACCAGCTACTACACAGCAATCACCAATGATATCCCACTAAAAATAAAGAAAGAAAGGCAAATTAGAAATAAGACAAAACAAATATCATTGTGAACAAACCTAAGGACAATTTCACACACAATCCTGCATTTAGTACACCCCCTACAAACATGTCATTCATGCATGGCAACAATACTCCTTTGGAGAAAATTGTTTTTACTTACCTAAAACATGCAACTGTGCAAACTGCAGGTCAACCACCGCCAAAACCGCAAGGAGCCACAGCAAATAAAGCAAAAGCTTTGAACTAGAACAAAAAGGAGGAAAACATTTTTTATCACAAATGCAAAGACTTCTTCAGTTGACAAACATCCCACCATCAAACATTTAGAAATTGGTGCCTAAGTGGATTCTGCCATAGGGGCAGATGGGCCTACTAATAAAATAGGCCTGTCTACCCCAAGGAAGCCAGAAAATACCTTTAGTAGTGTGTCCCCATGGAGAGCGACCCTTGCCAAAGGGGACAGCCCTCAAAAACAAAAAACACACACAACACTATCCCTGGTGCCTAAGTGGCTTCGACCCCCCTTGGGGGCAGGTGGGCCTAACAAAATAGGCCCATCTGCCCCCAGGGGGTGTAGAAATGGGCAACAGGTCAATGCCCCCCTGGGGGGGGGGGCGCCCCGTGACCAAGGGGACGCCCCCCACAAAAATAAACAAATAAAAAAAATCCCTGGCGTTCTAGTGGTTTCTGCCCCCCTTGGGGGCAGACCAGCCTAAAAATAATAGGCTGATCTGTCTCCAAGGGGTGCAGAAATGGCCTGGGTACATGTGCCCCCAAAGTGGGGGGCGACCCTTGCCCAAGGCCCCCCCCATCCACTAACACACACACACACACACACACACACACTATCCCTGGTGTCTAAGTGGCTTCTGCCCCCCTCGGGGGCAGGTGGGCCTAAGAAAATAGGCCCATCTGCCCCCAGGGGGTGTAGAAATGGGCAACAGGTCAATGCCTCCCTTGGGGGGGCGCCCCATGACCAAGGGGACGCCCCCCCACAAAAATAAACAAATAAAAAAAAATCCCTGGCGTTCTAGTAGTTTCTGCCCCCCTTGGGGGCAGACCAGCCTAAAAATAATAGGCTGATCTGTCTCCAAGGGGTGCAGAAATGGCCTGGGTACATGTGCCCCCAAAGTGGGGGGCGACCCTTGCCCAAGGCCCCCCCCATCCACTAACACACACACACACACACACACACACTATCCCTGGTGTCTAAGTGGCTTCTGCCAGCCTTGGGGGCAGGTGGGCCTAAGAAAATAGGCCCATCTGCCCCCAGGGGGTGTAGAAATGGGCAACAGGTCAATGCCTCCCTTGGGGGGGTGCCCCGTGACCAAGGGGACGCCCCCCCACAAAAATAAACAAATAAAAAAAAATCCCTGGCGTTCTAGTGGTTTCTGCCCCCCTTGGGGGCAGACCAGCCTAAAAATAATAGGCTGATCTGTCTCCAAGGGGTGCAGAAATGGCCTGGGTACATGTGCCCCCAAAGTGGGGGGCGACCCTTGCCCAAGGCCCCCCCCATCCACTAACACACACACACACACACTATCCCTGGTGTCTAAGTGGCTTTTGCCCCCCTTGGGGGCAGATGGGCCTAAGAAAATAGGCCCATCTGCCCCCAGGGGGTGTAGAAATGGGCAACAGGTCAATGCCTCCCTTGGGGGGGCGCCCCGTGACCAAGGGGACGCCCCCCCACAAAAATAAACAAATAAAAAAAAATCCCTGGCGTTCCAGTAGTTTCTGCCCCCCTTGAGGGCAGACCAGCCTAAAAATAATAGGCTGATCTGTCTCCAAGGGGTGCAGAAATGGCCTGGGTACATGTGCCCCCAAAGTGGGGGGCGACCCTTGCCCAAGGCCCCCCCATCCACTAACACACACACACACACACACACTATCCCTGGTGTCTAAGTGGCTTCTGCCCCCTTTGGGGGCAGGTGGGCCTAAGAAAATAGGCCCATCTGCCCCCAGGGGGTGTAGAAATGGGCAACAGGTCAATGCCTCCCTTGGGGGGGCGCCCCGTGACCAAGGGGACGCCCCCCCACAAAAATAAACAAATAAAAAAAAATCCCTGGCGTTCTAGTAGTTTCTGCCCCCCTTGGGGGCAGACCAGCCTAAAAATAATAGGCTGATCTGTCTCCAAGGGGTGCAGAAATGGCCTGGGTACATGTGCCCCCAAAGTGGGGGGCGACCCTTGCCCAAGGCCCCCCCCATCCACTAACACACACACACACACACACACACACACTATCCCTGGTGTCTAAGTGGCTTCTGCCCCCCTTGGGGGCAGGTGGGCCTAAGAAAATAGGCCCATCTGCCCCCAGGGGGTGTAGAAATGGGCAACAGGTCAATGCCCCCCTTGGGGGGGCGCCCCGTGACCAAGGGGACACCCCCCCACAAAAATAAACAAATAAAAATAAAATCCCTGGCGTTCTAGTAGTTTCTGCCCCCCTTGGGGGCAGACCAGCCTAAAAATAATAGGCTGATCTGTCACCAAGGGGTGCAGAAATGGCCTGGGTACATGTGCCCCCAAAGTGGGGGGTGACCCTTGCCCAAGGCCCCCCCCCCATCCACTAACACACACACACACACTATCCCTTGTGTCTAAGTGGCTTCTGCCCCCCTTGGGGGCAGGTGGGCCTAAGAAAATAGGCCCATCTGCCCCCAGGGGGTGTAGAAATGGGCAACAGGTCAATGCCCCCCTTGGGGGGGCGCCCCGTGACCAAGGGGACGCCCCCCCCACAAAAATAAACAAATAAAAAAAAATCCCTGGCGTTCTAGTAGTTTCTGCCCCCCTTGGGGGCAGACCAGCCTAAAAATAATAGGCTGATCTGTCTCCAAGGGGTTCAGAAATGGCCTGGGTACATGTGCCCCCAAAGTGGGGGGCGACCCTTGCCCAAGGCCCCCCCCATCCACTAACACACACACACACTATCCCTGGTGTCTAAGTGGCTTCTGCCCCCCTTGGGGGCAGGTGGGCCTAAGAAAATAGGCCCATCTGCCCCCAGGGGGTGTAGAAATGGGCAACAGGTCAATGCCCCCCTTGGGGGGGCGCCCCGTGACCAAGGGGACGCCCCCCCACAAAAATAAACAAATAAAAAAAAATCCCTGGCGTTGACCAAGGGGACGCCCCCCCACAAAAATAAACAAATAAAAAAAAATCCCTGGCGTTCTAGTAGTTTCTGCCCCCCTTGGGGGCAGACCAGCCTAAAAATAATAGGCTGATCTGTCTCCAAGGGGTGCAGAAATGGCCTGGGTACATGTGCCCCCAAAGTGGGGGGCGACCCTTGCCCAAGGCCCCCCCATCCACTAACACACACACACACACACACACACACACACACACTATCCCTGGTGTCTAAGTGGCTTCTGCCCTCCTTGGGGGCAGGTGGGCCTAAGAAAATAGGCCCATCTGCCCCCAGGGGGTGTAGAAATGGGCAACAGGTCAATGCCCCCCTTGGGGGGGGCGCCCTGTGACCAAGGGGACGCCCCCCCACAAAAATAAAAAAATAAAAACAAATCCCTGGCGTTCTAGTAGTTTCTGCCCCCCTTGGGGGCAGACCAGCCTAAAAATAATAGGCTGATCTGTCTCCAAGGGGTGCAGAAATGGCCTGGGTACATGTGCCCCCAAAGTGGGGGGCGACCCTTGCCAAAGGCCCCCCCCCCCCATCCACTAACACACACACACACACACACACTATCCCTGGTGTCTAAGTGGCTTCTGCCCCCCTTGGGGGCAGGTGGGCCTAAGAAAATAGGCCCATCTGCCCCCAGGGGGTGTAGAAATGGGCAACAGGTCAATGCCCCCCTTGGGGGGGCGCCCCGTGACCAAGGGGACGCCCCCCCACAAAAAAAAACAAATAAAAAAAAAAAACTGGCGTTCTAGTGGTTTCTGCCCCCCTTGGGGGCAGACCAGCCTAAAAATAACAGGCTGATCTGTGTCCAAGGGGTGCAGAAATGGCCTGGGTACATGTGCCCCCAAAGTGGGGGGCGACCCTTGCCCAAGGCCCCCCCCCCATCCACTAACACACACACACACACACTATCCCTGGTGTCTAAGTGGCTTCTGCCCCCCTTGGGGGCAGGTGGGCCTACAAAAATAGGCCCATCTGCCCCCAGGGGGGGCAGAAATGGCCAACAGGTCAATGCCCCCCTTGGGGGGGCACCCCGTGCCCAAGGGGACGCCCCCCCACAAAAATAAACACATAAAAAAAAATCCCTGGCGTTCTAGTGGTTTCTGCCCCCCTTGGGGCAGATCAGCCTAAAAATAATAGGCTGATCTGCCCTCAAGGGGGGCAGAAATGGCCCTAAAAGACATGCCCCCCAAAGGGGAGCGACCCTTGCCCAAGGGGGCGCCCCCCCATCCACTACACACACAATCCCTGATGCCTAAGTGGCTTCTGCCCCCCTTGGGGGCAGATGGACCTAAAATAAATAGGCCGATTTGCCCCCAAGGGGGGCAGGAAAGGCCAACAGTTCTCTGCCCCCTTGGGGGGGCGCCCCTTGCCCAAGGGGGCACCCTCCCCCACATAAATACACATAAAAATAAAAAAAAAACTGGTGATCTAGTGTTTTCTGCCCCCCTTGGGGGCAGATCTGGCTAAAAAGTAGCAAATCTGCCCTCAAGGGGGGCAGAAATGGCCCTAAAAGACATGCCCCCCAAAGGGGAGCGACCCTTGCCCAAGGGGGCGCCCCCCCCATCCACTACACACACAATCCCTGGTGCCTAAGTGGCTTCTGCCCACCTTGGGGGCAGATGGACCTAAAAAAAATTAGGCCGATCTGCCCCCAAGGGGGGCAGAAAAGGCCAACAGTTCTCTGCCCCCTTGGGGGGGGTGCCCCTTGCCCAAGGGGGCACCCCCCCACACATAAATACACATAACAATATAAATCCCTGGTGATCTAGTGTTTTCTGCCCCCCTTGGGGGCAGATCTGGCTAAAAAGTAGCCAGATCTGCCCCCAAGGGGGGCAGAAATGGCCTAAGTAATTGCCCCCTAAAGGGGAGCGACCCTTGCCCAAGGGGCCGCTCCCCGCGTGCCAGAAACAGAAAGATCAACAAAAAAAAACAAATCCCTGGTGTCTAGTGGGCATTCCTGCTGCCCGATCGCAATGCGATCGGGCAGCAGGAATGCTCAAAGAGACACCGGGGAAAAGGAAAAGCCTTTCCTTTTCCCCGGTGCCTCTTTAGCCCCAACCCCCCACCCACCGGGAAGAGGAACTCACCTCTTGACTCGTCGCCGCACAGGAAGCAAATGGCTTCCTGTGCGGCGAGGATCCCATAATGAAGTCAGCGCGCGATTGCAGGTTTGGGGGGGTGGGGGGGTCGGGGTGGAAGGGGAAGGGCTTCCCCTTCCATCCCTGACTTTGGGGGGTGGGGGGGAAGCACACAGAGGGAGCGAGAGCGCTCCCTCTGGGCTGTGTGCCGAGGACGTAGTGGTTACGTCCTCGGCACAGCAGCACTGTGCCGCGGGACGTAACCACTACGTCCGCGGCACAGAAGGGGTTAAAAATCAGCAATTTGAGCAAAATGAGGACTGTTTACAAATATATATGGCCTGATTCCGAGTTAGTCGGTTGGACTGCTAGACTACCATAGTTGCGGCCGCAAAAAGACTGCCATGTTGGCAGTCACACAGACCGCCATCCTACGAGTTACACAGGCAGGACCAACAAAAAACAGCCAAAAAAACAACACCGCCAGTACTTTGGAGGGTGGGAGATAGGCGGTCCGACCACCAGCACTGACAGCCCATCAACCAGCCACCGAACCTATTACAAGTACAAAGTTGCAGTGGGGGTGAGCCATGGCGGTCCACATCAAGGCAATTCGTGGTCAAAAAAGTAATACACAACACCACATTGGATGGATTTGAAAACAACACAGCTGACAACACATTGTCATATCCGAACACCTGCAAAGCACACATAGGGGGTTATTCCAACTTTGGAGGAGGTGTTAATCCGTCCCAAAAGTGACGGTAAAGTGACGGATATACCACCAGCCGTATTACGAGTCCATTATATCCTATGGAACTCGTAATACGGCTGGTGGTAAATCCGTCACATTTAGGACGGATTACCACCTCCTCCAAAGTTGGAATAACCCCCATACCCCTACACACACCACAATCCTTTGCATCCACAATGCCAAACACTGTAGCCAGAGCGCATTATCAAAAAAGTTAAAACCATAGACTAGGCACCCCTCCAACTGTCACTAAGCATATCTCCCACACTCTCAACACACTCCTGTCACATCCATTTGCACCTCTCTGCTCCATGTACTCACCGTCATCAATTTTTTTTATCATTACCACCACCCAAGAAAAGTCCCTGATTCACTGAAGATGAGTTAAGAGTCACGGTGGATGAAATCATAAGTAGTGTGCTGGAGCCCAGGTCCAGCACACTACTATCGCCAGGAAAATGGAAATGCGGCAAAGGATAGTGTTGGACTTTTTTGCTTATGCAGGGTCATCCCCAATCTTTTTGCCTCCTGCCTCCTATTTTTTTCTGACCTGTTGCTGTTGGCTTTTGAACTCTGAACACTTTACCACTGCTAACCAGTGCTAAAGTGCATATGCTCTCCGTGTAAATTGTATGTAATTGGTTTATCCATGATTGGCCTATTTGATTTACTAGTAAGTCCCTAGTAAGGTGCACTAGAGGTGCCAGGGCCTGTAAATCAAATGCTACTAGTGGGCCTGCAGCACTGGTTGTGCCACCCACATAAGTAGCTCTGTAATCATGTCTCAGACTTGCCACTGCAGTGTCTGTAAGTGTATTTTTACACTGTAAATTCGACTTGGCAAGTGTACCCACTTGCCAGGCCTAAACCTTCCCTTTTCTTACATTTAAGGCACAGCTACGGTAGGCCCTAGGTAGCCCCAAGGGCAGGGTGCAGTGTATGGATAAGGTAGAACATATAGGGGGTCATTCTGACCTCGGCTGTAAAATGCCCTTACCGCCGGTCATAAGACCGCCATAACACCGCCGCGGCCGCGGTCAACCCCCACGGTCATTCTGACCCACAACGGCCAAACCTCCAAAAATCCGTCCTCCACTGCAGCCCGCCACATCGGCGGGCAGCGATAAACTGGAGATGACCAAACCTCCACCGTCACGCCAACAGAAATACGCCCATGCCATTACGACCCACGAATCCACACGGCGGTCATTCAAACGCGGTATTTCATTGGCGCTACACACCGCCGCGGTCAGAATACACACACATCACCAAAACACAGCCACATTGGACAATTTGAAATACACACACCTGATACACATACACACACCACTCCCACACAATCAACCAACTATAAAACACACACCCACATCACCCACAAACCCCTGCGACCCTAATTACTGAGAGAAGGAGAGAGAGACACAGCAGACAATCCACAGCAAGACACACTGAGGCACACTACACCATCACACACACCACATAGTAGCACAAAGCACCACTCACCAACACACTCCTCATCACATACACCACCCCACACCTCACCCACACCACCCCATGGCACCCCAAAGGCACCCACGCTTTTCGGACCAAGAACTCCGGGTCATGGTGGAGGAAATCCTAAGAGTGGAACCCCAGCTCTTCGGCTCGCAGGTGCAGCACACCAGTGTAGCCAGGAAGGCGGAGCTATGGCAGCGGATCGTGGACAGGGTCAACGCGGTGGGACAGCATCCCAGGAATAGGGAGGACATCCGCAAAAGATGGAACGACCTACGGGGGAAGGTCCGATCGATGGTCTCCAGGCACAACATCGCGGTCCAGAAGACTGGCGGCGGACCCCCACCCACCCCTCCCGAATTTACATCGTGGGAGCAAGAGGTCTTGACCATCCTGCATCCTCAGGGCCTCGCAGGAGTAGCCGGAGGAATGGACTCTGGTAAGTCCAATCTCAACTACTATATCCTCCCCACCCCACCAGCATGCCAACCCACACCCCCACCCTCACCCCTAACCCCCCAGCACACATCCTCCCTGACAATGTCTCACCAGCACAACCCACCCATCCCAACACCAACTCCTGCATGCCAACACAAATCATGGGCACCCATCACCTAAGCATGACCACTGCACTAACCCCTCCCCCCCACTAAATACCCTCACAACACCTCCCTCCAGGGAATGCCTGCACTGGGGGACAAGGGCACCCACAACACGCATGCTATTGCACACACAGAAATAATAACCAAACTCTCTTACCCCATGCAGGACCCGAACGACAACACACCAGCCAGGAGGGTCCAGAAGTGTCCATCCCACCACCGGAACAGGCCCACACTGAGGATAGCAGCTCTGTCGACAGTGAACCTGATGACCAGCCCGGACCATCGGGGACCTCTGGGCAGTCGGTTCCCCTCAGGCAGCCACAGGCCACACCAGACCCGACCCCCTCTGCCGACACCAGCACAGCTCCCACCCAGCGGGCCCATGCCTCTGTCTCTAGGACAGCTCAATCAGCGGTGTGTCTGCCACTACAGGGCACCCAGGCTAACCCAACACCCCAACAACAACAGGGACCTGGGGGCAGTGGTGGCGGGCACACCGTCCAGGGGACAGAGGCCGGGGGAAACCGGGCAGCTCGGAGGGCTGCTGTGCGACAGGGGGGGGAGGAGAGGCCCAGGGAACCCACTCTCCAAGAGGCCCTCACCACCATCATGGGGGCATACCACCACTCCCAAGAAACGATGGCGACGGTACTGGCCAGGTTCACTGAGATCCAGGCACAGCAGGAGGAACGCTACATGGGTTTCAGGGAGGAGCTGAGAATCATCGGGACCGCAATGGGGACCATCGTCCTGGCCCTCCACAGGATAGAGGACGCGTTGCGGGACCATGGTGCACCACACAGGGCCCCTGTCACTAGCCCGGACCAGGAACAGCCTACCACCTCCGCCGGCGCTAGTGGACAGGAGGTCCCAACACCTCGACAGCCCCCCAGAACCCCACCTCCTGCTGAAGAACAACCACCCCGTAAGAGGAGCCTGAGACCAAAGAAAAAGACAGAGTAGGATGTCAAGACCCCCGCCTGCAGGACATACCCCCTCAAGTCTTCCCACTGTCCCACATTGCCACCCTGTCCAACCATGAACTGCCTATGCTCCATCCTTCCACAGGCAAAAGGACAATGCACCTGTGAGACTGAGAACTGGACTCTGCCATGGATATTCCTCCACCCCCACCCATCACCCTAAGAATCACATGTACCGATATCTAGCACTGTAAATAAATCACATTTTGCACACAAATCTGTTTTGAGTCATGCTGTATTATTGACAAATGTATTACATATTACTGTTCGATTTCTGTTCTGTCAATTAGTCATGACAACATACCAATGTCAATACGCTGTATTTCATGGGCGAACCAAGCAGAAGTCAGGTACTGAGTCAGACAGCACTGAGAAGGGAAGGGAAAGGCAAAAATCAATGAAAAACATCTGTGGGGAACTACAGAAAGTACAGATGCAGGAGGCTATAAGCAATTGTGAAATGGCGTGGGTGATTCTTACCTGGGTGTTACTGGAAATACTGTTGTATCACTCTGTCCCTATTGTCTGTGTCGTCCTCTGAGTCTTCCTCCTCTTCACTCTCCACAGGCTCCACGGCTTCTACAACACCACCATCTGGACCATCCTCCTGCAGGAAAGGCACCTGGCGTCGCAAAGCCAGGTTGTGAAGCATACAGCACGCCACGATGATATGGCACACCTTCTTTGGTGAGTACATTAGGGATCCACCTGTCATATGCAGGCACCTAAACCTGGCCTTCAGGAGGCCAAAGGTTCGCTCAATCACCCTCCTAGTACGCCCATGGGCCTCATTGTAGCGTTCCTCTGCCCTTGTCCGGGGATTCCTTACTGGGGTCAGTAGCCACGGCAGGTTGGCGTAACCAGAGTCACCTATTAGCCACACACGTTAGCTCTGTAGCTGCTCCATCACATAGGGGATGCTGCTATTTCGCATCACATACGCGTCATGCACTGACCCTGGGAACTTGGCATTTACATGGGAGATGTACTGGTCAGCCAAACAGACCACCTGGACATTCATCGAATGATAATTTTTTCTGTTTCGGTACACCTGCTCATCGTCTTTTGGGGGTACCAAAGCCACATGGGTCCCATCAATGGCACCAATGATGTTGGGGATATGTCCAAGGGCATAGAAATCACCCTTCACTGTAGGCAAGTCACCCTCCTCGGGGAAAATGATGTAGCTCCGCATGAGTTTCATCAGGGCAGACAACACTCTGCTCAAAATCTTAGAAAACATAGGCTGAGACATTCCAGATGACATGGCCACTGTGGTCTGGAATGACCCACTGGCCAAAAAATGGAGGACTGACAAAACCTGCACCAGAGGGGGAATCCCTGTGGGTTGGCGGATGGGGGACATCAGGGCTGGCTCCAGCTGGGCACACAGTTCATGGATAGTGGCACGGTCAAGTCTGTATCGAAGTATTATATGGCGTTCTTCCATTGTCGACAGGTCCACCAGCGGTCGGTACACGCGAGGATTCCTCCTTCTCATCGCAAGTCCCAGCGGACGGTGCCTAGGAAGGACAACATGGAGCACAGAGTCAGGCAAACCACAGGTACATACAGACAGCTTGCACAGTTAAAGAAAGGCAATGGGTTGAAAGGCGTGTATGTGTGGCAATGCAAGGCCTAGGCCTGTGTGTCGCAGTCAAAATTAAGCCATGTGGGCCCTTGAAATGGCGGCTGCCTGACCTGTGAAGTGGGACAATGGGATGTGAGGTCAATGCGCTGGCGGGGCACACTGTGGCGGTAGGCGGTCGAAGACCGCGGCGCAAAGCCGCATTGGTTAACATTGAAGCCTATGGGTTTCAGGAGCCAATGACGAAGTGCGCCGGCGGTCGCGGTACGCACCGCCGCGGTACGCACCGCCGCGGGCGTGACCGCCATTTTCTATCAGCTTAATCACTCGAGACCTGATCATCCACAGGAGAGGACCTATACTGCAAGTGCTGCTGTGACCTCGGTCTGGAAGATACAATGGCTGCTGCGACTGGGGAAAGGGCCCCTGCCTTCACGTCTGAAGAGTTGGAGAAGCTCGTGGATGGGGTCCTCCCCCAGTATGCGCTACTCTACGGTCCTCCAGACCAACAAGTGAGTACACCGGGTGCTAATGGAATGGGCTATGCCTGTGTGGATTGGGGTGGATGTAAGTTGGTGGGGTGGGTGGCGAATGAGGAGTGCAATGCCCGACAGATGAGAGCATGTGCCATATGGCAAAGTGGGTGGGTGGGGGCCAATTACATCTAACATGCAGGTCATTGATGATTTCCTCCTTTCCACCCTGTACATGTCTAATAGGTCAGCGCCCATCAGAAGATCGAGATTTGGCGTGCCATCGCCAAGGAAGTCCGGACCTTGGGGGTCCACAACAGACGGGGCACCCACTGCCGCAAGAGGTGGGAGGACATCCGCTGCGGAACAAGGAAGACCGCAGAAACACTGCTGGGGATGGCCTCCCAACCTAGGAGGGGTGCCAGTCGCACCATGACCCCCCTGATGTCCCGGATCCTGGCGGTGGCCTACCCTGAATTGGATGGGCGCTTTAAGACATCACAGCAGACACAAGGGGGTGAGTATCAGCACATTCTCCTATCTTTCTGCGCAGTGGAGGCGTCTGGGTGGGGGAGGAGGGCTGTGGGTGACATTAGGCCAGGGCGCTTTCTGTAGTGTAGTCCTCTCCCTTAGGCATGGCCCTGTGCCCCCGGCCCCCACCTCTGTAGGGTGACAAGTACAGCCATTGAAGGTCCAGCATCTCCCATGTGCGCGTTTGACGTCTCTTGGCCTGTTGTCTTAGTCAGTAGTACTGAGTAGTGTACCCCGAATGCGCGGCTTAGTGCATTAGGCACCTGTGTCTGTCCTCTCCGCCAACGGTGTTGACATTGCATGCACTCAACCTGGTCTTCTTTTTTCTCCCCCCACCCTTTCTCTTCATCTTCTTGTGCATGTGTGCATTAGCATCATCAGGCGGAGGAGATATGGCATCGGAGCACGAGGGAGCTGCAGGACACAAGGCCCCGGTGGGCCCAGGAACAGACACCGAGGACACCAGTGATCCGGAGGGCGAGGGGAGCACCACGACGGGGACCGCTGGTGAGAGCAGCGAAAGCGACACGTCCTCGGATGGGAGCTCCCTAGGGGTGGCGGCAACATCCGTGCCCCCCGCCTCTACAGGTACAGCCGCCACCCAGCGCACCAGCCCCGCCCTCCCAGCAGCCCCTCAGTCTTCGCTCCGTGCCGGTTCGCCCAGGAAGGCGCGCGTCTCCTTCGCCCCAGGCACCTCAGCCCCTGCCCCTGTTGCCCCTGCTGCCCTCAGTGCGGAGCTCATTGACCTGGTAAGGACGCTCATTGTTGGGCAGACGACCCTTTTGAATGCCATCCAGGGTGTGCAAAGGGAGGTGCAACAGAGCAATGCGTACCTGGAGGGCATTCATTCGGGTCAGGCTGCCCATCAACGAGCGTTCACTGCTCTGGCCTCAGCACTGACGGCAGCCATTGTCCCTGTTTCCAGCCTCCCTCTTCTGACTGCCTCCAGCCTGTCTCTGTCTCCTGTTCCTCAGCCTATCCCATCCACACCATCAGACCAGCCTGCACACACCTCAACACCCAAGAGCAGCTCATCCAAACACAAGCACCACAGATCCCGCAAACACTCACCCGAGCAACACCCAGATGCAGACATGCCAACAGCCACTGCCACCCCTGTGTCCCCCTCCTCTTCGTCTCCCTCCTCCCTCCCTGTGACGTCTACACTCACACCTGCATGCACCCCAACATCAGCCAGTGCTTCCATCACCACCTCACCCTCCAGTACAGTCCACACTCGTGCAGTCACCACCCCCACTGCCATGTACACGTCCCCTGTGTCCTCTCCCACTGTGTCTGTCACCCCCTCTTCCAAGACACACAAACGCAGGCAGCCACCCACCCAACAGCCATCCACCTCACGACAGCCTACAGCACCAGCACCTTCACCCAATGACAGCACACCTGACTCTCCTACAACCACCTCCTCTACCTCCACTTCCATCTCCACTTCTCCTACCCTTTACCTTGGCCCTAAAAAACTTTTCCTGGCTAACCTTAACCTCTTTCCCCCCGATGACCTCCCCCATCCATCTTCAAAGAGTCCCAAGAGCACCGCAGCCACCACCAGCCCAGCTTCGGGTGTCACTGTTGTGCCTGGGTTCTGGAGCCCACCCTTTGCCAGCAGTGACACATCGATCAGCAGCAAGGACACGTCCAGCCCCCCCCCCGGCAAGAGGACCCGCAAAAACAAGGACCGCCGTGCGAGGACCGACAGGGCTGCCCCCAAGGAGCAATGTGCGGCCACTTCACCACCCACACCATCTAGGGGAGGCAAGGGCCCGAGAGCCCCATCAAAGGAGCGGAAGGGCAGCAGGAGCGCGGAGAAGGTGGACCCCACATGCCACATCCCAGCTGGGAAGGAGGACACTAAGGAGGCCAGGAGTCCGTCCCCGAAGGGTCCAGAAACGTCACGGTCCGAGGGCGACTGAGCAGGGAGTCGAGGCCAGGTCTGGCTCCCTTGACCTGCTGGATGAGCACCGCTGAACAGGGCCCGCGGTGCAGAAGAGCACCGCTGAACAGGGCCCCGCCGTGGAGAAGAGCACCGCTGAACAGGGCCCGCGGTGCAGAAGAGCACCGCTGAACAGGGCCCGCGGTGCAGAAGAGCACCGCTGAACAGGGCCCCGCCGTGGAGATAGGCACCGCTGAACAGGGCCCGCGGTGCAGAAGAGCACCGCTGAACAGGGCCCCGCCGTGGAGAAGAGCACCGCTGAACAGGGCCCGCGGTGCAGAAGAGCACCGCTGAACAGGGCCCCGCCGTGGAGAAGAGCACCGCTGAACAGGGCCCGCGGTGCAGAAGAGCACCGCTGAACAGGGCCCCGCCGTGGAGATAGGCACCGCTGAACAGGGCCCGCGGTGCAGAAGAGCACCGCTGAACAGGGCCCCGCCGTGGAGAAGAGCACCGCTGAACAGGGCCCGCGGTGCAGAAGAGCACCGCTGAACAGGGCCCCGCCGTGGAGAAGAGCACCGCTGAACAGGGCCCGCGGTGCAGAAGAGCACCGCTGAACAGGGCCCCGCCGTGGAGAAGAGCACCGCTGAACAGGGCCCGCGGTGCAGAAGAGCACCGCTGAACAGGGCCCGCGGTGCAGAAGAGCACCGCTGAACAGGGCCCCGCCGTGGAGAAGAGCACCGCTGAACAGGGCCCGCGGTGCAGAAGAGCACCGCTGAACAGGGCCCCGCCGTGGAGAAGAGCACCACTGAACAGGGCCCGCCGTGGGGAAGAGCACCGCTGAACAGGGCCCCGCCGTCTCAAGCACCGCTCCGCTGGGCCCTTCCTCTGAGGCACCGCTCCACTGGGCCCTTCCTCTCAAGCACCGCTCCGCTGGGCCCTTCCTCTGAGGCACCGCTCCGCTGGGCCCCGCCGTCTCAAGCACCGCTCCGCTGGGCCCTTCCTCTCAAGCACCGCTCCGCTGGGCCCTTCCTCTGAGGCACCGCTCCGCTGGGCCCTTCCTCTCAAGCACCGCTCCGCTGGGCCCTTCCTCTCAAGCACCGCTCCGCTGGGCCCTTCCTCTGAGGCACCGCTCCGCTGGGCCCCGCCGTCTCAAGCACCGCTCCGCTGGGCCCTTCCTCTCAAGCACCGCTCCGCTGGGCCCTTCCTCTCAAGCACCGCTCCGCTGGGCCCTTCCTCTGAGGCACCGCTCCGCTGGGCCCTTCCTCTCAAGCACCGCTCCGCTGGGCCCTTCCTCTCAAGCACCGCTCCGCTGGGCCCTTCCTCTGAGGCACCGCTCCGCTGGGCCCTTCCTCTGAGGCACCGCTCCGCTGGGCCCTTCCTCTCAAGCACCGCTCCGCTGGGCCCCGCCGTCTCAAGCACCGCTCCGCTGGGCACCGCCGTCTCAAGCACCGTTTATGGTTCACTGTGCCCACCATGCCTCCTCCTTGACCAGTGGAGACTGTCATCCACCTGATGGACTGTGGCTTTGCACTCCCCAGGATGGTCCAGTGGGCAGCCCACCCACTGTAGAGACATTGAGAGACTGTGGCTTTGCACTCCCCAGGATGGTCCAGTGGGCAGCCCACCCACTGTAGAGACATTGAGAGACTGTGGCTTTGCACTCCCCAGGATGGTCCAGTGGGCAGCCCACCCACTTTAGAGACTTGAGAGACTGTGGCTTTGCACTCCCCAGGATGGTCCAGTGGGCAGCCCACCCACTGTAGAGACTTGAGAGACTGTGGCTTTGCACTCCCCAGGATGGTCCAGTGGGCAGCCCACCCACTGTAGAGACATTGAGAGACTGTGGCTTTGCACTCCCCAGGATGGTCCAGTGGGCATGGTGGCTCCTCGTGGATCTGGCGTCGTGGACTCATGTGGCTGTGGTGCCCCCCCCTGCCCTTCCCCCTGAGGTGCCTGTAGTTTTTACATCTGATACCCCTGCAGTGTTCTCTCCAAAGGACTCAGGTCTCCTGTGTGGGCTTTGCCCTCGTTTCTCAAGACTTTGGCCCACGGACATGCTGAATTCGTAGGATGTGCAGGACTTGTTACTTCAGTTATACACTGATGTGTATGTCATTAGTTTTGTTGTGGATATCTTTCATGGTTGTACGCTAATTTTCTGGAGCTTTTTGGTACATAAATATTTATTCCAAATATGATTACGTCCTGGCATTTTTCAGGGGTGTTTGGGTGGTGTCACTGTGACTTGGTGCTCTGCATTGGTGAGTACATAGTTGGGGGGGGGTCGCATATGTGTGTGCCCGTGACCTTTCGTCCTCCCCCTCCCGTGTGTCGTAGGTGCAGTACTCACCGTTGTCGTCTGCGCCGGACTTCGTACTCGTGGTAGATGAGAAGGTAGACAAGAGCAGGTAGGATGTTTAATTCGGGTTCCATGCTGTCCTCCTTCCTCCTGGAGTGCGTAGTGGTGAGCGTTTTCCCGTCCGTAGTCTGTTTCCGCCGTGTTTTTATCGGCGGTGCTCCCGCCCCGGAAAAGGTGGCGTATTGGTGAGTTGGAATAGTGTGGGCGGTACATTGTCTCCCGCCTGTCTGTTGGCGGGGACCGCCGCGCTGTTTGTTTGTACCGCCGTGGCGGGCGGAGTGTTAAGGTGGCTGTCTGTGTTGGCGGTTCCCGCCAGGCTCAGAATCCCATTTTTTTTACCGCCAGCCTGTTGGCGGGTTGGCCGCCGCTTTAACACCGACCGCCAGGGTTAGAATCACCCCCATAGTAATGTGGTTTATATGTCCTGACAGTGAAATACTGCCAAGTTCGTTTTTCACTGTTGCAAGGCCTGTCTCTCTCATAGGATAATATGGGGCTACCTTTAAATATGATTAAAGTGTAGATTCCCCTAGAAGGTAGATGGACATGTGGAGTTTGGGGTCCCTGAACTCACAATTTAAAAATACATCTTTTAGTAAAGTTGATTTTAAGATTGTGCGTTTGAAAATGCCACTTTTAGAAAGTGAGCATTTTCTTGCTTAAACCATTCTGTGACTCTGCCTTGTTTGTGGATTCCCTGTCTGGGTCAGTTTGACAGTTGGGTTGTTTTTCACCTCACACTAGACAGTGACACAAAGGGAGCTAGGGTGTAACCTGCATTTCCTGATTAGCCATCTCTGCTAGGGGGGAGGGGTGGAGTGGTCACTCTCATCTGAAAGGACTGTGCCTGCCTCTGACAATGCAGACTCCAACCCCCTGGTGTGTGTCTGAGGCCTTGCCTGGGCAAGGCAGGATTTCACAAGTAGGTGTGAGTCCCCTTTGAAGAAAGGTGACTTCAAAGACTAAAATGGGTATACGAAGGGCACCCAAATTTACAGACTTTAGAAACACTTCTGGAACCAAGAGAAACCTCTGCCTGGAGAAGAGCTGATAGCTGAAGAAGAAGTGCTGCCCTGCATGTGACTGTGCTTTGTGGAGCTTTCCTGCAGTGCTGCTTCTGCCAGAGTAAGAGGGCAAAGACTGGACTTTGTGTGCCTTCCATCTTGTGAAGAAATCTCCAAGGGCTTGAGTTAGAGCTTGCCTCCTGTTGTTTGAAGTCTCAGGGACAGCAAAGACTTCTCTCTGCCAGCACCTGGAGTCTCTGGAGAGACTCCTGCTCTGACAAGTGGTGCCCTATCCAGTCCTTGGGCCCTTGAAAGGAAAGCTGGGGGAAATCCAAGGAAATCGACTTCGGACGACTCCGGACCGACGCCGCTGCTGAATCCGGTCCCGCCGCCTGCACCCGACGCCGTAACCTTCGCTGGAATGCGACGCTCTTCGCAGGCCTGACGCCGCTGCAGCCCCGCTGAAGTCCGCGACTCCGCGGAAGTCGCCGCACCACGTCGTGACCGACGCCGCTCGAAGTGCGTGGATTCAACGTTTCGCACAGACGCCGCGATCCCCGACTTCGCGCATCGGCTTGTTTTCACTCTTCACCAAAGGTACTGTACTTGGGGGTCTACGCGACTCCGTGTCCGGCGCCGCTGGTGTTGGCTTGTTGGGAACGACTCCGTCACGACACCGTGTTAACACCTCATCGAATAATTTTTGTTTCTAAATGCTATTTTTGAGTTTAATCTCTAAAAATTCATAACTTGACTTGTGTATGTCGGATTTTTGTCGTTTTGGTCTTGTTTTGTTTAGATAAATATTTCCTATTTTTCTAAATCTGCGTTGTGTCATTTTGTAGTGTTTTCATTAAGTTACTGTGTGTGTTGGTACAAATACTTTACACCTAGCACTCTGAAGTTAAGCCTACTGCTCTGCCAAGCTACCAAGGGGGTAAGCAGGGGTTAGCTGAGGGTGATTCTCTTTTACCCTGACTAGAGTGAGGGTCCTTTCTTGAACAGGGGGTAACCTGACTGTCAACCAAAGACCCCATTTCTAACAGATAGTCAACAGAGTGAATGCTGTGGGCCTGACCTCCCGCACAAGGGACAACATCAGGAAGAGGTGGAACAACCTCAGAAGGAAGGTACCTTCTATAGCATCCAGGCACCAACTCCATGTCCAGAAGACTAGTGGTGAGCCCCGCCTCCTCCCTTACAACTCATATCCTTGGAGAAGAAGGTCTTGGCCATCCTGCATCCGGAGGGCTTGACAGGAATACCTGGGGGAGTGGAGCTGGGTAAGTCATAACCATAAAATAGCACCAAAATGTGTTGTCCTAAGGCCAGGAGGCACTGTTACTGTCAGTACACTCAGCCACAGCAGTGTCCTCTGCTCTAATGACCCTTCTGCCTCTACACAGCCTTTGAACTGTGATCACCTAAGAGGAGGACATCTGTATACTGTGTGGATAGGGCAGGCACTGACAGGAATGCTAAGGCCAGAAGGCACTGCTACTGTCACTACACTCAGCCACAACAGTGTCTTCTGCTCCAATGACCCTTCAGCCTCTACTCAGCCTTTGAACTGTACTCACCTGAGAGAATGACACCTGCATACTGTGTGGGACAGGCACTGACAGGACTGAGAAGGCCGGGAGGCACTACTACTGTCACTACACTCAGCTACAACAGTGCCCTCTGCTCCAATGACCCCCCTTCTCTACTGAGCCTTTGAACTGTACGTACTTGAGAGGATGGCATCTGTATACAGTGTGTAGTACATGGAGTAACATGACTGTAGATCCCATGATGACCAGCCCCTGTAACTCTAATAACCAGGCCAGTGTCCGTATGTCATTGTTCATCTGTCTGTGAATTCACAAATGAAATTTACCCACCTGGGAGGGACCAAGATACAGATCATGGTACACTCTGTCATGTGGCTAAACACCTAGATCCATCTTGAGTAGCTATGCCAAGATTAAAATATTGAGGACAGGAAGGACAGCTCAACTTGTGTGCCAAAAATATTTGAGATAGATCAAAGGCCTCAAGATGCATCATATGAATGGTATTGGAAGCAGACACATTCACAATGCACTGACCACATGATGACAACTATCACTTATACTTCAAGGTCCTGGGTCTGCCTGAATACAAGTCATCTAGGTTTTAAAATGACCTATAGCACTTACTGCCCAGCCACTGTTGAGCCTGCACTGCTGGCAATACATGAGTCTATGACCATCCTTCCAAGTGCTAATAAACTCAGACATTCTGAAGCTAGCTGACCGAAATAGAATTGGCATTTTACCCAAATGTCAGGTCCATACAACTGATAGCATGTGTACCTGTCACATAAGGGAAATATGCAAATACAATGTGTACAAGGCCTTGGCCAAATGTCACTGTTTAGTATTGGAGGTAGATGTCACAATACAACCTTTAACATTGCATCTCTCACATCAACAGATCTAGCTGCCTCTGCGAATACAGAGACCATTGAAGATTCCCCTTACCCCCCCATAGATGAAGCCCTCTGTGAGTACACCACTCCTGGGCATCTGGACATTGAGGAAGATTCTGGACCATCCCGGCAACCTGGTCAGACGACACCAGTGAGCCTCACCGAGACCACATCAATTCCTCCCAGCCCCATTGCTTTTACATCTCAGGCAGCCAGTCACCCCAACCCTGTGTCCCCTGGACTGTGACAACCATCTTGTGCCGCCCCAGTCCAGGATCCTGATTCACAGCAAAACACCTCCGACAATGATGGTCCTGGAACGAGTTGTAAGGGGCAAGTTGTGCCAAGGACTATGGCACATGAGGATAGGGTGCGTGGGAGGGATGTGTGGGCCTGCGGCATAAGGCTGCTGGGGATAGTCCTGGCCGGGACACCATCAGCCAAGTCTTGGGAGCCTACCAACAATCCCAAGGCGTGATGGGCCAGGTACTTGCTGAACTCCAGGAGATGAAGCATCTGCAGAGAGACTTCCATCGTAAGTCTCTGGAAAAGTGGGAGGCCACTAACACCATCCTGGTCTCCCTAACAAGGTGGTTCAGGGAGATCAGTAGTACCCTGATCAGGGTCCATGAGCAACACCACATCCCTTCCTTTGGCCAAACAACACCAGGCCTTTCAACATTTGTTGCAGTCACTGGAAGGGACGCCCTGTCAGGGGAAGGAGGGATTTGTCTCAGGTAGAGTCATGCTGAGGAGAACTAGAAACACAATGACACAAGTTTCTGGTCACACCAAACATTTTATTGCACTGTACAGCATATAGGGTTTTACAATGTCTGGAGGACTGTCGTAGCCAAGAATGGAATAACCATCTTGAGATAGACTAGATATTACAACGGTACCGTCCCCAGAACACAGAAGAAAGGGCTTTGTCAGACCTTGTCCCATAGAATTGGCTAACAAATTAGTGTATCCTGTCACTAGCTAGAGCCTTACCACACACCAAAACCATGTCTGCCAAGTTAACATATGCCATTGCACAGACTGAGGGCAGTGCAACAGTCCCTGATAATAGGTCCATCCTATTACAATGACCAAGCATGTCAGTGTTGACACAGGCACTGTCACCTGCAGTGAGGAAACGCATCAACAGCTACACAAAGTTCATACCGGATCATTGTCAACAGAATGTGAGGGGAGAATGGATGGATTGCACTGGATGACATGTTTCAAGGCCACATAATCCCACACAGTAGACAACTGGACCAACTCATCCATCAAACAAGTGTATTGTGCACTTCAGAATTCCATCCACCCACTGTCCAAGCTGCTGTGGTACAGGACTTGTTCTGTGCGAGCTACTCACCTGAATTACAGGCATTCCGATGTGGCGATGCCAATTCCCCTATCCCAGTGAGTACTAACGTGATCGTGATGAAGAGTACATTGCCCTCTTGTAAGACCTCAAGGGGAAAGGGATTTTGAGAAGAGAAAAAGAGAAAATACCAGCTTCTGCTTTGTGGACTGCAGAATTGGACTGCTGGACCCTGGACTACGTGTCGTGTTGGGCGTCAGGACTTCTGATTTCTCAAAATACTGGGTTCTTGGTTTGCAGGATTCGAGGCTGCAAAAGAATTACTTCATTAATACATTGAACTTGCATAAACTATTGCAAAATTATACATTGGTGAGACACTGTGCATACGTTTCTAGAAGGCTATACAAGTCACATCCTCTTTTTGCAATACTTTCAGAGCCTCTGAAGCAATGTCCAAACTCAAAAACAATCAACTTGACAAAAGGACTTCTTTGTGTTCTGGCATAATGGGGGTCATTCAGACCCCGGCGGGCGGCGGGAGCCGCCCGCCTGGACGGAGCCGCCATATGGCCGCTCCGCGGTCGAAAGACCGCGGAGGCCATTCTGGCTTTCCCGCTGGGCTGGCGGGCGACCGCCAGAAGGCCGCCCGCCAGCCCAGCGGGAAACCCCTTCCCACGAGGAAGCCGGCTCCGAATGGAGCCGGCGGAGTGGGAAGGTGCGACGGGTGCAGTTGCACCCGTCGCGAATTCCAGTGTCTGCTGAGCAGACACTGGAATTCAAAGTGGGGCCCTCTTACGGGGGCCCCTGCAGTGCCCATGCCATTGGCATGGCACTGCAGGGGCCCCCAGGGGCCCCACGACACCCCTCACCGCCATCCTGTTCCTGGCGGTCGGAACCGGCAGGAACAGGCTGGCGTGAAGGGGGTCGGAATCCCCCATGCTGCGCCGCCATGGGGGATTCACAGGGCAGCGGAAAACCGGCGGGAGACCGCCGGTTTTCCTGTTCTGACCGCGGCCAAACCGCCGCGGTCAGAATGCCCTGCAGGGCACCGCCAGCCTGTTGGCGGTGCTCCCGCATCCCCGGCCCCGGCGGCCCCCATATCTTGCCAATAATAGTTTTGATAAACTTGCTCTATTTCCAATTTCCTAATTCTCAGGAGAGCGCTTGTTGATGGAAATACATCTTTCCTTGATGCCCGTTTAGCAGTATCTTGGATTCCAACTCAAACAATAAATCACGCTAGTTATAATTGTCATAAATTGTTTAAAAGACAGAGCTCTATTTTGTTTCATTTAAGCGATTCATCTTTCTTTACCTTGAAATGAAGTTACTTGCTTGAAAATTTCTGAAGAGCTCAAACTGGTTTTTTTCACCTTTTGCCTTTTCCCTCTTTTACAGGAAATATGGGATCGTCGGCAGAAGACAGAAGAGGACAGCCGGAACTTCGCAGGAAGCCAATCGGAGGGTGAGGATTGCCAGAACTTGACTGAAGGCTGTCCAGAGGATGAGAAATGCTGGAGCTCAACTGAGAGCTGGTCGGAGAACAAGGAACACTGGAACTCGACTGGAGGCAGGCTGGAGGACAAGCAACTTGACTTGCACTGGAACTCAACTGGAGGCAGGCTAGAAGACAAGGAACTTAACTGAAAACAGTTGAGCAGGGCAATAGGTACGAAGCCAAGCAAGGCCTCACAAGCCTCCTTAAATAATCAAATGTGCACATGTGCCTTTTGGCAGTTGATTGCTTGTTAAGGAAATTAGCAATTAGCCTCCTGATTGTGTCACATGTTCAATACAGATCACATTGTGAAGAGCACATGTTTTGGCATTTACAGCTGGCAAACGTTTAGCAGGTGGGGTACAATGTGCATAATCAACAAGCATTGGTTATAATAAATGAGACATTTAACAAGCATTGGTTATTGCAAATGTGATATTCAAGGATGTAATGAATATACTAAAATAAGTCTGAATGTTGCAAGCAACAGCACCTTACTGTAATCGAGCTCTTGGATGTGCTAGTGTACCCACAACAGGACTCCTACACCCCATATCTGTGACCAACATTACCTGGATCAATCCATGTCCACTTCATATGTCAGAACAGCAACAGCTACCTGCCAATGTCAGAACTCTGAAATGCCCACATAAGAATGTCATGGTGAAGAGATCTGGATAAAACACAATACAAGGAGTTTAGGCAGGTAAAAGTATACATATGACCCAAGCCTCATATCAAACTTTAGTACATCCACTCACATTGCAATGAAACTGACACAAACAAAGCAGATCATCAAGGTAGTAACATTTCCAAATCTGACTTAGCAAGCAAACCTTGGCTTTATACTACATAGCATGAGATCCCCTGTCTATTGGAAAAAATACCTTACTCAACACATCCTGACGCCTACAGTTCCCCATACAGACACAGTAATCACATGACATTACATACTTACTCTCAAGTGAAGTAGTGATTGATGAGATCTGCCTGCAAGTCTTCATCTTCCTCTTCATCACTGTTATCCTCACTTGGCATTTCAGGATTCTCGCCTGGTACTGCTAGCCACCCCTCATCTGGAATGTATGGGTTACCTTTCTTCAGGGCAATGTTGTGGAGTATTCAGCAGACCACAATGATCTTACATACTTTTTCGGGTGAGTAGAGGAGGGCTCCACCTGTCTTGTCGAGACACCTAAACCTGGCTTTCAGAAGCCCAAAAGCCAGCTCCATGACACACTGTGTTCTTTCATGGGCATCGTTGAAGTGGACTTCCCCTGGCATAGTTGGGTTCGTAACCGGTGTCAACAACCATGGACGGTTTGGGTATGCAGAGTCCCCTGTAATGGAATGGGACATATGTGCAACTATGAGTCCTTCTCATCTGAATGTTTGCAGCAGACATTGCATACAAACATGACATATATGACTCTCCCAACCAGCCAGACCTTCTCTGGGTACAGTTGTGACATTAGCTGTGGAACTGGGCTGTTCCGCATGTGAAGGCATCATGGACTGAACCTGGATAATGGGCAGAGACCTGTGAAATGTTGAGGTCCGCCAGACAAACAACTTGGACATTGACAGAATGGAAGTTCTTCCTATTACAATAGACTTGTTCATTGCCATGTGGTGGAACCAAGGCAACATGACTACCATCAATGGCTTCCACAACATGTGGAATGTGTGCCAACCCATAAAAGTCAGCCTTCACATGGGCGAAATCCTCACGTTGAGGAAACCGGATGTAGCTGTCCAGGTGTTTTAACATTACTGAGAGTGCATTCTTTAATAAAAGACTGAACATAGCCTGGGACATCCCAGCAGATAGGACCACTGTATTTTGAAAGGACAATGTGGTCAGGAAGTGCAACACTGCCATGACTTCTGTAATGGGTGATATGCTATTTGGATGACGAAGGGCAGGCATCAGATCTGGCTCCAACTGATGACAGAGATTCACAATTGTTTGCCTATTCAGAAGGTAGATCTGGATAATGTGTCTTTCTTCCATGGCCTGAAGGTCTGGCAGTGGACGGTAGAAAGGAGGATCCTTCCCCTCCCTGGGTACTTAAGTAGGATAAGTAATGAGTTTAGCCATCACTCAATTTGCTTCTTGCAACATACATTATGCATGTCAATAACAAACTGTGACAAGGCATGTCATAAGTTGAGGACATGATACACAGTACACATCACCACTGTCAATGACACAGAATCAACCTATTTCTCCCTTGCTTTGCCACAAATGTGTACATATCATCTATCTGGACAGCAAGAATTAGTGCATGATACTTGCCACTCAGACTGTGACTTGATGTCCCAGGACTTAAATTACCTTTGGGCGTGCTGTGCCACAAAGAAAGTTGCCATATGTGCCAAGCAATATACAAAAATGGTGTCCAAGTCGAAGGACCCACAGGACAAGACAATCACTTATCATTGGTATTAACAACATTTTCGGAGTTGTGATGCATTTTTCTTAGCCATATACTGCATTTCATAGCTCTAAAATGGCGATTGCCTGACCTACTTCATTGGACATTAAGAACCACCCGCAACCGCTGGCGGAAGACGTCATGGCAGTAGGAGGTTGCTACTGCAGCAGACACAGCCACAGGCTAATGTTGTTGCCAGTGGCGGTTGTATGCCAATGACTGTGTCCACCGGTGGTGACGGCCGCGTATGTGGCATATGTGACCCACCATGTTCTGAAAAATCCCTCACATGGAGGTCCCACCCCTGTACGGACAGCTTTATGGTGCACCAGAGGAGCAGATAAGTACCTCATGTCCACTTTTTCACTGTACTTCACCATATTGTCCCTCCTCACAGGCTAGATTGTGCCCGTGTGCCAGAATGTAAAGCCAATGCAAAGAGGTGGAGTCTGTGTGGCATCAATGGGAGAGTCAATGTGCATGTAACTGTGTTCATGCCAGATGTTGAGTCCTTAGACTTTGGTGCGCATGTCTGTTTTGAGTGTTCCCTTTTGTACTTTATGTTAGATGCACAAATCTAGGGCCCTCATTACAACCCTGGCGGTCGGTGATAAAGCCGGCGGGAGAAAAAATGAAATTATGACCACGGCGGAAAACGCCAACACAGACAGCCACTTTAACACACCGACCACCACAGTGGTGGCAACAAGCACCGTGGCGGTAACCACCAACAGCCAGGCGGAAGACAAGGTTCCGCCCACTGTATTACGACAGGCCTATCTGCCACCTTTTCCAGGGTGGTACCAAAGACAATAAAAGCACGGCCGAAACAGAACACAGAAGTCAAAGGACTCACCTCTAGACACTCAGGGAACAACCACGGCGCCATAGAGCCCGAACGTCAGATCTTCCCCATGCTGGTCTACCTCCTTCTACACCAGGAATAGCAACACCGGCGACGACGACCACGGGGAGTACTGCCGCCTAGCACACAGGGGAGGAGGGAGGAAAAAGAGAGTGACACACACATGCAACAACCCCACCCTCACCGCCTCCCACCAACACCATCACACAAACAGATGCAGTAACAGTACATATTCACCCCGTACCCCTCAGGAATAATGCAAGGACAAAAGGAAGTGATTAAAGTGAGTGTAATAAGATAATAATCCAGGAAAACATACTCAAAATTCAAAACAGTATTTACAGATATACAAATACTGCCCAGTCCATAATGTAGGCCAAGACCCCATCTTACTCCTGCATCAACACGGACAGAACATGCTGGGGCATCAGGTCGAAAATACACAGGCACCTCAGGGGGACAGGGAATGGGGGGGCACCTCAGCCGGAAGATGGTACAACGCCACTGGTCCTGGAGGGGGCTACATGCCCACTGCTTGGTCCTGGGGAGTGCAAAGCAACAGTCTCTCAAATGGGTGGTTTGCCCACTGGTTCTGGAGGGGGCTTAGTGCCCAGTGTGCTTCATCCTGGCAAGGATGCGGTGAGTGGATGGCTTCTTCCACTGGTTCTGGAGGGGGCCTTGTGCCCAGTGTGCTTCATCCTGGCAAGGATGCGGTGAGTGGATGGCTTCTTCCACTGGTTCTGGAGGGGGCCTCGTGCCCTGTGATGCAGATCTCTGGAAGTGCAAGGTCACAGTCTCTCACTTGGGTGTCATACCCACAAGATTTGCAGTGGAGGCAGTGGATGTTGTTATGTCAGCATCTGGATGGTGTTTGTGTGAGTGCCTGTGGGATGATGTGTGGTGCTTGTGTTTGCCAGAGCCACTCCTGTGTGTTGTCTTGGGTGCATGCTGGTTTGAATGTGTGCTTGGGATAGGTTGGGTTTCAGGGGAATGGGACTGGGCAGAGGAAGGTGGAGGGGGCAGGCTAGAGACAGGAACAATGGCTGCCATCAGGGAGGAGGCCGGAGCCTGGAATGATCTCTGTTGGGCCGCCACGCCAGAGTGAATGCCCTCCAGGAATACATTTGAATGTTGAAAATGCCCTGCCAGGCCCTGGATGGCATTCCCAATGGTTGACTGCCCAACGGAGATGGATCGCAGGAGGTCAATAGCTTCCTCACTCAGGGCAGCAGGGCTAACTGGGGCAGGGCCTGAGGTGCCTGGTGTGAAGGAGATGCCCACCCTCCTGGGTGAGCGGGCACAGGAAACTCGCTGAGGGGCTGCTGGGAGGGCGGTGCTGGTACAGGGGTGGCGGCTGTACCTGTAGTTGGGGTGGGCACTGAGCTGTCTGCCACCACCAGGGAGCTTCCATCAGAGGAGGCTTGTTGTTAGTGGAACTAATGCAAGATCATCATCATCCACCCTCCCCAAGCTCGGAGAGGTATCAGTGTTGGTATAAACAACTTGCAGCGGAACTTCTTCTCCAGTAGTGAGAGGGATTCAGGAACTACTGGATGTTCCTCTTGGTCAGCTGTGCAGTATCGGCCACATGTTGTAGTTTGACATTGTCAATTGAAACAAAACAATTTTCTTTGGCACCTGGCAACGGTGGTAGAATAACAGTTCTGGTACCGTGTATCCCCAATACAGGGATTGGTGCCCGATAAGAAGGGCCAAATTCTTTTTTTACTGTGACCTTTTCACGTACAAGATCCCCAATCCTGGGAATCTAGCCGGTAGATGTTACAGGCACATCCTTAATTCCTGTGGAAGCAGCACTTTTAGAAGAATTATCTTCACGAAATTGTTGTAACTCCTGTAAAACAGTGATACGATCATTTATATCAAAAGGTGTTTCTGCTGCCTCCATGCCAGGACCATCAAGATCCGGAACAAACAATTGTGTTCCGAACAGGCACTCATATGAAGTATGACCCCCCAGGGACCTTCTAGGCAGGTTATTTAGTGCTCTCTGAACTCCATACAGGTGTGTTAGCCAACTACGACCCGTACCTAAGACTCTGGCTGTTAAGGATTGCTTTAAATCGCGGTTTAATCGCTCCATGACACTATTTCCCTCGGGATGAAATAGAGACGAGTACTGCAGTTGGACCCCCAATGAAGCCATGGTGTCCCTGAATGCCCTTGAGGCGAAAGCAGGGCCCTGGTCCGAATGGAATGTCGCAACTGCATATGTACCGATAAAGACTCGCAAATCTTTAATAACAGTCCGAGCGTCAGCCGAGCGTTGTGGCCACACCCATACAAATCTGGAGCATGAATCAACAGCGACTAATATGTATTTGTATGCACTATCAGGTGTTAGTGGACCGCAATGGTCCAAGTACACACACTGTAATAGTCTGTTAGAAATTAAGAGGGGTGTCTGCGGCGGGCGCTTGGCCGTAGAAACTTTAATTTGTTGACAGATGTCACAACAAAGGACATACTGCTTAGTCTCTTTGTAGATACCGGGCCACCAATAACGGGCCTGTAAGAGTGAAATTGTAGCCACCACACCAGCATGTGCAGATGCCACTCCCTCGTGCGCTGCTTTGATCAATGTGGTCTTATATCTTTATTGGGGAAGTCACGTACGCCTACGCCAGGAATTTTAACTTTAGCGTTCAGCATACTTCCCATATAGTATTTATATTTGTTAGGAAATCCTTTAGGAATAAGGCGTACCATCAAGCGTAGCTTTCATGGCAGCCAAAGTGTTTGTGTCTGGTTTGGAACTAGAACGAGTCACTGCAGCTACAGTGGCTACTGCCACTGCTGACTTTGCGGCTTCATCAGCCAAAGTATTTCCAGCAATGTGTATTCCAACGCGCTGGTGTCCAAGTGTATGCAGAACATGGAATTTCGGTAGCGTCTCTTTTAGGTCTGCTACCTTCCCCCACAGGAGTCTGTGTTTTATGGTGTTGCCTTTGGAATCTCTGAACCCATTCTGATGCCAGCAATGCAGATATTCATTAAAGGACTGGACACAGTAATATGAATCACAAACAATCAGCGTAGGCTGCGCTGGATCCGTATGTTCTAGTGCCATCAGCAGAGCTTTTAGCTCAGCCAGTTGTGCTGTACAATCCCCTAAGGTCTGTGTATAGGTATGTAGGGGACAAAATTTCTCCCCCTCAATATAGCCGCTTACGACTGCGCAAGCAGCAGAGTATTGATGTTTAGTTCCAATCGCTGGTTGCGCAGAGCCATCGGTGTACATGACTCTATGATATTGATCAATAGGCAAAGTATTAGCTGGAACTGGATATTCTACTTCATATTGTAGAAATTCTTGAGTTTGTAACTTTGGATCAAAAATGTAGTCTACATCAGTGGCTGTTAGAGACGTAGCCCATTGTATCCAGCGTGGATGAAGTGCTTTTGCGTTCGGAACGCTAGCTTTTGTAAAAGCCTCTAGGGCTGGAATTGGAGAAACAACAATGATGCGTTTCCCTTGGGCAAGAGGTCTTTCTTTAATAACAGCCATCTGTACAGCAGTGAGAATTTTCTCCGTAGGTGCAAAGCGTTGTTCAGCAGCTGAATACAAATGTGATTTGTATGCAATTGGGACTGTCTTACCTTCATTCAATGTCACATAGGTGAAACCGATGGCCCCATCTATTACCCTGATGACCAAATGTGTTTTGTTGTCCCTTGTGTGTAAATGTTTTGCTTCTAGCATATCTGTCTGCAATTCTCAAAGAGTGCGTGTATGTTCAACTGTCCAGAATTTACTTGAAAAATCGGGACGTATTAAGGCATATAAAGGTATTATGCCTATTGAAGTTTTTTCATCGTATTCGGTGGTTGTAATTGTGCAACTTTTTCTACAAATTGTGGCGCTAGGCTCTTCCCTTCACTCGACAGCTCATATCCCAGGAACAGGACACTGAGGAAGGCAATTTTTTATTTTTTAAAGTTAAATTTGTAGCCAAGTTCAGCAAACCCTACAACAATGCGGGCTACCCGTCTTAAATGTTATAGTAACTCATCATCTGTGAGTTATATATCATCTACATATGACAATGCTTCAAGGTCAATCTCGTGTAAAATAGCAGTCACACGAGCCGCAAACAGTCCTGGGCTGTTCTTATACCCCTGAGGCAAACAACAGAATTTTTTCTGAGAGCCTAATGCGCTAAAGCTTGTTAAGTCCCTGCTTTCAGGCACTGTATTCTGGCAGAAGAACCCATTCGAGATGTCTAAAGTAGTTCTGTATTTTTTTTCGCATAATGTTGCTCATTAGTGCAGTGCTATGTGAATTTTGTATAGCATATTTACGTGTATGTCCGTTTAAATGTCTGTAGTCTAAGACTATTGTGTATGAGTGATCTGGCTTAGCTACATGGAAAAAAGGGTTATTCATCAGTGAGACACAGGGTTCAATCACACCCTGGTATTCCAATTGTATGAGTATCTCTCTCACCGGTGCCCTTGCTTCATGTTTTATTGGATACTGCGGTTGTGGCTGAGGTTCACTTTTAATAGGAATAACATGGTAGGGAGAGTCCCTATCCCACCCCACTTGATTTCTATATAACGCAGGGGATTGTACTAGAGCCCATGCTATAGAATAGGACTCGTCGAGTTCCTCCGGAACAAGGGGCGAGAAAGACGGTTTAGTGACCTCTTCTCGATATGGGCAGGTGCAGACAAAATCAGGCGGCCAATCTTGTTTAGCCAACAAGATATCATATACTTCGACTACACGGTCCCAAAAGACCGCATGTATTGTGCGTTCAATGTCTCCTTCTAATTGTAGTGTTACTTTGTACACCTTAACAGGCTCGGAGACACGCATGTCCGCAGTTTCTACCTGTATAAAGTCATCAGTTGCTTTCACCTCCAGATGCTCTAGAAGATTCCGGCGAACTATTGTGACCTCTGCCGCACTGTCTAGCAGTGCTAGAGCCCAGTTCTTGTTCTTCAAGAGGACCCTCTTCCTGTGTGGCATGTCGAACTGAGACTGCTGCCACTTTTTTCTTTTTAAATTGTTGTTTTTGTTGTACAGGTTTCTCTTCCTTTTTAACAGAAACCTCAGAAGAGCGCTGTGATTCCTGTCTCGGTTTCACGTACTCTGTTCTTCGCTCTGATCGCCCACCTCTCTCATTTCTTTTTTCCGATGTGTCCTGAAAGGAACGAGATTGGCGTGTATCAGTATATTGATATCTATCAAGCGTTTTTATATTATCTCTATTCCTGAGATTATATCTATACTGTGGGGTCTCCATACGTGGAGATTCTCCCCTTTCTTTTTTAGGTGTTTGTTGCTTTTTGTCCCAGCGTTTCTTATTACCCTCAGGCTGTTGTTTAGTATTATCTTTATAAATTTTACCCTGAAATTGAGGTTTTTGTGGTCTAGCCCCATGGCTATCTCAACCGATACTTGAATATGTTTCCGCTATTATTTTAGACAGCTCTCGTTCCTGATCTTGTTGCGGAACGTCACGGAGCCGCATGCGCACTGCAAGTGCAACTGCTTCCCCTTTAAGATTACTTAGGATGATTGAAGAAACTGTGGCAAAGTTGCCCATCAGTTGCATTCCCAAATCTAGGGCCGGGGCAGCCCCGTATTCATCTTGTAAGGAAATGCCTCCTTGGCATGGTTACCCCCTGACTTTTTGCCTTTGCTGATGCTAAGTTTTGATTTGAAAGTGTGCTGAGGCCTGCTAACCAGGCCCCAGCACCAGTGTTCTTTCCCTAACCTGCACTTTTGTTTCCACAATTGTCACACCCTGGCATCCAGGTAAGTCCCTTGTAACTGGTACCCCTGGTACCAAGGGCCCTGATGCCAGGGAAGGTCTCTAAAGGATGCAGCATGTCTTATGCCACCCTGGGGACCCCTCACTCAGCACAGACACACTGCTTGCCAGCTTGTGTGTGCTGGTGAGGACAAAACGAGTAAGTCGACATGGCGCTACCCTCAGGGTGCCATGCCAACCTCACACTGCCTTTGCAGTATAGATAAGTCACCCCTCTAGCAGGCCTTACAGCCCTAAGGCAGGGTGCACTATACCATAGGTGAGGGCACCAGTGCATGAGCACTGTGCCCCTACAGTGTCTAAGCAAAACCTTAGACATTGTAAGTGCAGGGTAGCCATAAGAGTATATGGTCTGGGAGTCTGTCATACACGAACTCCACAGCACCATAATGGCTATACTGAAAACTGGGAAGTTTGGTATCAAACTTCTCAGCACAATAAATGCACACTGATGCCAATGTACATTTTATTGTAACATACACCCCAGAGGGCACCTTAGAGGTGCCCCCTAAAACTTTAACCAACTACCCGTGTAGGCTGACTGGTTTTAGCAGCCTGCCACACTCGAGACATGTTGCTGGCCACATGGGGAGAGTGTCTTTGTCACTCTGTGGCTAGTAACAAAGCCTGTACTGGGTGGAGGTGCTTCACACCTCCCCCTGCAGGAACTGTAACACCTGGCGGTGAGCCTCAAAGGCTCACCCCCTTTGTTACAGCACCACAGGGCACTCCAACTAGTGGAGTTGCCCGCCCCCTCTGGCCACGGCCCCACGTTTGGCGGCAAGGCCGGAGGAGATAATGAGAATAGCAAGGAGGAGTCACTGGCCAGTCAGGACAGCCCCTAAGGTGTCCTGAGCTGAGGTGACTCTGACTTTTAGAAATCCTCCATCTTGCAGATGGAGGATTCCCCCAATAGGGATAGGAATGTGGCCTCCTCCCCTTGGGAGGAGGCACAAAGAGGGTGTACCCACCCTCAGGGCTAGTAGCCATTGGCTACTAACCCCCCAGACCTAAACACGCCCTTAAATTTAGTATTTAAGGGCTCCCCAGAACCTAGGAACTCAGATTCCTGCAACCTAAGAAGAAGAGGACTGCTAAGCTGAAAAACCCTGCAGAGAAGACGGAGACACCAACTGCTTTGGCCCCAGCTCTACCGGCCTGTCTCCCCACTTCTAAAGACACTGCTCCAGCGACGCTTTCCCCAGGGACCAGCGACCTCTGAATCCTCAGAGGACTGCCCTGCTCTAGAAGGACCAAGAACTCCCGAGGACAGCGGCTCTGTTCACCCAAGACTGCAACTTTGTTTCCAAAGGAGCAACTTTAAAACAACTGTGTTTCCCGTCGGAAGCGTGAGACTTGCTACTCTGCACCCAACGCCCCCGGCTCGACTTGTGGAGAAACAACACTTCAGGGAGGACTCCCCGGCGACTACGAGACTGTGAGTAGCCAGAATTGACCCCCCCTGAGCCCCCACAGCGACGCCTGCAGAAGGAATTCCGAGGCTCCCCCTGACCGCGACTGCCTGCTTCCCAGATCCCGACGCCTGGTAAAGACTCTGCACCCGCAGCCCCCAGGACCTGAAGGATCCGGACTCCAGTGCAGGAGTGACCCCCATGAGGCCCTCTCCCTTGCCCAGGTGGTGGCTACCCCGAGGAGCCCCCCCCTTGCCTGCCTGCATCGCTAAAGAGACCCCTTGGTCTCCCATTGATTTCCATTGGAAACCCGACGCGGGTTTGCACACTGCACCCGGCCGCCCCCGTGCTGCTGAGGGTGTACTTTCTGTGCTAACTTGTGACCCCCCCGGTGCCCTACAAAACCCCCCTGGTCTGCCCTCCGAAGACGCGGGTACTTACCTGCTGGCAGACTGGAACCGGGGCACCCCCTTCTCCATTGAAGCCTATGCGTTTTGGGTACCCCTTTGACCTCTGCACCTGACCGGCCCTGAGCTGCTGGTGTGGTAACTTTGGGGTTGCTCTGAACCCCCAACGGTGGGCTACCTTGGACCCAAACTTGAACCCCGTAGGTGGTTTACTTACCTGCAAAAACTAACTAACTCTTACTCCCCCCAGGAACTGTTGAAAATTGCACTGTCTAGTTTTAAAATAGCTATATGTGATTTATTTGAAAACTGTGTATGCTATTTTGATTATTCAAAGTTCCTAAAGTACCTACCTGCAATACCTTTCATTTAAAGTATTACATGTAACATTTTAACCTGTGGTTCTTAAAATAAACTAAGAAAAGATATTTTTCTATACAAAAACCTATTGGCCTGGAATTATCTCTGAGTGTGTGTTCCTCATTTATTGCTTGTGTATGTACAACAAATGCTTAACACTACTCCTTTGATAAGCCTACTGCTCGACCACACTACCACAAAATAGAGCATTAGAATCATCTCTTTTTGCCACTATCTTACCTCTAAGGGGAACCCTTGGACTCTGTGCATACTATTCCTTACTTTGAAATAGTGCATACAGAGCCAACTTCCTACACATCTTGAATTTGTTTAAGCACTTCCGGTAAGTTGGCAAGTGTCGGCGTACCGTGTGCCGCTTTATAGAATGCGGCAAATACCGTGCCCCATGTATTACAGTTTTCATCTGTAGCGACCATCCCAAAGGCCAAGCACATAGTTAATATCCTATGTTTATCCTGAGGTCCCGTATGGGGAAATACTGCTTCCAGAGTATTCATTTTTTGTGCTAGCCAAAACGGAGTCTCCTCCCATTTGGCCGGGACCTTACCCATAATTGAATGTACAGTCACCGGATTTATACCTGGTGTTACTGCATGTGGTTGTGCTGGTGCAGCACGCGCTGGGTTTGTATTTAACGTTTGCATCACAAATTGCACTAATCGTCTGTATATTGTTATTAATTCAATATATAAGCGCCGAACCTCAGCTACTGCTACATTCGCAACCGCAGGATTTGGTGTGTATGTGGCCAATAAAGGCTAGGTAGGACCGTAATTACTTAGTGGACCTAACCTAACTGGTAATATTGTATGGGGTAGGGCACCATCAAGCCAATTATTATGTTCTTGATAAGATAGAGGTATCTCTAAATATGCGTACGCCCTGTATTGTCCAGGCATGTTCGCAACTGTATATGTGTGAAATGTATTTGTATTCCCATCAACTGCTGGAAATGTGACCCAAGAGTAAAAAAGCTCTGTTCTATAAGCTGCATGGGCGTCCACCACAAATGTGACTGGACCTCTCTGGGCCGTGGGGCCATTTGTTAGTAAGTGGGCTGTGAGAGGTTGTCTCATGTTAATAGCTATTTGTGCAACCTGGGGATTCACCATCATAGAAGCACTAAGAGTTCAGAGAAGGCACACCAAGATGTTTTTTTTTCCTTTTAAAGTTCAAGCTTAAACAACTGCCAGCTGAAATAGGATTACCTATATGGCAGTGGTGGAAATCCTCAGTACCACGGACGTCTCCGTATACGGAAATGAGGTGTCATTATATAAAATGAGACTGAGATATTCCGATGGACCAGAAAATTAGAGCCTGACCATACGTTGGCGGCGCCATGTCACGTAGGCTCTCGTTATCCTAATGAGACTACTGGATTTTGAGCAGCAAGATTGTCTACTATGTGGGGGACTGAGTCTGACCCATGGTGGATGACGCTTGTCATTCCAAATCCGGGTTTTGCTCAGGCTAACTAGCAGTGCCTCATCTCTCCCAAATGGTAGAGACAATTGGGCAGCTGAGCGCATGATATATCAGTACTTCTCAGGGAAGTCGTGGTCACTCAGGTCACAACCGGTTCTCTCATACGCAGTACGGTCTCATATATAAATGACAATAAGGCAGTATGAGTTTTAAAGATTGGTTTAATAAAACAACTGCATTTTGGATAGCAAAGCGTGAACTGCAATAACCAGAACTACACAACACAGTAATATTAACCGCTTCTGTGCCTTGGACGAGGTCACCTCGTCCAAGGCTACAGTTCGCCTGTGCCTTGGGCGAGGTCACCTCGTCCAAGGCACAGGGGAACTTGGGGGAGCGTTAGCGCACGCCCCCCCCGTGCACCCCCTCCCCCCCAAGGCGGGGATGGAAGGGGAAGACCTTCCCTTTCCACCCCCGACCCCCCCCCCCGGCAATCCGATGACGTCAGCGCGCACACAGCGCGCTTACGTCATCTAGTGTTGCTGGGCGTGCTGGAAGCCATTTGCTTCCAGCGCGCGAGGAGGAAAGGAGCTCAAAAGTTGAGTCCTTTCCGTTTTTGGGGTGTGGGGGTGGGGGAAAACAGACACGGGGGGAAAGGAAAGGAGATTCGTGCCCGCGATCGTGGAGCAGGAATCTCCACTAGACACCAGGGATTTTTTTTATTAGGTTTCTTTTGGGGGTGACCCCTTGGGCAAGGGTCGCCCCCCTGGGGGGCATTTTTTTTTTAGTATTTTGCCCCCCCCAGGGGCAGATCCGCCGATTTTTCAGCGGATCTGCCCCCGGGGGCGAAAACCACTAGACACCAGGGATTTTGTTTTGTGTGTGTATTTTGGGGGCGACCCCTTGGGCAAGGGTCGCCCCCCCGGGGTCAATTTGTTTAGTGTTTCGCCCCCCCCCCCAGGGGCAGATCGCCTATTTTTCGGCCGATCTGCCCCCAGGGGAAGGCGAAATCCACTAGACACCAGGGATTTATTTGTAAAGAAAAGTTTATTTTGGGGGCGACCCCTTGGGCAAGGGTCGCTTCCCTGGGGGGCTATTTTTTTTTTCTGGCAGACCAGCCATTTTTTGGACGATCTGGCCCCCGGGGGGGTGGAAGAACACTAGGCACCAGGGGTTGTGTGGTGTGTGTGTGTGTGGTGTGTGTTTGGGGGCACCCCTTGGGCAACGGTCGCCCCCCTAAAGTGGGGAAAGTTCGTATTGGCCATCTCTGCCCCTATTTTTGTAGGCCCATCTGCCCCCAAGGAGGGCAGAAACCACCAATACGGCAGGGATTTTTTGTTTTTGTTTTGTGTTGTGCTGGGGGTGCCCCCTTTGGGAAGGGTCGCCCCCTAAAGGGGGCAGATTGGGCAATTTCTTTACGCCCATCTACCCCCGAGGGGGGCAGGATCCACTTAGGTACCAGGGACAACTTCTAAGTTCTTGGTGGTGGGGTGTTTGTCAACTGGCAAAGTATTTGTATTTGTGATTATAACAATTTATTTCTTCTTTTTCTTCTAGTTCAACGCTTTTGCTTCCTTTGCTGTGGATCTTTGCGGTTTTGGCAGTAGTTGTCCTGCGGTTTGCATAGTTGCATGTTTTAGGTAAGTGAAAGCAATTTACTCCAAAGGAGTATTGTTGACATGCATGAATGACATGTTTGTAGGTGGTGTACTAAATGCAGTATTGTGTGTTTGACATTGTCCTTAGATTTGAGCACAGTGATGTTTGTGTTGTCATATGTCTAATTTTCTTTTTTCTTTTTAGTGGGATATCATTGGTGATTGCTGTGTCTGTGCAGAGTAGTTGCTTGGTGAGTAGCTTTTTCAGGCAAGTAAATTGTATATTTTTTTTTAGTACATAACTCTTTGTGATAAAGCTACACTTTGTTTATTACTTATTTTAGTGCTAGTTGTTGTTGGCAATCCATTTGTTGTTAGTGAGGATCATGGCTAACCGCAAAGTGACCGCTCAGCAGGTTGTTCGCATGCTCTTTGAGTCGTCTTCAGACCATGATTATGACACTGACTCTGCATCTGAGGCAGAGGAGGAAGCAGGAGATTCTGGAAGTGAGTTTTCTGTCCGAGAGTATTCTTCTGATGAGGAAGCTACTCTCAGTGCAGATGAAGGGCCTGTGTTAGAGGAGGACATTGATGTGCCAAGAGTGCAGCAGCCTGGGGCTGAAGGGTTTCCCATTAGAAGACCTGACACCTGGATTGCCCCAAACATGGAGCAGCCACAGTTACCTGCATTTACTGGTCTCCCAGGGTGTAGAGTTAATACGGAAAACTTTTTGCCTGTCCATTTCTTTCACTTGTTTATGGACGATGTATTTTTGGAAGAGATTGTGGAGCAGACAAATGTGTATGCAGAGCAATATTTGCGGGACAACGCTGCCAGACTTAAGCCTCAGTCTAGAGCTACTCAGTGGGTTCCCACATATCTGGAAGAGATTAAAAGGTTTTTAGGTGTGCCTTTTTTGATGGGGTTGATTAGGAAGCCGTCACTGGCTTCTTGTTGGTCTACTAGTCCCTTGATGGCAACTGCTATATTTCCTGCAACTATGACACGTAATCGGTATTTGCTTCTTCTTCGTATGCTGCATTTTGTAGACAATGCTTTAGCCTTGCCACGAGATCACCCTGATTGTGACCGTCTTTTTAAGATTAGGCCTGTCCTTGATCATTTTGTGGATCGGTTTTCAGAGGTCTATGTTCCAGGCAAAGAGATAAGTGTGGACGAGTCTTTGGTCCTTTTCAAGGGGCGTTTAGTTTTTAAGCAGTACATTCCTAGTAAGAGGGCACCGTATGGGATTAAATTGTATCTGCTGTCAGAAAGCAGTACAGGATATGTTTATAATTTCCGGGTCTACACTGGTAGGGATTCCAGTATTGACCCTCCTGGTTGTCCGGCCACTTTTGGAGTTAGCGAAAAAATTGTGTGGGAACTTGCTAGATGGCTGTTTAACAAAGGTCACCATTTGTACGTAGATAATTTCTACACTGGAGTGCAGTTGTTCAAGGAGTTGTTTAGGGTGGACACTGTTGCTTGTGGCACAATCCGTTCTAACCGGAAAGGCTATCCAAGGAAGCTTGTCTGTAAAAAACTTGAGAGGGGACAGTGCAGTGCCTTGCGGAATAATGAGCTGCTAGCTCTGAAATTTTCAGACAGGAGGGATGTGTACATGCTATCGACCATCCATGATGAGAGTACTTCCCCTGTGGCTGTTTGGGGTCAGGTTGCGGAAGTGCGCAAACCTACGTGCATTTTGGACTACAATAGGCACATGGGTGGTGTTGATAGAGTAGATCAGAGGTTGGAACCTTATACTGCTCTTCGTAAGTCTTATGTGTGGTATAAAAAGTTGGCCCTACATTTATTTTATTTGGCAACTTTTAATGCCTTTATTGTATACAAGGATTGTTCACCTGAGTCAAGGATGACATTTGTTAAATTTCAGGAGTCGGTGATAGAAAGCCTTATTGTGGTGGAACCGGCAAGAGTTCCTAGAGTAGAAGTGGTGGAGGATGTGGCTAGATTGAAAGATCGGCACTTTCCAGATCACATTCCTCCCACTCCCAAAAAAGACTTGCCCACAAAGAAATGTAGAGTATGTGCCCGGAGATTAATCCGGAGGGAGAGCCGGATGTACTGCCCCGAATGCCCTTCAAAGCCAGGGCTGTGTGTGCCCGGCTGTTATAGAAGTTACCATACCAAAAAAAAAATCTGGGAAATACCGTGAGCGTAAGCTGTCTGTTTTATATTTTCATATGTTTCACGGTTGGCATCTCTGTCATGTATTTAGTTAGAGCTTTTGTGTTTGTAGTTTTGTGCTTATTTTATAATTAGTGGTTTCTTTGTTGTTTATAAACAAAAAAAGTGATGGCGGTGTGCGTGGGGTGGTGCTTGGCTGGCGGTGTGCGTGGGGTGGCGCTTGGCTGGCGGTGTGCGTGGGGTGGCGCTTGGCTGGCGGTGTGCGTGGGTGGCGCTTGGAAGGCGGTGTGCGTGGGGTGGCGCTTGGCTGGCGGTGTGCTTGGGGTGGCGCTTGGCTGGCGGTGTGCGTGGGGTGGCGCTTGGCTGGCGGTGCCAGCCAAACGGCAGTCCACACTCCCACCAGCTGGTGTGATTCTTGTATCAGGCATGTGGGCGTATGTAAGTGATGGGCCCTTGAGTGGCGCGGTCTGTCGATGTGAGTGTTGTAATGTGCTGGGCCCGTGGCTGGCGGTGTGAATGGTCTTGTGCGTGTCATGTATGAAAGGTGTGTGAATGGACTGTAAAGCGGTTGGTGCCTGGTCGCGGCTTTACAGCTCACGAGCTGTGAGTCATTGGTTCAGTTTTTTGCCTTTCAGTTATTAGCAGTGCATTTCATTTTTGTGAAATCTCTTGTTAATAAAATTTGATCCACTGAACCATCACTCACCCTTGTGCCAAATCCAACCAGTATGTGTGGTAAAAATGACAAAACCTGCTCCGCTGTAATCAGGCGTCGCAACACACCTGTGACACGCTAGGTGCCTCGGGTGGGACCCCGATGATGAAGCATGCCACCAACTTGGTTGGTGGGTGAGGGGTCTTCTTCACATAACCTAAGTGTGTTTCTTTTCACAATTTTAGTGTTTGGCACATCACGGACGTATGTGCACACATCAAAATGATATATTACAAAAATACCTGTGTTTGGGGGGGAGGGCCCACCTATGTTTTTGGTCCTAGGTGCGGCGTTCATCTAGGGAAACCTACAAAACCCAGAAATGTTTTAAAACTAGACACCCCAAGGAGTCCAGGGAGGTGTGGCTTGCGTGGCTCCCCCAACATTTTCTTACCCAGACTCCTCTGTAAACCCCAAAATTTGCATAAAAAAGCATATTTTCCTGACTTTTCTTAGTAGAATCACCGCTCCAGCACAAAATTCCTACTCCCCAGTTTTCCCCTCAGTCTCCCACGTAAAATGACACCTCACTTATGTGGGTCCCCAAAGCAGAGTCCGTCTAAAGATGTTTAAAAGAATACGCCCTTATAAACTCGCTGTGCTATCCCTTCTATCTCTTCAAGTTTTGGGCCTTATTCTGTTGCAGGCACCTGGCCCACCCACACAAGTGAGGTATCATTTTTATCGGGAGACTTGAGGGAACGCTGGGTGGAAGGAAATTTGTGGCTCCTCTCAGATTCCAGAACTTTCTGCCACCGAAATGAGAGGAAAGGGTGTTTTTTTAGCCACATTTTGAGGTTTGCAAAGGATTCTGGGTAATAGAACCTGGTCCGAGCCCCACAAGTCACCCCATCTTGGATTCCCCTAGGTCTCTAGTTTTCAAAAATGCACAGGGTTGGTAGGTTTCCCTAAGTGCCGGCTGAGCTAGAGGCCAAAATCCACAGGTAGGCACTGTTTTCTTTCAAAAAATGGGATGTGTCCACGTTGCGCTTTGGGGCATTTCCTGTCACGGGCGCTAGGCCTACCCACACAAGTGAGGTATCATTTTTATCGGGAGACTTGGGGGAACGCTGGGTGGAAGGAAATTTGTGGCTCCTCTCAGATTCCAGAACTTTCTGCCACCGAAATGTGAGGAACATGTGTTTTTTTAGCCAAATTTTGAGGTTTGCAAAGGATTCTGGGTAACAGAACCTGGTCCGAGCCCCACAAGTCACCCCATCTTGGATTCCCATAGGTCTCTAGTTTTCAGAAATGCACAGGTTTGGTAGGTTTCCCTAGGTGCCGGCTGAGCTAGAGGCCAAAATCTACAGGTAGGCACTTTGCAAAAATCACCTCTGTTTTCTTTCAAAAAATTGGACGTGTCCACGTTGCGCTTTGGGGTGTTTCCTGTCGCGGGCGCTAGGCCTACCCACACAAGTGAGGTATCATTTATATCGGGAGACTTGGGGGAACGCTGGGTGGAAGGAAATTTGTGGCTCCTCTCAGATTCCAGAACTTTCTGCCACCAAAATGTGAGGAACATGTCTTTTTTTAGCCAAAGTTTGAGGTTTGCAAAGGATTCTGGGTAACAGAACCTGGTCCGAGCCCCACAAGTCACCCCATCTTGGATTCCCCTAGGTCTCTAGTTTTCAGAAAAGCACAGGTTTGGTAGGTTTCCCTAGGTGCCGGCTGAGCTAGAGGCCAAAATCTACAGGTAGGCACTTTGCAAAAATCACCTCTGTTTTCTTTCAAAAAATTGGATGTGTCCACGTTGCGCTTTGGGGTGTTTCCTGTCGCGGGCGCTAGGCCTACCCACATAAGTGAGGTATCATTATTATCGGGAGACTTGGGGGAACACTGGGTGGAAGGAAATTTGTGGCTCCTCTCAGATTCCAGAACTTTCTGCCACCGAAATGTGAGGAACATGTGTTTTTTTAGCCACATTTTGAGGTTTGCAAAGGATTCTGGGTAACAGAACCTGGTCCGAGCCCCACAAGTCACCCCATCTTGGATTCCCCTAGGTCTCTAGTTTTCAGAAATGCACAGGTTTGGTAGGTTTCCCTAGGTGCCGGCTGAGCTAGAGGCCAAAATCTACAGGTAGGCACTTTGCAAAAATCACCTCTGTTTTCTTAAAAAAAAGTGGATGTGTCCACGTTGCGCTTTGGGGCGTTTCCTGTCGCGGGCGCTAGGCCTACCCACACAAGTGAGGTATCATTTTTATCGGGAGACTTGGGGGAACGCTGGGTGGAAGGAAATTTGTGGCTCCTCTCAGATTCCAGAACTTTCTGCCACCGAAATGTGAGGAACATGTGTTTTTTTAGCCAAATTTTGAGGTTTGCAAAGGATTCTGGGTAACAGAACCTGGTCCGAGCCCCACAAGTCACCCCATCTTGGATTCCCATAGGTCTCTAGTTTTCAGAAATGCACAGGTTTGGTAGGTTTCCCTAGGTGCCGCCTGAGCTAGAGGCCAAAATCTACAGGTAGGCACTTTGCAAAAATCACCTCTCTTTTCTTTCAAAAAATTGGATGTGTCCACGTTGCGCTTTGGGGCGTTTCCTGTCGCGGGCGCTAGGCCTACCCACACAAGTGAGGTATCATTTTTATCGGGAGACTTGGGGGAACACTGGGTGGAAGGAAATTTGTGGCTCCTCTCAGATTCCAGAACTTTCTGCCACCGAAATGTGAGGAACATGTGTTTTTTTAGCCAAATTTTGAGGTTTGCAAAAGATTCTGGTAACAGAACCTGGTCCGAGCCCCATAAGTCACCCCATCTTGGATTCCCCTAGGTCTCTAGTTTTCAGAAATGCACAGGTTTGGTAGGTTTCCCTAGGTGCCGGCTGAGCTAGAGGCCAAAATCTACAGTAAGGCACTTTGCAAAAATCACCTCTGTTTTCTTTCAAAAAATTGGATGTGTCCACGTTGCGCTTTGGGGCGTTTCCTGTCGCGGGCGCTAGGCCTACCCACACAAGTGAGGTATCATTTTTATCGGGAAACTTGGGGGAACGCTGGGTGGAAGGAAATTTGTGGCTCCTCTCAGATTCCAGAACTTTCTGCCACCAAAATGTGAGGAACATGTGTTTTTTTAGCCATATTTTGAGGTTTGCAAAGGATTCTGGGTAACAGAACCTGGTCCGAGCCCCACAAGTAATCCCATCTTGGATTCCCCTAGGTCTCTAGTTTTCAGAAATGCACAGGTTTGGTAGGTTTCCCTAGGTGCCGGCTGAGCTAGAGGCCAAAATATACAGGTAGGCACTTTGCAAAAATCACCTCTCTTTTCTTTAAAAAAATTGGATGTGTCCACGTTGCGCTTTGGGGCGTTTCCTGTCGCAGGCGCTAGGCCTACCCACACAAGTGAGGTATCATTTTTATCGGGAGACTTGGGGGAACGCTGGGTGGAAGGAAATTTGTGGCTCCTCTCAGATTCCAGAACTTTCTGCCACCGAAATGTGAGGAACATGTGTTTTTTTAGCCAAATTTTGAGGTTTGCAAATGATTCTGGGTAACAGAACCTGGTCCGAGCCCCACAAGTCACCCCATCTTGGATTCCCCTAGGTCTCTAGTTTTCAGAAATGCACAGATTTGGTAGGTTTCCCTAGGTGCCAGCTGAGCTAGAGGCAAAAATCTACAGGTAGGCACTCTGCAAAAATCACCTCTGTTTTCTTTCAAAAAATTGGATGTGTCCACGTTGCGCTTTGGGGCATTTCCTGTCGCGGGCGCTAGGCCTACCCACACAAGTGAGGTGTAATTTTTATCGGGAGACTTGGGGGAACGCTGGGTGGAAGGAAATTTGTGGCTCCTCTCAGATTCCAGAACTTTCTGCCACAGAAATGTGAGGAACATGTGTTTTTTTAGCCAAATTTTGAGGTTTGCAAAGGATTCTGGGTAACAGAACCTGGTCCGAGCCCCACAAGTCACCCCATCTTGGATTCCCATAGGTCTCTAGTTTTCAGAAATGCACAGGTTTGGTAGGTTTCCCTAGGTGCCGGCTGAGCTAGAGGCCAAAATCTACAGGTAGGCACTTTGCAAAAATCACCTCTGTTTTCTTTCAAAAAATTGGACGTGTCCACGTTGCGCTTTGGGGTGTTTCCTGTCGCGGGCGCTAGGCCTACCCACACAAGTGAGGTATCATTTATATCGGGAGACTTGGGGGAACGCTGGGTGGAAGGAAATTTGTGGCTCCTCTCAGATTCCAGAACTTTCTGCCACCAAAATGTGAGGAACATGTCTTTTTTTAGCCAAAGTTTGAGGTTTGCAAAGGATTCTGGGTAACAGAACCTGGTCCGAGCCCCACAAGTCACCCCATCTTGGATTCCCCTAGGTCTCTAGTTTTCAGAAAAGCACAGGTTTGGTAGGTTTCCCTAGGTGCCGGCTGAGCTAGAGGCCAAAATCTACAGGTAGGCACTTTGCAAAAATCACCTCTGTTTTCTTTCAAAAAATTGGATGTGTCCACGTTGCGCTTTGGGGTGTTTCCTGTCGCGGGCGCTAGGCCTACCCACATAAGTGAGGTATCATTATTATCGGGAGACTTGGGGGAACACTGGGTGGAAGGAAATTTGTGGCTCCTCTCAGATTCCAGAACTTTCTGCCACCGAAATGTGAGGAACATGTGTTTTTTTAGCCACATTTTGAGGTTTGCAAAGGATTCTGGGTAACAGAACCTGGTCCGAGCCCCACAAGTCACCCCATCTTGGATTCCCCTAGGTCTCTAGTTTTCAGAAATGCACAGGTTTGGTAGGTTTCCCTAGGTGCCGGCTGAGCTAGAGGCCAAAATCTACAGGTAGGCACTTTGCAAAAATCACCTCTGTTTTCTTAAAAAAAAGTGGATGTGTCCACGTTGCGCTTTGGGGCGTTTCCTGTCGCGGGCGCTAGGCCTACCCACACAAGTGAGGTATCATTTTTATCGGGAGACTTGGGGGAACGCTGGGTGGAAGGAAATTTGTGGCTCCTCTCAGATTCCAGAACTTTCTGCCACCGAAATGTGAGGAACATGTGTTTTTTTAGCCAAATTTTGAGGTTTGCAAAGGATTCTGGGTAACAGAACCTGGTCCGAGCCCCACAAGTCACCCCATCTTGGATTCCCATAGGTCTCTAGTTTTCAGAAATGCACAGGTTTGGTAGGTTTCCCTAGGTGCCGCCTGAGCTAGAGGCCAAAATCTACAGGTAGGCACTTTGCAAAAATCACCTCTCTTTTCTTTCAAAAAATTGGATGTGTCCACGTTGCGCTTTGGGGCGTTTCCTGTCGCGGGCGCTAGGCCTACCCACACAAGTGAGGTATCATTTTTATCGGGAGACTTGGGGGAACACTGGGTGGAAGGAAATTTGTGGCTCCTCTCAGATTCCAGAACTTTCTGCCACCGAAATGTGAGGAACATGTGTTTTTTTAGCCAAATTTTGAGGTTTGCAAAAGATTCTGGTAACAGAACCTGGTCCGAGCCCCATAAGTCACCCCATCTTGGATTCCCCTAGGTCTCTAGTTTTCAGAAATGCACAGGTTTGGTTGGTTTCCCTAGGTGCCGGCTGAGCTAGAGGCCAAAATCTACAGTAAGGCACTTTGCAAAAATCACCTCTGTTTTCTTTCAAAAAATTGGATGTGTCCACGTTGCGCTTTGGGGCGTTTCCTGTCGCGGGCGCTAGGCCTACCCACACAAGTGAGGTATCATTTTTATCGGGAAACTTGGGGGAACGCTGGGTGGAAGGAAATTTGTGGCTCCTCTCAGATTCCAGAACTTTCTGCCACCAAAATGTGAGGAACATGTGTTTTTTTAGCCATATTTTGAGGTTTGCAAAGGATTCTGGGTAACAGAACCTGGTCCGAGCCCCACAAGTAATCCCATCTTGGATTCCCCTAGGTCTCTAGTTTTCAGAAATGCACAGGTTTGGTAGGTTTCCCTAGGTGCCGGCTGAGCTAGAGGCCAAAATATACAGGTAGGCACTTTGCAAAAATCACCTCTCTTTTCTTTAAAAAAATTGGATGTGTCCACGTTGCGCTTTGGGGCGTTTCCTGTCGCAGGCGCTAGGCCTACCCACACAAGTGAGGTATCATTTTTATCGGGAGACTTGGGGGAACGCTGGGTGGAAGGAAATTTGTGGCTCCTCTCAGATTCCAGAACTTTCTGCCACCGAAATGTGAGGAACATGTGTTTTTTTAGCCAAATTTTGAGGTTTGCAAATGATTCTGGGTAACAGAACCTGGTCCGAGCCCCACAAGTCACCCCATCTTGGATTCCCCTAGGTCTCTAGTTTTCAGAAATGCACAGATTTGGTAGGTTTCCCTAGGTGCCAGCTGAGCTAGAGGCAAAAATCTACAGGTAGGCACTCTGCAAAAATCACCTCTGTTTTCTTTCAAAAAATTGGATGTGTCCACGTTGCGCTTTGGGGCATTTCCTGTCGCGGGCGCTAGGCCTACCCACACAAGTGAGGTGTAATTTTTATCGGGAGACTTGGGGGAACGCTGGGTGGAAGGAAATTTGTGGCTCCTCTCAGATTCCAGAACTTTCTGCCACAGAAATGTGAGGAACATGTGTTTTTTTAGCCAAATTTTGAGGTTTGCAAAGGATTCTGGGTAACAGAACCTGGTCCGAGCCCCACAAGTCACCCCATCTTGGATTCCCCTAGGTCTCTAGTTTTCAGAAATGCACAGGTTTGGTAGGTTTCCCTAGGTGCCTGCTGAGCTAGAGGCCAAAATCTACAGGTAGGCACTTTGCAAAAAACACCTCTGTTTTCTTTCAAAAAAATGGGATGTGTCCACGTTGCGCTTTAGGGTGTTTCCTGTCGCGGGCGCTAGGCCTACCCACACAAGTGAGGTATCATTTTTATCGGGAGACTTGGGGGAACATAGATTACCAAAACAAGTGTTTTTGCCCCTTGTCTTTCTCTACATTTTTTCCTTCCAAATATAGGAGAGTGTGTAAAAAAGACATCTATTTGAGAAATGCCCTGTAATTCACATGCTAGTATGGTCAACCCGGAATTCAGAGATGTGCAAATAACCACTGCTCCTCAACACCTTATCTTGTGCCCTTTTTGGAAATACAAAGGTTTTCTTGATAGCTATTTTTTACTCTTTATATTTCAGCAAATGAATTGCTGTATAACCGGTATAGAATGAAAACGCACTGCAGGGTGCAGCTCATTTATTGGCTCTGGGTTCCTCGGGTTCTTGATGAACCTACAAGCCCTATATATCCCCGCAACCAGAGGAGTCCAGCAGACGTAACGGTATATTGCTTTCGATAATCTGACATTGCAGGGAAAAGTTACAGAGTAAAACGTAGAGAAAAATTTATGTTTTTTTCACCTCAATTTCAATATTTTTCTTTTTCAGTTTTTATTTTCTGTGGGAAACCCTTGTAGGATCTACACAAATGACCCCTTGCTGAATTCAGAATTGTGTCTACTTTTCAGAAATGTTTAGGTTTCTGGGAACCAGCATTGGTTTCATGCCCATTTCTGTCACTGACTGGAAGGAGGCTGAAAGCACAAAAAATTGCAAAAATGGGTTATGTCCCAGTAAAATGCCAAAATTGTGTTGAAAAATTGGGTTTTCTGATTCAAGTCTGCCTGTTCCTGAAAGCTGGGAAGCTGTTGAGTTTAGCACCGCACACCCTTTGTTGATGCCATTTTCAGGGGAAAAACCACAAGCCTTCTTCTGCAGCCACTTTTTCAATTTTTTTTTAAAAAAACGAAATTTTCACTGTATTTTGGCTAATTTCTTGGCCTCCTTCAGGGGATCCCACAAAGTTAGGGTACCAATAGAATCCCTAGGATGTTGGAAAAAAAGGACGTAAATTTGGCTTGGTTAGCTTATGTGGACAAAAAGTTATGAGGGCCTAAGCGCGAACTGCCCCAAATAGGCAAAAAAAGGCCTGGCAGCAAAGGGGTTAAAATAGTGGTGGTGAAAGTGAAGCACAAGAATAAGGCCATCATAGTGCCGTTAGTATTGATGGATTATTCCCTCTCTAAATTATATTTCGAGCACAGCATGTTAAGCTCTAAGCCTGCCTTTCAGGTTCCCCCGGGAGGACATCAACCCTCAGACCTGAGCAAAAGCCTGTAATCTGCGTCAGCATCTGCAACAGGGCATTCAGCATACAGTTGTGGTTCCCTGGCTGGAATCTCCCTCTTGACGTGTACTAGGACTAGAAAGTGTTTTTATAACTAACACAGCAAATGTTCTAAGAAAATGTCCCTACGTAAGGATATGTATTTTCTACGAATGTTGGAGACTAAACTTCTACCAGGTTTACCGGCAATGTACCAGACGAACGAGTTACTTACCTTCGGTAACGACTTTTCTGGTGGATACATTAGCTACCTGTGGATTCCTCACCTAATGAATACTCCCATGGCGCCAGCATTCGACGGAAATCTTCTTCCTAGCTTCTGCACGTCGACAAGGACGGCACATTTGCCCACGCGACGCCGTCTGACGTCATACAGGCAATAAGAGGTCCTCGCCGACGTCAGTACCAACATTTTTTACGTGCCTGAGAACAATAATTCTATGTAATGAAAAATAAAGGCAACATTTCATAACATCGCAAATTACACATCATTGCAAGAAGATGGCTATAAATTTAATAAAACTTTTTTTTTTCTTTTTTTTCAAAACAATAGATATATACACTAAATATGTATATACACAAATAAATATATATATATTCAAATATCCATATATATATAATCTACACCCGTCCTCAAAACCAAGAGGAGCACACTCAAGGATTACTTGGTAAGATCAAAAAGGCACGGGGAGGCGGGTGGGACCGTGAGGAATCCACAGGTAGCTAATGTATCCACCAGAAAAGTCGTTACCGAAGTTAAGTAACTCGTTCTTCTGATGGATACAACTACCTGTGGATTCCTCACCTAATGAATAGAGTCCCAAAGCAGTACCACCCCCGGTGGTGGGTGCCTGTATGGTCAAACCAAGAAATCCTGCAGCACTGACTGTGCAAAATGGCCGTCCCTTCTGACCTCAGAGTCCAAGCAGTAATGCTTCGCAAAAGTGTGAAGGGACGACCAAGTTGCGGCCTTGCAGATGACGACCACAGGAACACCCCTAGCCAAGGCCGAAGTGGCCGACTTAGCCCTGGTGGAATGGGCTCTAATACCATCAGGAGGATCCTTCTTTGCTAAAGAGTAACAAATTTTAATGCAAAGAACAACCCACCTGGAGAGTGTTCTCTTGTGGACTGCCTTTCCTCTCCTCTTGCCCACGTATCCGATGAAAAGCTGATCATCCAGCCTGAAATCCTTCGTTCTGTCTATGAAGAAGCTTAATGCCCTCTTTGGGTCCAAGCGATGAAGTCTCTCTTCTTCCTTTGAAGGATGAGGCGGAGGATAGAACGTGGACAGAGTAATTGTTTGAGCCAAATGGAAGGGTGAAACAACCTTCGGAAGGAAAGCAGCCTTGGTCCTCAACACCACCTTATCCCCATAAAAAGTTGTATAAGGGGGTTTTACCGATAAAGCCTGCAACTCACTCACTCTCCTTGCAGATGTTATGGCCACCAGGAAAACTGTTTTAATAACTAAGAACCTTAATGGACAAGAATGCATAGGCTCAAAAGGGGACCCCATAAGGAAAGTCAGGACTAAGGACAAATCCCATTAAGGCATAACAAAAGGTTTTGGAGGGTATTTATTCATAAGGCCCTTCAAGAATCTAAGTACTATAGGCGATTTAAATAACGATGGTTGGTCTGGAAGACAAATGAAGGCTGACAGGGCAGACAAGTAACCTTTAATAGTAGCCACTGCACAACCTTTCTGCGCTAAAGACAAAGCAAAAGATAAAACATCCGACAAATTAGCGCGTAAGGGATCAATCTGTCTCTCTCCACACCATAACACAAATTTAGACCACCTATTAGCGTAGATAGTTTTAGTGGAGTGTCGCCTGGCCGCTAAGATAACATCCACTACATCAGGCGGGAGAGAGAAGGAACTCAGGTTGCCCCATTCAATCTCCAGGCATGTAGGTGCAGACTCTGGAGGTTGGGGTGTAAAACCTGCCCCTGCGACTGCGAGAGGAGGTCTGCCCTGAGAGGGAGATGGAGCGGAGGGCACATTGAGAGTTGGAGAAGGTCGGAATACCACACCCTCCTTGGCCAATCCGGAGCTATTAAGATTACTCGGGCCCGGTCTTGGCGAATTTTCCTCAATACTCAAAGAATCAAGGGTATGGGGGGAAACGCGTAAAGCAACTGGTCGCACCAGGTTCTCTGAAACGCGTCCCCCAAAGCCCCCTGCACCGGATACTGGAGGCTGCAGAATAACGGACAGTGCGAGTTCTCCCGGGTGGCAAACAGATCTATCCGAGGAACCCCCCACAACTGGAAGATTAGACAGACTTGATCTGGATGGAGACGCCACTCGTGGTCGGCCGAGAAATGGCGACTGAGACCGTCCGCACGTACATTCAAGACTCCAGCCAGATGATTTGCTACCAAGCAAATCCGATGGTCCTTTGCCCAGGACCATAGTCGAAGAGCTTCTCTGCAGAGAAAGGTACGACCCCACTCCTCCCTGTTTGTTTATATACCACATTGCGGTAGTATTGTCCGTCAGGACCTGAACCGACTGACCGCGAAGGGATAGGAGGAAGGCCTTGAGAGCCAGACGTACAGCCCGTAACTCCAACAGATTGATATGAAACATCTGTTCCTCTGGAGACCAAAGCCCTTTGATCTCCAGGTCCCCCAGATGAGCTCCCCACCCTAGAGTGGAAGCATCCGTTATGACCGTGGTCACTGGTGGAGGCTGCGTGAAAGGCCTTCCTTGGGAAAGATTGTCGTCCGCAATCCACCACTTCAAATCCGTGGCAGCATCTCTGGAGATCCTGACAGAACCTTCGAGATCCCCTCTGTGTTGAGACCACTGCCTTCGGAGGCACCACTGAAGAGCCCTCATGTGCCAGCGAGCATGCGTGACCAACAGTATGCAGGAGGCAAACAGACCGAGCAGACGAAGGACCTTAAGGACTGGAACGACCGCTCCACTTCGAAACATTGGAACCAACTCCTGAATATCTTGAATCCACTGAGGCGGAGGAAAGGCTCGATCCAATGTTGTATCCAGTACTGCCCCTATGAACAGGAGGCGTTGAGAGGGCTCTAGGTGAGATTTGGGCACGTTCACCGAAAAGCCGAGGTCGAACAACAACTGGGTTGTCGACTGCAGATGATGCAACACAAGCTCCGGGGACTTGGCTTTGATCAACCAGTCGTCTAGGTAGGGGAATACTACTATCCCCTTCCTCCTGAGCTCTGCTGCAACCACCGACATCACCTTCGTGAAGACTCGAGGTGCTGAAGTAAGACCAAACGGGAGGACCGCAAACTGATAGTGCTGCGACCCTACCACAAACCGGAGATACTTCCTGTGCAACTTGAGTATCGGGATATGAAAATAAGCATCCTGCAAGTCGACAGACACCATCCAATCTCCATTGTTCAACGCCAAAAGCACCTGAGCTAGGGTCAGCATCTTGAACTTTTCCTGTTTGAGGAACCAATTCAAGATCCTCAGGTCCAGGATTGGTCTCAACCGACCATCCTTCTTGGGAATCAGGAAGTACCTCGAGTAACAACCTTGACCCCTTTCCTGCTCTGGAACCAACTCCACCGCGCCCTTTAAAAGGAGGACTTGAACCTCCTGTTCTAACAACAGGAGGTGGTCTTTTGAACAATAAGATGGGCGGGCGGGATGGGGGGCGGAAACTCCCGAAAGAGAGCACTTCCCACAATGCTGATAACCCAAGTGTCTGATGTAATAGCTTCACACTTGTGAAGAAAATGCAGTAACCTTCTGGACATGGCGTCACCGCCGGCGTACATCACCATTGGCTACTGTAACCCATAGGGCCCAATGTTAACGAATGAGGAGTTGCCCAGCAGTACTCAACCACCTCCCGCAACGGTGCACAACATCAGCGGCATTACCTCATTTCCATCTGTCCATCCACACAGGACAGGCGGCCGCCATTCCAGGGGGGGAGGCAGGCCATGGCACATAACTGCATCACAGCACACACAGGCACATTTTGGGAATAAACTTCAACATACTGTTTCTGTCACAACATGCAATGCACTGTACATTTAGGAAATGTTGAAAACTGACCAGATGCTCATTGTTTTGCCCCCTAGATTACAACCGCTGCGGATGAATAGGCGATGGAAGCATCCCCCCTTGTACAGGCCCCTGGCAGACATGGCAACAATGGAGGACAGGCACATTATCCTCACCTACAGACTTGATAGGGCCACAATAGAAGAGCTGTGTGCCCAATTGGAGGCAGACCTGATCTCAGCTATCGGTCACCCCACTGGGATACCCCCTCTTGTGCAAGTCCTATCTGTGCTCCATTTCTAGGCAAGTGGCTCCTTCCAAGTGACAGTGGGCTTGGCAGCAGGAATGTCACAGCCAATGTTCTCAATAGTGCTGACCAGAGTGTTATCTGCCCTGATGAAACACATGCGCAGCTACATTGTTTTCCCCCAGGTGGAGGATTTGGCCACAGTGAAAGCTGATTTTTATGCAATGGGACATATCCCCAACATCATTGGGGCAATAGATGGTACACATATTGCCTTTGTACCCCCCCGGAGAAATGAACAGGTTTTCAGAAATCGTAAGAGCTTTCACTCTATGAATGTGCAGATAGTGTGCCTGGCGGACCAGTACATCTCCCATGTGAATGCAAAGTATCCTGGGTCTGTGCATGATGCCTTTATCCTGAGGAATAACAGCATCCCATATGTGATGGCTCAACTCCAGAGGCACTGGGTGTGGCTAATAGGTGAGCCCATATTCCCCACCCAGTGGATGTTGGTATATGGGTGTGGGGCTGGCCCCAACGTTTAGTGTCTGGCTAACTGGTATCCCTCGATATTTACAGGTGACTCTGGTTACCCCAACCTCTCATGGCTAACGGACCCCAGTGAGGAATCCCGGGACAAGGGCAGAGGAAAGTTACAATGAGGCACATGGGCGAACAAGAAGAATTATAGAGCGAACCTTTGGCCTCCTGAAGGCCAGGTTTCGGTGCCTCCATCTAACAGGTGGTTCCCTGTGCTACTCACCCAAGAAGGTGTGCCAGATCGTCGTGCCAACTCGCGTGTTGCACAACCTTGCATTACGTCGCCAGGTGCCTTTTCTGCAGGAGGATGAGGCTGTAGATGGGCGTGTGGCAGCAGTGGAGCCTGTGGACAGTAACGAAGATGAGGCAGAGGATGAGGATGTGGAGAACAGAACTGCAATCATTCTACAGTATTTCCAGTGACACACAGGTAAGACACTGTAACTTCACCTACCATTGCAGTTTTGTGTTGTAAATTTTAACTGGCAGGCTGATGTTCCCACTACTATGGCCCCTTACTGTACCCTTTGACATGTCTATTCACAGATATCTGTGCCCCACTCTGGCTCCTGGTGTACTGACTGCAGCAAACTACAGGTCATACCTAGGTATACATGACTGTACAGTTGAATTGCAATGTCCACAGATTGTGAAACAAATACATAGTTCAATCAATTGACAGACTCAATACTTGTATTTTTTGCAAGGATGTTTATTTATGTGCTTATAAGTGGATGGGGTATTGCTATAGGCTGGGGTGGTGGTGGAGGAGAGTCCAGGGTAGAGTCCAGTCTATTTGTATCATAGGTGCATTGTCCAAGGGGCATAGGAAGTGGAGCAATGGCAGTTCAAGGTGGACAGGGTGACAGAATGGGACACAAGGGTGACAATTAGGAGAGTCTTATTTCCTGGCGGGGGTTTGGCAATGCTCTCTGGCTTCTGCCTGGATCGCAGGGACTGTTTGTGGGGTGGTTCTCCTTCTGCAGGGGGTGGGGTGCTGCTGGCCAGTTGTTCCTGTGGCGGGGCCTCCTGTCCACTAGCGTCAGCAGGGGTGGAGGGCTGTTCATCGGTGTGGCTAGTGTCAGGGGCCCGTTGGTGTACCACTGCCTCCCTCATGGAGTTGGCCATGTCTGCCAGCACCCCTGCAATGGTGACCAGGGTGGTGTGGATGTCCCTCAGGTCCTCCCTGATCCCCAGGTATTGTCCCTCCTGCAGCCGCTGGGTCTCCTGCAACTTGGCCAGTATCTGGCCCATCGTCTCCTGGGAATGGTGGTATGCTCCCAGGATGTTGCTGAGTGCCTCGTGGAGAGTCGGTTCCCTGGGCCTGTCCTCCCCCTGTCGCACAGCAGTCCTCCCAGCTTCCCTGTTGTCTTGTGCCTCTGTCCCCTGAACCGTGTTCCCACTGACTCCAGGTCCCTGTTCGTCCTTTGTTTGTGGGGTGTCCTGGAGTCCCTGTAGTGGTGGACACACTGCTGACTGACGTGTCCTGGGGACAGAAGTATGGGCCCGCTGGGTGGGTGTGACGTGGTGGTGTTTACTGAGGGGGAGGCTCTGTGGTGGTATGGGACTGTGCCTGAGTACCCGACTGTCCGGAGGTCCCTGATGGGCCACGTTGGTCATCCTGACCCAGGTTAGCAGAGTTGCTGTCATCACTGTGGGCCTCTTCTGTGGGGGGACTGGATGTTGCTGGCACCTCCTCTCCGGTGACGTTGTGTGGGGGACCTGCGGGGATGTAAATGCAGTGTTATTGTTTCTGTGTGTGACATGTTTTGCATGGGTGTGTTGCCCTGTATGGTTGTGATTGCCCTTTCAGCTTTGCCTTGTGTGAGTAGTGATTTTGTGGGCTAGATGATTCTCTCTTATGTGCATGCTTCAGTGATGGGTGTCCATGCAGGGCAGTGAGTGATGTCCATGCAGGGCTTGTTATTGGGATGGGTGGGGTGTGATGGTGGGGTGTATGTGAGATGGTGGGGTGATGGGGTGAGGTTAGGGGTGGGGGTATGTGGTGGCATGCAGGTAGGGGGGTGACAGTAATAGAGATTTGACTTGCCAGAGTCCAGTCCTCCTGCTACTCATGCCAGGCCCTCAGGATGCATGATTGCCAAGACTTGCTCCTCCCATGTTGTTAGTTGTGGGGGAGGAGGTGGGGGTCCACTGCCAGTCCTCTGTACTGCTATCTGGTGTCTTGCTACCACAAAATGCACCTTCCCCCGTAGGTCATTCCACCTCTTCCTGATGTCATCCCTTGTTCTTGGGTGCTGTCCCATGGCGTTGACCCTGTCCTCGATTCTCCACCATAGCTCCATCTTCCTAGCGAAGGATGTCTGCTGCACCTGTGATCCGATTAGCTGTGGCTCTACCTGGATAATTTACCCCACCATGACCCTTATCTCCTCCTCTGTGTCTTTGTGGTGCCATGGGTGTAGTGTGCGTGAGGGTGTGTGTGGTGATGTATTGGGGTGTGTGCTGTGAGGTGCGTGATTGGTGTTTGGTTGAAGGTGTTTTGTGGCTCTGGTTCTGTGGGTGCTCTTGCTGTATGTCTCTCTAGTGGCAATTTTTGTTAGTCGTAAAGGGATGTGGATAATGTGTGTGTGTGTTTTATAGAGGCACTATACCATAGGTGAGGGCATAAGTGCATGAGCACTATGCCCCTACAGTGTCTAAGCAAAACCTTAGACGTTGTAAGTGCAGGGTAGCCATAAGAGTATATGGTCTGGGAGTCTGTCATGCACGAACTCCACAGCACCATAATGGCTACACTGAAAACTGTGAAGTTTGGTATCAAACTTCTCAGCACAATAAATGCACATTGATACCAGTGTACATTTTATTGTAACATACACCCCAGAGGGCACCTTAGAGGTGCCCCCTGAAACCTTAACCGACTACCAGTGTGGGCTGACTAGTTTTAGCAGCCTGCCACACACCAGACATGTTGCTGGCCACATGGGGAGAGTGCCTTTGTCACTCTGTGGCTAGTAACAAAGCCTGTACTGGGTGGAGGTGCTGCTCACCTCCCCCTGCAGGAACTGTAACACCTGGCGGTGAGCCTCAAAGGCTCACCCCCTTTGTTACAGCACCCCAAGGCACTCCAGCTAGTGGAGTTGCCCGCCCCCTCCGGCTACGGCCCCACTTTTGGCGGCAAGGTCGGAGGAGATAATGAGAAAAACAAAGAGGAGTCCCTGGCCAGTCAGGACAGCCCCTAAGGTGTCCTGAGCTGAGGTGACTCTGACTTTTAGAAATCCTCCATCTTGCAGATGGAGGATTTCCCCAATAGGATTAGGGATGTGTCCCCCTCCCCTCAGGGAGGAGGCACAAAGAGGGTGTAGCCACCCTCAGGGTTAGTAGCCATTGGCTACTAACCCCCCAGACCTAAACACACCCCTAAATTGAGTATTTAGGGGCTCCTAGAACACAGCAAGATAGATTCCTGAAACCTAAGACGAAGAAGGACTGCTGAGCTGAAAACCTGCAGAGAAGACGGAGACACCAACTGCTTTGGCCCCAGCTCTACCGGCCTGTCTCCCCACTTCTAAAGACACTGCTCCAGCGACGCGTTCCACAGGGTCCAGCGACCTCTGAAGCCTCAGAGGAAATACTCTGCATCTAGAAGGACCAAGAACTCCCGAGGACAGCGGCTCTGTTCCCCAAAGACTGCAACTTTGCAACAAAGAAGCAACTTTGAAACAACACACAATTTCCGCCAGAAGCGTGAGACTTTGCACTCTGCACCCGACGCCCCCGGCTCGACTTGTGGAGAACAAACACCACAGGGAGGACTCCCCGGCGACTACGAGACTGTGAGTAGCCCGAGTTGACCCCCCTGAGCCCCCACAGCGACGCCTGCAGAGGGAATCCTGAGGCTCCCCCTGACCGCGACTGCCTGCTTCAAAGACCCGAAGCCTGGTAAAGACTCTGCACCCGCAGCCCCCAGGACCTGAAGGATCCGACCTCCAGTGCAGAAGCGACCCCCAGGTGGTCCTCTCCCTTGTCCAGGTGGTGGCTACCCAGAGGAGCACCCCCTTGCCTGCTTGCATCGCTGAAGAGACCCCTTGGTCTCCCATTGAAACCTATTGCGAACCCGACGACTGTTTGCACACTGCACCCGGCCGCCCCCGTGCCGCTGAGGGTGTACTTTCTGTGCTGACTTGTGTCCCCCCCGGTGCCCTACAAAACCCCCCTGGTCTGCCCTCCGAAGACGCGGGTACTTACCTGCTGGCAGACTGGAACCGGGGCACCCTCTTTTCCATTGAAGCCTATGCGTTTTGGGCACCTCTTTGACCTCTGCACCTGACCGGCCCTGAACTGCTGGTGCGGTAACTATGGGGTTGCTCTGAACCCCCAACGGTGGGCTACCTTGGACCCAACTTTGAACCCCCGTAGGTGGTTTACTTACCTGCAAAACTAACAAACACTTACCTCCCCGAGGAACTGTTGAAAATTGCACTGTGTCTAGTTTTAAAATAGCTATATGTCATTTGTGTGAAAACTGTATATGCTATTTTGCTAATTCTAAGTACCTAAAGTTCCTAAGTGAAATACCTTTCATTTAAAGTATTACTTGTAAATCTTGAATCTGTGGTTCTTAAAATAAACTAAGAAAATATATTTTTCTATACAAAAACCTATTGGCCTGGAATTGTCTCTGAGAGTGTGTTCCTCATTTATTGCCTGTGTGTGTACAACAAATGCTTAACACTACCCTCTGATAAGCCTACTGCTCGACCACACTACCACAAAATAGAGCATTAGAATTATCTCTTTTTGCCACTATCTTACCTCTAAGGGGAACCCTTGGACTCGGTGCATGCTATTTCTTACTTTGAAATAGTACATACAGAGCCAACTTCCTACATTGGTGGATCAGCGGTGGGGTACAAGACTTTGCATTTACTGGACTACTCAGCCAATACCTAATCACAAAACTAAATTCCAAAAATTGTCATTAGAAACTGATTTTTGAAATTTGAGCTATTTTTCTAAATTTTTAAAAGTCCTGCTAGGGCCTTGTGTTAGTCCCTGTTAGCATTTCTTTTAGAGTTTAAAAGTTTTGTAAAAGTTTGAATTAAGTTCAAGAGATAGTTTTAGATTCTTAAAAAGTATTCCAACTTTTAGAAACATAGGGGCTCATTCTGACCCCGGCGGGCGGCGGTTGCCGCCCGCCTGGCGGGAACCGCCATTTGGCCGCTCCGCGGTCAAAAGACCGCTGACGGCATTCCGACCTTCCAGCTGGGCCAGCGGGCGCTAACAATGTTAGCGCCCGCCGGCCCAGCGGGAAGGGGGCCTGCAACACTGAAGCCGGCTCCGAATGGAGCCGGCGGTGTTGCAGGTGTGCGACGGGTGCAGTTGCACCCGTCGCGCTTTTCACTGTCTGCTAGGCAGACAGTGAAAAGCAGGCTGGGGTCCTGTTAGGGGGCCCCTGCACTGCCCATGCCAGTGGCATGGGCAGTGCAGGGGCCCCCAGCGGCCCCAGGACACCCGTTCCCGCCAGCCTCTTCCTGGCGGTGAAAACCGCCAGAAACAGGCTGGCGGGAAGGGGGTCAGAATCCCCTGGGCAGCGCGGCTTGCAGCGCTGCCCTGGCGGATTCGCCCAGCCGGGGGAAATCCGGCGGGAAACCGCCGGACCCGGTTTTCTGACCGCGGTCAGAATGGGCTAGGAAGCACCGCCAGCCTGTTGGCGGTGCTTCCGTCATCCGCGGCCCTAGCGGTCTATGACCGCCAGGGTCGGAATGACCCCCATAATGTCTAATGCAGAAGAGAATATGATGGAACGCGACATCATCCCTTACCTGAATCTTAGGATGTCAGAGTTAAGGTCTCTCTGCAAAACAAAAAAGATTAGAACTGGTTCAAACCATACCAAAATACAGCTCCAGGAGCTTTTGGCAGAGTTTGCCAAGAACAACCCCTCTGAGGATGACCTCCCAGAGGGGGAAGCTAGTGATGTGGAGGAAGTCCCACCTCCAGTCCTAGTTAGGGAGGCCAGGGCTCCTCAAACCCTGACTCCAAATGTGATAGTCAGAGATGCTGCTTCTCTCACAGGAGAGTCCAGCACCTCTGGAATCACTGAGGATAGCCTCAGTGAAGATGACCTACTGTTAGCCAGGATGGTCAAAAGATTGGCTTTAGAGAGACAGCTCCTAGTCATAGAAAGGGAAAGACAAGAGATAGGTTTTGGTCCCATCCATGGTGGCAGCAACATAAATAAGGTCAGAGATTCTCCTGACATGTTGAAAATCCCTAAAGGGATTGTAACTAAATATGAAGATGGTGATGACATCACCAAATGGTTCACAGCTTTTGAGAGGGCTTGTGCAACCAGAAAAGTAAACAGATCTCACTGGGGTGCTCTCCTTTGGGAAATGTTCACTGGAAAGTGTAGGGATAGACTCCTCACACTCTCTGGAAAAGATGCAGAATCCTATGACCTCATGAAGGCTACCCTGATTGAGGGCTTTGGATTCTCCACTGAGGAGTATAGAATTAGGTTCAGGGGGGCTCAAAAATCCTCGAGCCAGACCTGGGTTGATTTTGTTGACTACTCAATGAAAACACTGGATGGTTGGATTCAAGGCAGTGGTGTAAATGATTATGATGGGCTGTACAATTTATTTGTGAAAGAACACCTGTTAAGTAATTGTTTCAATGATAAACTAAATTAGCATCTGGTAGACCTAGGACCAATTTCTCCCCAAGAATTGGGAAAGAAGGCGGACCATTGGGTCAAGACTAGGGTGACCAAGACTTCCACAGGGGGTGACCAAAAGAAAGGGGTCACAAAGACTCCCAAGGGGAAGAGTGTTGAGACATCCAAAGGGAAAAATAGTAAAGAGTCTTCTACAGGGCCCCAAAAACCTGCTCAGGAGGGAGGGCCCAGAGCCTCTTCACAATCCAATTTTGGGTACAAGGGTAAAAACTTTGATCCCAAAAAGGCCTGGTGTCGTAGCTGTAATCAGCCAGGACACCAAACTGGAGACAAGGCCTGTCCCAAGAAAGGTTCCACTTCTAACTCTACTCCAGCTAACACTGGAATGGCTAGTCTCCAAGTGGGATCAACAGTGTGCCCAGAGCAAATCAGGGTTCACACTGAAGCTACATTAGTCTCTGAGGGTGGGGTGGATTTAGCCACACTGGCTTCCTGGCCCCCTAACATGCAAAAATACAGGCAGCAGCTCTTAATTAATGGGACAAGCGTAGAAGGCCTGAGGGATACAGGTGCCAGTGTCACCATGGTGACAGAGAAACTGGTTTCCCCTGGTCAATACCTGGCTGGACAAACTTATCCAGTTACCAACGCTGACAATCAGATTAAAGTACATCCCATGGCTATGGTAACTTTAGAGTGGGGAGGGGTCAATGGCCTTAAACAGGTGGTGGTCTCCTCAAATATCCCTGTAGACTGTTTGCTTGGAAATGACCTGGAGTCCTCAGCATGGGCTGAGGTAGAACTCAAAACCCATGCAGCCATGCTGGGTTTCCCTGAACTGGTGTTTGTCAAGACAAGGGCACAGTGCAAGGCTCAGGTGAAAAAGTGGTGTTGGAGCCTGGAAAAAGGGCCCAACCCTCCAAGAGAAAAGGAAAGAAGACTGGGGAACCAGCTTCAACACAACAAGAGAAAGAGAACCTCTCTTCCCAGGAAGAAGTTCTGCCCTCTGAGGGAACTGAGCCCCTGGAGTTAGAACCTTATCAGGTTGAGCTCCTAGGCCCAGGGGGACCCTCAAGGGAACAGTTGTGTAAGGGGCAAGAAACCTGTCCCTCTCTTGAAGGCCTTAGGCAGCAAGCTGCTAAAGAGTCCAATGGAAAAATAACAGGAACACATAGAGTCTCTTGGGAAGATGGACTCCTTTACACTGAGGCAAGAGATCCCAAACCTGGTGCCACTAGGAGAGTGGTAGTGCCTCAGGAGTTTAGGAAGTTCATTCTGACCTTAGCTCATGATATTCCTCTTGCTGGGCATTTGGGACAGACCAAGACGTGGGAGAGACTAGTCAACCACTTCTATTGGCCCAACATGTCCCAGAAGGTCAAGGAGTTTTGTGTCTCCTGTACCACCTGTCAAGCCAGTGGTAAGACAGGAGGACACCCAAAGGCCCCCCTCATTCCACTTCCAGTGGTGGGGGTCCCCTTTGAAAGAGTGGGCGTGGACATAGTGGGCCACTTGAACCTCCCACAGCCTCAGGGAACCAATACATACTAGTAGTAGTGGATCATGCTACTAGATACCCTGAAGCAATTCCCCTTAGGTCGACTACTGCCCCTGCAGTAGCCAAAGCACTCATTGGTATTTTTACCAGAGTGGGATTTCCTAAGGAGGTGGTGTCTGACAGAGGTACCAACTTTATGTCAGCATACCTGAAACACATGTGGAATGAGTGTGGGGTGACTTAAAAAATTCACCACACCATACCATCCACAAACCAGTGGTCTTGTTGAAAGATTTAACAAGACATTAAAAGGCATGATCATGGAGCTCCCTGAAAAACTCAAAAGGAGATGGGATGTCCTCCTGCCATGTCTGCTTTTCGCCTACAGAGAGGTGCCTCAGAAGGGAGTAGGGTTTTCCCCCTTTGAACTTCTGTTTGGCCATCCTGTAAGGGGACCACCAGCTCTTGTGAAAGAAGGCTGGGAGAGACCTCTTCATGAGCCTAAACAAGATATAGTGGACTATGTACTAGGCCTATGTTCAAGGATGGCAGAGTATATGGAAAAGGCAAGTAAAAACCTTGAGGCCAGCCAACAGCTCTAGAAGTTTTGGTATGACCAAAAGGATGCTATGGTTGAATTTCAGCCAGGGCAGAAAGTCTGGGTTCTGGAGCCTGTGGCTCCCAGGGCACTTCAGGACAGATGGAGTGGCCCTTACCCAGTGCTAGAAAACAAGAGTCAGGTCACCTACCTGGTAGACCTAGGCACTAGCAGGACCCCCAAAAGGGTGATCCATGTGAACCGCCTCAAACTCTTCCATGACAGGGCAGATGTGAATCTGTTGATGGTAACAGATGAGGACCAGGAAGCTGAGAGTGAACCTCTCCCTGATCTCCTCTCCACAGACCCTAAAGATGGTTCAGTTGATGGAGTGATCTATTCAGACACCCTCTCTGGCCAACAGCAATCTGACTGTAGGAAGGTCCTGCAAGTTTGCTGAGCTCTTTTCCCTAACCCCTGGTCAGACACACCTGTGTACCCATGACGTGGACACAGGAGACAGCATGCCTGTCAAAAACAAAATATTCAGACAGTATGACCAAGTTAAGGAAAGCATCAAGGTGGAAGTCCACAAGATGCTGGAATTGGGAGTCATTGAGCACTCTGACAGCCCCTGGGTTAGCCCAGTGGTCTTAGTCCCCAAACCTCACACCAAAGATGGAAAGAGAGAGATGAGGTTTTGTGTGGACTACAGAGGACTTAATTCTGTCACCAAGACAGATGCCCATCCCATTCCAAGGGCAGATGAATTGATTGACAAACTAGGTGCTGCCAAATACTTAATTACCTTTGACTTGACAGCAGGGTACTGGCAAATCAAAATGGCACCAGGAGCAAAAGAAAAGACAGCATTCTCCACACCTGATGTGCATTATCAGTTTACTGTTATGCCCTTTGGTTTAAAGAATGCCCCTGCCACCTTCCAAAGGTTGGTGAATCAAGTCCTTGCTGGCTTGGAGTCCTTTAGTGCAGCTTATCTTGATGATATTGAGGTCTTTAGCTCCAGCTGGCAGGATCACCTGGTCCACCTGAAGAAGGTTTTGAAGGCTCTGCAAGCAGCAGGCCTCTCTTTCAAGGTATCCAAGTGCCAGATAGGGCAGGGAACTGTGGTTTACTTGGGACACCTTGTAGGTGGAGGCCAAGTTCAGCCACTCCAGCCTAAGATCCAGACTATTCTGGATTGGGCAGCTCCAAAAACCCAGACTCAGGTCAGGGCATTCCTTGGCTTGACTGGGTACTACAGGAGGTTTGTGAAGGGATATGGATCCATTGTGACAGCCCTCACAGAACGTACCTCCAAGAAAATGCCCAAGAAGGTAAACTGGACTGTAGAATGCCAACAGGCCTTTGACACCCTGAAACAAGTAATGTGCACAGCACCAGTTATCAAAGCTCCAGATTACTCCAAGCAGTTCATTGTGCAGACTGATGCCTCTGAACATGGGATAGGGGCAGTTTTGTCCCAAACAAATGATGATGGTCTTGACCAGCCTGTTGCTTTCATTAGCAGGAGGTGCAGCATTGGAGTGCCATTGAGAGGGAGGCCTTTGCTGTGGTTTGGTCCCTGAAGAAGCTGAGACCATACCTCTTTGGTACTCACTTTGTAGTTCAGACTGACCACAGACCTCTCAGATGGCTAATGCAAATGAAAGGTGAAAATCCAAAACTGTTGAGGTGGTCCATCTCCCTACAGGGAATGGACTTTATAGTGGAACACAGACCTGGGACTGCCCATGCCAATGCAGATGGCCTTTCCAGGTTCTTCCACTTAGAAAATGAAGACTCTCTTGGGAAAGGTTAGTCTCATCCTCTTTCGTTTGGGGGGTGGGGGGGTTGTGTAAGGAAATGCCTCCTTGGCATGGTTACCCCCTGACTTTTTGCCTTTGCTGATGCCAAGTTATGATTTGAAAGTGTGCTGAGGCCTGCTAACCAGACCCCAGCACCAGTGTTCTTTCCCTAACCTGTACTTTTGTTTCCACAATTGGCACACCCTGGCATCCAGGTAAGTCCCTTGTAACTGGTACCCCTGGGCTCTGATGCCAGGGAAGGTCTCTAAGGGCTGCAGCATGTCTTATGCCACCCTGGGGACCCCTCACTCAGTACAGACACACTGCTTGCAAGCTTGTGTGTGCTAGTGGGGGTAAAAAGACTAAGTCGACATGGCACTCCCCTCAGGGTGTCCTGCCAACCTCACACTGCCTATAGGTATAGATAAGTCGCCCCTCTTGCAGGCCTTACAGTCCTAAGGCAGGGTGCACTATACCATAGGTGAGGGCATAAGTGCATGAGCACTATGCCCCTACAGTGTCTAAGCAAAACCTTATACATTGTAAGTGCAGGGTAGCCGTAAGAGTATATGGTCTGGGAGTCTGTCATGCACGAACTCCACAGCACCATAATGGCTACACTGAAAACTGTGAAGTTTGGTATCAAACTTCTCAGCACAATAAATGCACACTGATACCAGTGTACATTTTATTGCAACATACACCCCAGAGGGCACCTTAGAGATGCCCCCTGAAACCTTAACCGACTACCAGTATGGACTGACTAGTTTTAGCAGCCTGCCACACACCAGACATGTTTCTGGCCACATGGGGAGAGTGCCTTTGTCACTCTGTGGCTAGTAACAAAGCCTGTACTGGGTGGAGGTGCTTCTCAACTCCCCCTGCAGGAACTGTAACACCTGGCGGTGAGCCTCAAAGGCTCACCCCCTTTGTTACAGCACCCCAGGGCACTCAAGCTAGTGGAGTTGCCCGCCCCCTCCGGCCACGGCCCCACTTTTGGCGGCAAGGCCGGAGGAGATAATGAGAAAAACAAGGAGGAGTCCCTGCCAAGTCAGGACAGCCCCTAAGGTGTCCTGAGCTGAGGTGACTCTGACTTTTAGAAATCCTCCATCTTGCAGATGGAGGATTCCCCCAATAGGATTAGGGACGTGCCCCCCTCCCCTCAGGGAGGAGGCACAAAGAGGGTGTAGCCACCCTCAGGGCTAGTAGCCATTGGCTACTAACCCTCCAGACCTAAACACACCCCTAAATTGAGTACTTAGGGGCTCCCAGAACACAGCAAGATAGATTCCTGCAACCTAAGATGAAGGACTGCTGAGCTGAAAAACCTGCAGAGAAGACAGAGACACCAACTGCTTTGGCCCCAGCTCTACCGGCCTGTCTCCCCACTTCTAAAGACACTGCTCCAGCGACGCGTTCCACAGGGTCCAGCGACCTCTGAAGCCTCAGAGGACTACCCTGCATCTAGAAGGACCAAGAACTCCAGAGGACAGCGGCTCTGTTCCCCAAAGACTGCAACTTTGCAACAAAGAAGCAACTTTGAAACAACACACGTTTCCCGGCAGAAGCGTGAGACTTTGCACTCTGCACCCGACGCCCCCGGCTCGACTTGTGGAGAACAAACACCACAGGGAGGACTCCCCGGCGACTACGAGACCGTGAGTAGCCCGAGTTGACCCACGTGAGCCCCCACAGCGACGCCTGCAGAGGGAATCCCGAGGCTCCCCCTGACCGCGACTGCCTGCTTCAAAGATCCGACGCCTGGTAAAGACTCTGCACCCGCAGCCCCCAGGACCTGAAGGATCCGACCTCCAGTGCAGAAGCGACCCCCAGGTGGCCCTCTCCCTTGCCCAGGTGGTGGCTACCCCGAGTGGTGGTGGCCTGCCTGCATCGCTGAAGAGACCCCTTGGTCTCCCATTGAAACCTATTACGAACCCGACGCCTGTTTGCACACTGCACCCGGCCGCCCCCATGCCGCTGAGGGTGTACTTTCCATGTTGACTTGTCCCCCCCCCGGTGCCCTACAAAACCCCCCTGGTCTGCCCTCCGAAGACACGGGTACTTACCTGCTGGCAGACTGGAACCGGGGCACCCCCTTCTCCATTGAAGCCTATGCGTTTTGGGCACCTCTTTGACCTCTGCACCTGACCGGCCCTGAACTGCTGGTGCGGTAACTTTGGGGTTGCTCTGAACCCCCAATGGTGGGCTACCTTGGATCCAACTTTAAACCCCGTAGGTGGTTTGCTTACCTGCAAAACTAACAAACACTTACCTCCCCCAGGAACTGTTGAAAATTGCACACAGTGTCTAGTTTTAAAATAGCTATATGTCATTTGTGTGAAAACTGTATATGCTATTTTGCTAATTTAAAGTTCCTAAAGTTCCTAAGTGAAATACCTTTCATATAAAGTATTACTTGTAAATCTTGAACCTGTAGTTCTTAAAATAAACTAAGAAAAGATATGTTTCTATACAAAAACCTATTGGCCTGGAAATGTCTCTGAGTGTGTGTTCCTCATTTATTGCCTGTGTGTGTACAACAAATGCTTAACACTACCCTCTGATAAGCCTACTGCTCAACCACACTACCACAAAATAGAGCATTAGAATTATCTCTTTTTGCCACTATCTTACCTCTAAGGGGAACCTTTGGACTCGGTGCATGTTATTTCTTACTTTGAAATAGTACATACAGAGCCAACTTCCTACAGGTATGTACCGCCAATGGTTTACCGTGATTGAATGTCTGCCCGGGTGATTCGTGGTTCATAATGCTGTGGGCGTAGTTCTACTGGCGTAACGGTGTGGGTTTTGCTGCCGCCAGTTTATCACTGATCTTTGGGCTGGCGGATTTGTGTGTGTCTGTATAGTGACGGATTGCTATGTGTGGGTCATAATATGGGTAGCGGTATAACGCTGCAGTGACGGTATGTTGGCGGCAGTCGGCCTGGTGGCAAGCCAGACTTACCACCAATGTCATAATGAGGGTCTAGGTGAGGTGACATCACAGCCATCCCCATACATCACATGACACATGGATGTTGTCAATGTGAGACCACATGTATTTGCATGACAGCATGAGCTGTGTATGCATGGTATATGTGTCAGGTGTGTATCAAGTGAGCTATGTGTATGTTGCCACTGGTATTTCAAACCACATCAGGCCTTACTAAACTGTTATTCTGAAGGCATATCCTGACTCACTCTGCCCTTTAGCTTGCCACACACACAACACATGCCAAATTGTTGTTGGCTACTTGATGTACTGTCATGCATGGAAGTGATGGAAATAGAGTTCTATGTAGGTTCTGCCTGCTCAGCCTGCAGAGACCAGGGCCTGCCAAATGTATCTCCCAGTATGGGTCCAAGTCTAGGCTGGTTTTAAGTCCTTTTGACTATACATTTGGGACACTGTGCCCACTCCCTCTATCCTGTTAATTGAACCAATCTAGGTTCTGTGATAAACTGCAGCTTATAGAGGTTCTTCCCCTGATGAGTATGTAAATGGGTTTAGTAGGGGACCAATGATCTGTGAATAATGTGCGCCTGGCATCACTGTCAATGTGCGTCTCTGACCCCTGACAGGTCCCTAACTCCCAAAGCCCTTTTAACATCATCACACAGGTCATAACTGTCCTGTGCAGGCTTATTGCGTAAAGTTTCACAGTGCACATATTGTGTTGAATCCTGGGTACTCATGTTATGTGTCTCATTTGTTTGGTCACATAGCAGAAAATGGACAATGCATGTCTTTGTTTGTTGGATGCCATCTCTGTAGGATGGACACATATGTACAGAAGCATGTTCTGTGGCACAGGTAGATGATACAGAACCCCACCCCCTGAGTTAGCATGAATATGCATTTGTCAGTCCACATGTCCACACATGGAAAGGTTAGACACCTTCTATTCCCACTATGCCAGTCTCTTCATCATTACCCATGTGTAATGTTTGAGTTTGTACTCTGGCAGTAGCCTGTAGGAACTGTATGCAGGGAATCATTCTCACAGAGCGCAAGTGTATTAATGCAGAAGTATAACATTCAGAAGCCACAGAGGTGTGATGTGTCCCATAGTTCCTCAGATCTCAGTCAGATTGCTAGAGCATGTCCCACAAGATGCTCTCTTTGACTTGGTCAGACTGTCTATAGATTTTTGTCTTGAAAGCTAAACTGTCACCTGTGTCCACATCATGGGTACACAGGTGGGTCTGTCCAGGGGTCAAAGAGAAGAGCCCAGCAAACTGTTGTAGGACTTGATTGCAGTCAGGTTGCTGTTGGGCAGTGAGGGTATAGACAACTCCATCAACTGACTTTTAGGGTCATTTGAGAAGAGTTCAGGGAGAGGTTCACTCTCTGCTTCCTGATCCTCATCAGTAACTATCAGCATGGTTACATCTGCCCTGTCACAATAGAGCTTTAGGCGACTTACATGGATCACTCTCTTAGGTTTCCTGCTGGTGCCCAGGTCTACCAAGTAAGTGACTTCACTCTTTCTCTAGGATGGGGTAAGGGACACTCCATCTGTCCTGGAGTGCCCTGGGGGCCACACGCTCCAGAACCCATACCTTCTGCCCTGGTTTGAATTCTACCAGTGCAGCCTTTTGGTCATACCACTGCTTCTGGAGCAATTGGTTGCATCAAGGTTTTTGGATGCCTTTTTCATGTGCTCAGACATCCTTGAGCGAAGGCCAAGCACATAGTCTACCACATCTTGTTTAGGCTCATGGGGCGGTCTCTCCCAGCCTTCCTTTACAAGTGCAAGTGGTCCCCTAACAGGGTGGCTAAAGGTTCAAAGGGGGAAAACCCTACTCCCTTCTGAGGCATCTCTCTGTAGGCAAAAAGCAAGCCTGGCAGGAGGAAACCCTAGTCTTGACCCAATGGCCTGCCTTCTTTCCCAATTCTTGGGGAGAAATTGGGCCTAGGTATACCAGATGTTGATGCAACTTGTCACTGAAGCAGTTACTTAACAGGTGGTCCTTCATAAACAAATTATAAACCCCATCATAGTCATGCACTCTACTGCCAGTTATCCAACCATGTAGTGTTTTCACTGAGTAGTCTACAAAATCAACCCAGGACTGGCTCGAGGTTTTGTGAGCCCCCTGAACCTAATTCTATACTCATCAGAGGTAAATCCAAAGCCCTCAATCAGGGTAGCCTTCATTTGGTCATCGGATTCAGCATCTGCACCAGTGAGTGTGCAGAGCCTATCCTTACACTTACCAGTAAAAAGTTCCAAAAGGAGAGCTCCCCAATGAGATTTGTTTAGTTTCCTGGTGGTACAAGCTCTCTCAAAAGTTGTGAACCACTTAGTGATGTCATTACCTTCTTCATATGTAGAGACAATCCCTTTGGGGACTTTTAGGCCATCAGAATGCTTTCTGACCTTATGTAGATTGCTGCCACCATTAATGGGTGCTAAGCCCATTTCTGCACTCTCTCCCTCTCTAGAGCTAGGAGCAGTTGCTCCAAACCTAATCTTTTGGCCATCCTTGCTAAAAGGAGGACCTCTTCACTGAGGCTGCCCTCAATGTTTCCAGAGGAACTGGACTCCCCTGTGGAAGATCCAGTCTCTGTGAGCACTATCCTTGAAGATAGGGGCCTTGGGGCCTTGATCTCCCTAGTTAGCTGAGATGGGGGTGGGGAGTTCATCTTCCTCATCGCTAACATTTTCCCTGTCTGGGGGGAGGTCTTTCTCCTCAGCAGGGTGGTCCCTTGTATTCTCTGCCAAGAGTTTGACCTTGGTAGGGCTGGACCCTGTTTTAATCTTTTTCAGTCTGCAGAGGGACCTTAACTCTCCCATCCTTAGATGGAGGTAAGGGGTGAGGTTGAGCTCCACAACTGTCATCTGAGCTGCTCATTATGTTACTAAAGTTGGAGATTACTTTTAGGAACTAGACCTACTTCTAACTGCTCAACCCTAACTAGAGTAACTTTTACATCAGAAAAATAAATGCTTAGGAGACTTAAACAAGGGCCTAGCAGAACTTTTAAAAATTTAGAACATTTGCCAAATTCAAAAATCAGTTACTAAAAGCAATTTTGGAATTTAGTTATGTGATCATGTATTGGGTGAATAGTCCAGCAAATGCAAAGTCGTAGTTCCCACCACTGACACTGACCACTGACACCAATGTAGGAAGCTGGCTCTGTATATACTATATCAAAATGAGTTATAGAGTGCACAGGGTCCAGGGATTCCCCAGAGGCTTAACAGAAGCTAAAGTAGATAATACTAATGCTCTCTTTTGTGGTAGTGTGGTCGAGCAGTTAGGCTTATCAGAGGGTAGTGCAATGCATTTGTTGTACACACACAGGCAATAAATGAAGTACACACTCAATGACTAACTCCAGGTCAATTGTTTTTATATAGCAAAAATATATTTTGTTACTTTATTTCTAGAACCACAAGATTCAGTTTGCAAGTAAGTATCAAACATATGTATCAACATCACTTTGTTTCAATTTGGCAAGTTATATGGTTTTCAAATAAATAGCCATAATCTGTTTTAAACGTTGACACTGTAATTTTCAGATACAGTTCTGGGGGAAAGAAAAGTTAGTACAATTTTGAGGTAAGTACAAGACTTATAGTTTCAGTCTCCGGGGGTTAGGATGTCCACAGGTTGGGGTTCAGTTTAACCCCAAACACCCACAAACAGCAACATAGGCCGGCTGAGGGCCAAGGTCAAAGTTGATGTTGATTTAAAATGGGTTCCTATGGATACTAGGGGACACTCAGAATTAGCCCTCTGTGCAGGTAAGTATCCATGTTTTTGGAGGGCAGACCTGGGGGGTTTAGGTGAGCACGATGGGGGCCACAGGTCAGTACCAAACACACACCCTCAGCGGCGCAGGGAGGCCAGGTGCAGGGTGCAAACCACACCTTCGGGCTGCCAATGCTTTTGAAAAGCGGGACCCCTGGGGTCACTAGTAGGCTGCAGGCTGGGTCCAGAAGGTAGGTTTAGGAAAACCACAGGCTGGACGAGGATAAGGGCCACCTTCTGAATGTTGCTGCATAGCCAGGGGGCTGCGGCTTCAGGGGTACCTTTTGGCATCGGGAATCTTTGTCCGGTTCTCTTGCGGTAAGCGGGGTCCTCCGGATTTAGGCTGCTGGTGTCATCGTGCTGGTGAGGGGTCAACCCAGGGTGGACACTAGGTCAAGATCACCTGGGGACTAGGTCTAGTCGGTTGGGCCACCTGGACACAGGCCGTAGGTGTCGGGCAATGGGCAGGTGTCAGGAATAGAACCATGCGCGGTCCAGGTCCCGCCTCAACCTCCGCTGCGCGGCTCTGCAGAGCACCACTTGTCATCCCCTCTTGCCATCAATGTCGTCTGCCCTGTGGCAAAGCTCATAAAGCTGCAGATTCAGGTCATTGGTGGACAAGATGTACTTATCAGTGCTATTCCATGAAGGGACTACAATTCCCATGTTTTTAGAGGCAGCAGCCATCTTGGTGTGTGGCAGACCTATAAAGCCCAGCCACACCCAAGCACATTGCTCACTATTTTGAAGACTTCAATGCAACCAGACCTCGTGGGGATTTCTCTGGAGAAGAGCAGGGTTCCTGAATGTCAGAGTGTAATCCAACTGAAGTATCCTTGTTTCCATGGTGCTTTAAAAAATGAGTAGGTTGTACTCGTAGCGGTAAGGCCTTGCTGAATCCAAGTTTGTACGAAGTCCCCAAATCCAAAAGGTAAAGCGCCCCTTAGCATAACGAGCAAAGCGTTTCAGACACACTGGTAAAGCGCCCCGGGCACGACATTTAAAGCGCTTCAGTTCACAGGAGTAAAGCACACTTGGCATGGTATTCAAAGCGCTTTAGTTCACAGGAGTAAAGCACATTTGGCATGTATTCAAAGCGCTTCAGTTCACAGGAGTAAAGCGCACTTGGCATGGTATTCAAAGCGCTTCAGTTCACAGGAGTAAAGCGCACTTGGCATGGTATTCAAAGCGCTTTGGTTCACAGGATTAAAGCGCATTTGACATGGTATCCAAAACGCTTCAGTTCACAGGAGTAAAGCGCACTTGGCACAGCATTCAGAGTGCTTCAGTTCCCAGGACTAAAGCGCCCTTCGCAATACATTTAAAGCGCTTCAGTTCACAGGAGTAAAGCGCACTTGGCATGGTATTCAAAGCGCTTCAATTCACACGAGTAAAGCGCACTTGGCACGACATTCAAAGCGCTTCATTTAATTGGAAGTAAAGCACCCTTCGCACAGCAATCAAAGCGCTTCAGTTCATATGAGTAAAGCGCCCTTGGTCCAATAATCAAGACGCTTCAGTTTACATGAGTAAAACTTTCAGGCGTAGGTGGCAAATGTGAAAACATCTCAAAGATAAGCAAATGATAGTTTCATTGCTTTTGGAAGCATAATATGTGAGAGACATATTTAAGCCTTTGATGATATGTGAGATACATATTTAAGTCTTTGCGAATTTCTAGATTGAGACCAAACATTTTATGTTTATGAATGCATAGTAGTTGCATGATTGATGTTCAGAGTATGTCCAAGGTCCAAGCTCTTGCCTTCTCAAGGTTCAGAGGTCTCAGTTCGTTCTTGTTCCATGATTCAGAGAAGGGCCACGCCCAGTTTTGTTTAATGCTCACGACATCCTGAAGTATCATGATTTTACTAATTGTTCTTGTTCCATGATTCGGAGAAGGGCCACGCCCAGTTTTGTTTAATGCTCACGACATCCTGAAGTATAATGATTTTTACTACTTGTTCTTGTTCCATGATTCAGAGAAGGACCACGCCCAGTTTTGTTTAATGCTAACAACATCCTGAAGTATCATCATTTTTACTAATTGTTCTTGTTCCATGATTCAGAGAAGGGCCACGCCCAGTTTTGTTTAATGCTTATGACATCCTGAAGTATTATGATTTTTCTAATTGTTCTTCTTCCATGATCCAGAGAAGGGCCACGCCCAGTTTTGTCTAATGCTTATGACATCCTGAAGTATCATGATTCTACCAACTCTTGCACCCACGGAGACACCTTTGTTTATTCCATAAGGGTCTCAACTCTTGCATCCAAGGAGACGCCTTTGTCAATTCCATAAGGTTCTCAACACTAGCATTCACGGAGACGCCTTAGTCTGTTCCATAAGGGTCTCAACACTTGCATTCACGGAGACGCCTTTGTCTATTCCATAAGGGTCTCAACTCTTGCCCACATGGAGACACCTTTGTCTATTCTATAAGGGTCTCAACACTTGCATTCACAGAGACGCCTTTATCTATTCCATAAGGGTCTCAACTCTTGCATTCACGGAGACGCCTTTGTTTATTCCATAAGGGTCTCAACTCTTGCATTCACGGGGACGCCTTTGTCTATTCCATAAGGGTCTCAACTCTTGCACACACGGAGACGCCTTTGTTTATTCCATAAGGGTCTCAACTCTTGCATCCACAAAACACCTTTGTTTATTCCATAAGGGTCTCAACACTTGCATCCACGGAGACGCCTTTGTCTATTCCATAAGGGTTTCATCTCTTGCATTCACGGAGACGCCTTTGTCTATTCCATAAAGGTCTCAACTCGTGCATTCACAGAGACGCATTTATTTATTCCATAAGGGTCTCAGCTCTTGCACACACGGAGATGCCTTTGTCTGTTCCATAAGGGTCTCAACACTTGCATTCATGGAGACGCCGTTGTCTATTCCCTAAGGGTCTCAACTCTTGCATTCACGGAGACGCCTTTGTTTATTCCATAAGGGTCTCAACACTTGCATCCACGGAGACGCCTTTGTCTATTCCATAAGGGTCTCAACTCTTGCACACACGGAGACGCCTTTGTTTATTCCATAAGGGTCTCAAATCTTGCATCCACAAAACACCTTTGTTTATTCCATAAGGGTCTCAATACTTGCATTCACGGAGACGCCTTTGTCTAAATGTATAATTGAATGTTAATCCTACTATGAACAAGTATATACATACGTGCTTAACCATTTTTCCTTTTCAGATCTCTCTCCCTGCTGTTCCCTTCCTTAATCCCCTTCCCCCCGACTGGCTTAACCATAACTCTGTGCTATAATAGCTTTCTGAGTTGGTGACGCCGGAAGGTGGGCCTGTTGTTCGGCGGCGTGCAGATCCTGAAGACAGGACACTGTGACAGAATAGTGAGCCCACGAGTTTATACTTCCTCTCAGTCTGTACGTCGGCTGATCAAGATGGCCACCTCAAAATACCTTCATACAGGTAATTAATCAAGTGCAAAGTGATGTAACTGAATCAACAAAAAAAAAAAAATTCTCAGACAATTTGGTTGATAAGGTTCAGTGTTTCCTCACCCAGGTGGAATTGCATTTTACTTGTCCCTGTGCTTTTCCAGACCCATAATCTAGAATTGTATTCTACTTATCATACCGGACTCTATCAAGTCCATCATACTTACTTATCATACCGGACTAGTGATGCCGCTATTTGGACAGTTCCTTCAGTGAAAACAAAGAGTTACTAGGATTACTTCAAGGAAACAAAGACTTGATAACGTGTTTATCACATTTCAATCAGTTAGTGGAGGAAACCACTTGACCGGAGAAAACACTAAAGAGCTGAATAAAAAACGAAGGGGATCTCTTGGGCAAATTGACAATCCCTTCAGTCTGTTCTTGCACAAATCGCATACCAAATATTTTCGAATCCTAGAACAACATTTTGTTGCCACAGCCACCTGCCAAAATAGTATTCAGAATATACTGATGTCTTCTAAAAAAGAACCAAGTTTTACAAGAATATCTCAATCAATGCTTAGTCAACGAACTAATTAGATCATCAAAATCACTACCAGCTTCTCTGTTGTTTTTCGAGCCCAAAGCTAATGGGGTGCTAATGACTAAGAAAAAGATTCAAGCTGTAGCAGAGCTGGCTCACAACAACTCCCACCATTCTTCTATAGACTCAACTCCTTTCTATGGCTCATGTGGACGCCGTCCCCACATTTTACCTGTCAGGCTGCCTGCTTCTGCCCAAACCACACCAGAAGTTGTGGTCAAGAGTGAAAATATGTTCCATCCAAAATTCATAAGGGCCTATGAAGTGCTTCGACAGGTGAACCCTGTAACATACAAACTAAAGTTGCCATTGTCCTTAAAAAATTAATCAAGTGTTTCACACTTCACTTACGAAACCTCCTCCTCCATCCTGGTAAACCAGGCCTTGGGCCGCGCTTGGGAGAGGGGTGTAATGTCAGGAATAGAACCATGGGTGGTCCAGGTCCCGCCCGAAACTCCGCTGCGCGGCTCTGCAGCGCTTTCTGCGCACAACTTGTCATCCCCTCTTGCTCCAAAGGTGGCCATCAACGTCGTCTGCCCTGTGGCAAAGCTCATAAAGCTGCACGTTCAGGTCATTGGTGGACAAGATGCACTTATCAGTGCTATTCCACGAAGGGACTACAATTTCCAAGTTTTTAGAGGCAGCAGCCATCTTGGGGTGTGGCAGGCCTATAAAGCCCAGCCACACCCAAGCACGGTGGTCACTATTTTGAAGATTTCGATGCAACCAGACCTTGTGGGGATATCTCTGGTGAAGAGCAGAGTTCCTGAATGTCAGAGTGTCATCCAACCGAAGTATCCTAGTTTCCATGGTGCATTCAAAAACGAATAGGTCTTACTCGTAGCGGTAAGGCCTTGCTGAATCCAAGTTTGAAGGAAGTTGGTAATTCCAAAAGGTAAAGCGCCCCTTAGCATAACAAGCAAAGCGTTTCAGACCACACTGCTAAAGCGCCCCGGGCACGATATTTAAAGCGCTTCAGTTCACAGGGGTAAAGCACATTTGGCATGGTATTCAAAGCGCTTCAGTTCACAGGAGTAAAGCGCACTTGCATGGTATTCAAAGCGCTTCAGTTCACAGGAGTAAAGCGCACTTGGTATGGTATTCAAAGCACTTCGGTTCACAGGAGTAAAGCGCATTTGACATGGCATTCAAAACGCTTCAGTTCACAGGAGTAAAGCGCACTTGGCACAGCATTCAGAGTGCTTCAGTTCACAGGAGTACAGCGCCCTTGGCAATACATTTAAAGCGCTTCAGTTCACAGGAGTAAAGCGCACTTGGCATGGCATTCAAAGCGCTTCAATTCACAGGAGTAAAGCGCACTTGGCACGACATTCAAAGCGCTTCAGTTCATTGGAAGTAAAGCGCCCTTCGCACAGCAATCAAAGCGCTTCAGTTCATATGAGTAAAGCGCCCTTGGTCCAATAATCAAGATGCTTCAGTTTACATGAGTAAAACTTTCAGGCCTAGGTGGCAAATGTGAAAACATCTCAAAGATAAGCAATTCATAGTTTCATTGATTTTGGAAGCATAATATGTGAGAGACATATTTAAGCATTTGATGATATGTGAGATACATATTTAAGTCTTTGCGAATTTCTAGATTGAAACCAAACATTTTATGTTTATGAATGCATAGTAGTTGCATGATTGATGTTCAGAGTATGTCCAAGGTCCAAGCTCTTGCCTTCTCAAGGTTCAGAGGTCTCAGTTCGTTCTTGGTCCATGATTCAGAGAAGGGCCACGCCCAGTTTTGTTTAATGCTTATGACATCCTGAAGTATTATGATTTTTCTAATTGTTCTTCTTCCATGATTCAGAGAAGGGCCACGCCCAGTTTTGTCTAATGCTTATGACATCCTGAAGTATCATGATTCTACCAACTCTTGCACCCACGGAGACACCTTTGTTTATTCCATAAGGGTCTCAACTCTTGCATCCAAGGAGACGCCTTTGTCAATTCCATAAGGTTCTCAACACTAGCATTCACGGAGACGCCTTAGTCTGTTCCATAAGGGTCTCAACACTTGCATTCACGGAGACGCCTTTGCCTATTCCATAAGGGTCTCAACTCTTGCCACATGGAGACACCTTTGTCTATTCTATAAGGGTCTCAACACTTGCATTCAAAGAGACGCCTTTATCTATTCCATAAGGGTCTCAACTCGTGCATTCACAGAGACGCATTTATTTATTCCATAAGGGTCTCAGCTCTTGCACACACGGAGATGCCTTTGTCTGTTCCATAAGGGTCTCAACACTTGCATTCATGGAGACGCCGTTGTCTATTCCCTAAGGGTCTCAACTCTTGCATTCACGGAGACGCCTTTGTTTATTCCATAAGGGTCTCAACACTTGCATCCACGGAGACGCCTTTGTCTATTCCATAAGGGTCTCAACTCTTGCACACATGGAGACGCATTTGTTTATTCCATAAGGGTCTCAACTCTTGCATCCACAAAACACCTTTGTTTATTCCATAAGGGTCTCAATACTTGCATTCACGGAGACGTCTTTGTCTAAATGTATAATTGAATGTTAATGCTGCTATGAACAAGTATATACATACGTGCTTAACCATTTTTCCTTTTCAGATCTCTCTCCCTGCTGTTCCCTTCCTTAATCCTCTTCCCCCCGTCTGGCTTAACCATAACTCTGTGCTATAATAGCTTTCTGAGTTGGTGACGCCGGAAGGTGGGCCTGTTGTTCGGCGGCGTGCAGATCCTGAAGACAGGACACTGTGACAGAATAGTGAGCCCACGAGTTTATACTTTCCTCTCAGTCTGTACGTCGGCTGATCAAGATGGCCACCTCAAAATACCTTCATACAGGTAATTAATCAAGTGCAAAGTGATGTAACTGAATCAACAACAAAAAAAAAATTCTCAGACAATTTGGTTGATAAGGTTCAGTGTTTCCTCACCCAGGTGGAATTGCATTTTACTTGTCCCTGTGCTTTTCCAGACCCATAATCTAGAATTGTATTCTACTTATCATACCGGACTCTATCAAGTCCATCATACTTACTTATCATACCGGACTAGTGATGCCGCTATTTGGACAGTTCCTTTAGTGAAAACAAAGAGTTACTAGGATTACTTCAAGGAAACAAAGACTTGATAATGTGTTTATCACATTTCAATCAGTTAGTGGAGGAAACCACTTGACCGGAGAAAACACTAAAGAGCTGAATAAAAAACGAAGGGGATCTCTTGGGCAAATTGACAATCCCTTCAGTCTGTTCTTGCACAAATCGCCATACCAAATATTTTCGAATCCTAGAACAACATTTTGTTGCCACAGCCACCTGCCAAAATAGTATTCAGAATATACTGATGTCTTCTAAAAAAGAACCAAGTTTTACAAGAATATCTCAATCAATGCTTAGTCAACGAACTAATTAGATCATCAAGATCACTACCAGCTTCTCTGTTGTTTCTCGAGCCCAAAGCTAATGGGGTGCTAATGACTAAGAAAAAGATTCAAGCTGTAGCAGAGCTGGCTCACAACTCCCACCATTCTTCTATAGACTTAACTCCTTTCTATGGCTCATGTGGACGCCGTTCCCACATTTTACCTGTCAGGCTGCCTGCTTCTGCCCAAACCACACCAGAAGTTGTGGTCAAGAGTGAAAATATGTTCATTCCAAAATTCATAAGGGCCTATGAAGTGCTTCGACAGGTGAACCCTGTAACATACAAACTAAAGTTGCCATTGTCCTTAAAAAATTAATCAAGTGTTTCACACTTCACTTACGAAACCTCCTCCTCCATCCTGGTAAACCGGGCCTTGGGCCGCGCTTGGGAGAGGGGTGTAATGTCAGGAATAGAACCATGCGTGGTCCAGGTCCCGCCCGAAACTCCGCTGCACGGCTCTGCGGCGCTTTCTGCGCACAACTTGTCATCCCCTTTTGCTCCAAAGGTGGCCATCAACGTCGTCTGCCCTGTGGCAAAGCTCATAAAGCTGCACGTTCAGGTCATTGATGGACAAGATGCACTTATCAGTGCTATTCCATGAAGGGACTACAATTTCCAAGTTTTTAGAGGCAGCAGCCATCTTGGGGTGTGGCAGGCCTATAAAGCCCAGCCACACCCAAGCACGGTGCTCACTATTTTGAAGATTTCGATGCAACCAGACCTTGTGGGGATATCTCTGGTGAAGAGCAGAGTTCCTGAATGTCAGAGTGTCATCCAACCGAAGTATCCTAGTTTCCATGGTGCATTCAAAAACGAGTAGGTCTTACTCGTAGCGGTAAGGCCTTGCTGAATCCAAGTTTGAAGGAAGTTGGTAATTCCAAAAGGTAAAGCGCCCCTTAGCATAACAAGCAAAGCGTTTCAGACCACACTGCTAAAGCGCCCCGGGCACGATATTTAAAGCGCTTCAGTTCACAGGAGTAAAGCGCACTTGGCATGGTATTCAAAGCGCTTCAGTTCACAGGAGTAAAGCACATTTGGCATGGTATTCAAAGCGCTTCAGTTCACAGGAGTAAAGCGCACTTGCATGGTATTCAAAGCGCTTCAGTTCACAGGAGTAAAGCGCACTTGGCATGGTATTCAAAGCACTTCGGTTCACAGGAGTAAAGCGCATTTGACATGGTATTCAAAACGCTTCAGTTCACAGGAGTAAAGCGCACTTGGCACAGCATTCAGAGTGCTTCAGTTCACAGGAGTAAAGCGCACTTGGCATGGCATTCAAAGCGCTTCAATTCACAGGAGTAAAGCGCACTTGGCACGACATTCAAAGCGCTTCAGTTCATTGGAAGTAAAGCGCCCTTCGCACAGCAATCAAAGCGCTTCAGTTCATATGAGTAAAGCGCCCTTGGTCCAATAATCAAGATGCTTCAGTTTACATGAGTAAAACTTTCAGGCCTAGGTGGCAAATGTGAAAACATCTCAAAGATAAGCAATTCATAGTTTCATTGCTTTTGGAAGCATAATATGTGAGAGACATATTTAAGCCTTTGATGATATGTGAGATACATATTTAAGTCTTTGCGAATTTCTAGATTGAAACCAAACATTTTATGTTTATGAATGCATAGTAGTTGCATGATTGATGTTCAGAGTATGTCCAAGGTCCAAGCTCTTGCCTTCTCAAGGTTCAGAGGTCTCAGTTCGTTCTTGGTCCATGATTCAGAGAAGGGCCATGCCCAGTTTTGTTTAATGCTCACGACATCCTGAAGTATCATGATTTTACTAATTGTTCTTGTTCCATGATTCGGAGAAGGGCCACGCCCAGTTTTGTTTAATGCTCACGACATCCTGAAGTATAATGATTTTTACTATTTGTTCTTGTTCCATGATTCAGAGAAGGACCACGCCCAGTTTTGTTTAATGCTAACAACATCCTGAAGTATCATGATTTTTACTAATTGTTCTTGTTCCATGATTCAGAGAAGGGCCACGCCCAGTTTTGTTTAATGCTTATGACATCCTGAAGTATTATGATTTTTCTAATTGTTCTTCTTCCATGATTCAGAGAAGGGCCACGCCCAGTTTTGTCTAATGCTTATGACATCCTGAAGTATCATGATTCTACCAACTCTTGCACCCACGGAGACACCTTTGTTTATTCCATAAGGGTCTCAACTCTTGCATCCAAGGAGACGCCTTTGTCAATTCCATAAGGTTCTCAACACTAGCATTCACGGAGACGCCTTAGTCTGTTCCATAAGGGTCTCAACACTTGCATTCACGGAGACGCCTTTGTCTATTCCATAAGGGTCTCAACTCTTGCCCACATGGAGACACCTTTGTCTATTCTATAAGGGTCTCAACACTTGCATTCAAAGAGACGCCTTTATCTATTCCATAAGGGTCTCAACTCTTGCATTCACGGAGACGCCTTTGTTTATTCCATAAGGGTCTCAACTCTTGCATTCACAGGGACGCCTTTGTCTATTCCATAAGGGTCTCAACTCTTGCACACACGAAGACGCCCTTGTCTATTCCACTAGGGTTTCATCTCTTGCATTCACGGAGACGCCTTTGTCTATTCCATAAGGGTCTCAACTCGTGCATTCACAGAGACGCATTTATTTATTCCATAAGGGTCTCAGCTCTTGCACACACGGAGATGCCTTTGTCTGTTCCATAAGGGTCTCAACACTTGCATTCATGGAGATGCCGTTGTCTATTCCCTAAGGGTCTCAACTCTTGCATTCACGGAGACGCCTTTGTTTATTCCATAAGGGTCTCAACACTTGCATCCACGGAGACGCCTTTGTCTATTCCATAAGGGTTTCAACTCTTGCACACACGAAGACGCCTTTGTTTATTCCATAAGGGTCTCAACTCTTACATCCACAAAACACCTTTGTTTATTCCATAAGGGTCTCATTACTTGCATTCACGGAGACGCCTTTGTCTAAATGGGTAATTGAATGTTAATGCTGCTATGAACAAGTATATACATACGTGCTTAACCATTTTTCCTTTTCAGATCTCTCTCCCTGCTGTTCCCTTCCTTAATCCCCTTCCCCCCGACTGGCTTAACCATAACTCTGTGCTATAATAGCTTTCTGAGTTGGTGACGCCGGAAGGTAGGCCTGTTGTTCGGCGCCGTGCAGATCCTGAAGACAGGACACTGTGACAGAATAGTGAGCCCACGAGTTTATACTTTCCTCTCAGTCTGTATGTCGGCTGATCAAGATGGCCACCTCAAAATACCTTCATACAGGTAATTAATCAAGTGCAAAGTGATGTAACTGAATCAACAACAAAAAGAAAAAATTCTCAGACAATTTGGTTGATAAGGTTCAGTGTTTCCTCACCCAGGTGGAATTGCATTTTACTTGTCCCTGTGCTTTTCCAGACCCATAATCTAGAATTGTATTTTACTTATCATACCGGACTAGTGATGCCGCTATTTGGACAGTTCCTTTAGTGAAAACAAAGAGTTACTAGGATTACTTCAAGGAAACAAAGACTTGATAACGTGTTTATCGCATTTCAATCAGTTAGTGGAGGAAACCACTTGACCGGAGAAAACACTAAAGAGCTGAATAAAAAACGAAGGGGATCTCTTGGGCAAATTGACAATCCCTTCAGTCTGTTCTTGCACAAATCGCCATACCAAATATTTTCGAATCCTAGAACAACATTTTGTTGCCACAGCCACCTCCCAAAATAGTATTCAGAATATACTGATGTCTTCTAAAAAAGAACCAAGTTTTACAAGAATATCTCAATCAATGCTTAGTCAACGAACTAATTAGATCATCAAAATCACTACCAGCTTCTCTGTTGTTTTTCGAGCCCAAAGCTAATGGGGTGCTAATGACTAAGAAAAAGATTCAAGCTGTAGCAGAGCTGGCTCACAACAACTCCCACCATTCTTCTATAGACTCAACTCCTTTCTATGGCTCATGTGGACGCCGTCCCCACATTTTACCTGTCAGGCTGCCTGCTTCTGCCCAAACCACACCAGAAGTTGTGGTCAAGAGTGAAAATATGTTCCATCCAAAATTCATAAGGGCCTATGAAGTGCTTCGACAGGTGAACCCTGTAACATACAAACTAAAGTTGCCATTGTCCTTAAAAAATGAATCAAGTGTTTCACACTTCACTTACGAAACCTCCTCCTCCATCCTGGTAAACCGGGCCTTGGGCCGCGCTTGGGAGAGGGGTGTAATGTCAGGAATAGAACCATGCGTGGTCCAGGTCCCGCCCGAAACTCCGCTGCGCGGCTCTGCGGCGCTTTCTGCGCACAACTTGTCATCCCCTCTTGCTCCAAAGGTGGCCATCAACGTCGTCTGCCCTGTGGCAAAGCTCATAAAGCTGCACGTTCAGGTCATTGGTGGACAAGATGCACTTATCAGTGCTATTCCATGAAGGGACTACAATTTCCAAGTTTTTAGAGGCAGCAGCCATCTTGGGGTGTGGCAGGCCTATAAAGCCCAGCCACACCCAAGCACGGTGCTCACTATTTTGAAGATTTCGATGCAACCAGACCTTGTGGGGATATCTCTGGTGAAGAGCAGAGTTCTTGAATGTCAGAGTGTCATCCAACCGAAGTATCCTAGTTTCCATGGTGCATTCAAAAACGAGTAGGTCTTACTCGTAGCGGTAAGGCCTTGCTGAATCCAAGTTTGAAGGAAGTTGGTAATTCCAAAAGGTAAAGCGCCCCTTAGCATAACAAGCAAAGCGTTTCAGACCACACTGCTAAAGCGCCCCGGGCACGATATTTAAAGCGCTTCAGTTCACAGGAGTAAAGCGCACTTGGCATGGTATTCAAAGCGCTTCAGTTCACAGGAGTAAAGCACATTTGGCATGGTATTCAAAGCGCTTCAGTTCACAGGAGTAAAGCGCACTTGGCATGGTATTCAAAGCACTTCGGTTCACAGGAGTAAAGCGCATTTGACATGGTATTCAAAACGCTTCAGTTCACAGGAGTAAAGCGCACTTGGCACAGCATTCAGAGTGCTTCAGTTCACAGGAGTAAAGCGCACTTGGCATGGCATTCAAAGCGCTTCAATTCACAGGAGTAAAGCGCACTTGGCACGACATTCAAAGCGCTTCAGTTCATTGGAAGTAAAGCGCCCTTCGCACAGCAATCAAAGCGCTTCAGTTCATATGAGTAAAGCGCCCTTGGTCCAATAATCAAGATGCTTCAGTTTACATGAGTAAAACTTTCAGGCCTAGGTGGCAAATGTGAAAACATCTCAAAGATAAGCAATTCATAGTTTCATTGCTTTTGGAAGCATAATATGTGAGAGACATATTTAAGCCTTTGATGATATGTGAGATACATATTTAAGTCTTTGCGAATTTCTAGATTGAAACCAAACATTTTATGTTTATGAACGCATAGTAGTTGCATGATTGATGTTCAGAGTATGTCCAAGGTCCAAGCTCTTGCCTTCTCAAGGTTCAGAGGTCTCAGTTCGTTCTTGGTCCATGATTCAGAGAAGGGCCATGCCCAGTTTTGTTTAATGCTCACGACATCCTGAAGTATCATGATTTTACTAATTGTTCTTGTTCCATGATTCGGAGAAGGGCCACGCCCAGTTTTGTTTAATGCTCACGACATCCTGAAGTATAATGATTTTTACTATTTGTTCTTGTTCCATGATTCAGAGAAGGACCATGCCCAGTTTTGTTTAATGCTAACAACATCCTGAAGTATCATGATTTTTACTAATTGTTCTTGTTCCATGATTCAGAGAAGGGCCACGCCCAGTTTTGTTTAATGCTTATGACATCCTGAAGTATTATGATTTTTCTAATTGTTCTTCTTCCATGATTCAGAGAAGGGCCACGCCCAGTTTTGTCTAATGCTTATGACATCCTGAAGTATCATGATTCTACCAACTCTTGCACCCACGGAGACACCTTTGTTTATTCCATAAGGGTCTCAACTCTTGCATCCAAGGAGACGCCTTTGTCAATTCCATAAGGTTCTCAACACTAGCATTCACGGAGACGCCTTAGTCTGTTCCATAAGGGTCTCAACACTTGCATTCACGGAGACGCCTTTGTCTATTCCATAAGGGTCTCAACTCTTGCCCACATGGAGACACCTTTGTCTATTCTATAAGGGTCTCAACACTTGCATTCAAAGAGACGCCTTTATCTATTCCATAAGGGTCTCAACTCTTGCATTCACGGAGACGCCTTTGTTTATTCCATAAGGGTCTCAACTCTTGCATTCACAGGGACGCCTTCGTCTATTCCATAAGGGTCTCAACTCTTGCACACACGAAGACGCCCTTGTCTATTCCACAAGGGTTTCATCTCTTGCATTCACGGAGACGCCTTTGTCTATTCCATAAGGGTCTCAACTCGTGCATTCACAGAGACGCATTTATTTATTCCATAAGGGTCTCAGCTCTTGCACACACGGAGATGCCTTTGTCTGTTCCATAAGGGTCTCAACACTTGCATTCATGGAGATGCCGTTGTCTATTCCCTAAGGGTCTCAACTCTTGCATTCACGGAGACGCCTTTGTTTATTCCATAAGGGTCTCAACTCTTACATCCACAAAACACCTTTGTTTATTCCATAAGGGTCTCATTACTTGCATTCATGGAGACGCCTTTGTCTAAATGTGTAATTGAATGTTAATGCTGCTATGAACAAGTATATACATACGTGCTTAACCATTTTTCCTTTTCAGATCTCTCTCCCTGCTGTTCCCTTCCTTAATCCCCTTCCCCCCGACTGGCTTAACCATAACTCTGTGCTATAATAGCTTTCTGAGTTGGTGACGCCGGAAGGTGGGCCTGTTGTTCGGCGGCGTGCAGATCCTGAAGACAGGACACTGTGACAGAATAGTGAGCCCACAAGTTTATACTTTCCTCTCAGTCTGTATGTCGGCTGATCAAGATGGCCACCTCAAAATACCTTCATACAGGTAATTAATCAAGTGCAAAGTGATGTAACTGAATCAACAACAAAAAGAAAAAATTCTCAGACAATTTGGTTGATAAGGTTCAGTGTTTCCTCACCCAGGTGGAATTGCATTTTACTTGTCCCTGTGCTTTTCCAGACCCATAATCTAGAATTGTATTTTACTTATCATACCGGACTAGTGATGCCGCTATTTGGACAGTTCCTTTAGTGAAAACAAAGAGTTACTAGGATTACTTCAAGGAAACAAAGACTTGATAACGTGTTTATCACATTTCAATCAGTTAGTGGAGGAAACCACTTGACCGGAGAAAACACTAAAGAGCTGAATAAAAAACGAAGGGGTTCTCTTGGGCAAATTGACAATCCCTTCAGTCTGTTCTTGCACAAATCGCCATACCAAATATTTTCGAATCCTAGAACAACATTTTGTTGCCACAGCCACCTGCCAAAATAGTATTCAGAATATACTGATGTCTTCTAAAAAAGAACCAAGTTTTACAAGAATATCTCAATCAATGCTTAGTCAACGAACTAATTAGTTCATCAAAATCACTACCAGCTTCTCTGTTGTTTTTCGAGCCCAAAGCTAATGGGGTGCTAATGACTAAGAAAAAGATTCAAGCTGTAGCAGAGCTGGCTCACAACAACTCCCACCATTCTTCTATAGACTCAACTCCTTTCTATGGCTCATGTGGACGCCGTCCCCACATTTTACCTGTCAGGCTGCCTGCTTCTGCCCAAACCACACCAGAAGTTGTGGTCAAGAGTGAAAATATGTTCCATCCAAAATTCATAAGGGCCTATGAAGTGCTTCGACAGGTGAACCCTGTAACATACAAACTAAAGTTGCCATTGTCCTTAAAAAATTAATCAAGTGTTTCACACTTCACTTACGAAACCTCCTCCTCCATCCTGGTAAACCGGGCCTTGGGCCGCGCTTGGGAGAGGGGTGTAATGTCAGGAATAGAACCATGCGTGGTCCAGGTCCCGCCCGAAACTCCGCTGCGCGGCTCTGCAGCGCTTTCTGCGCACAACTTGTCATCCCCTCTTGCTCCAAAGGTGGCCATCAACGTCGTCTGCCCTGTGGCAAAGCTCATAAAGCTGCACGTTCAGGTCATTGGTGGACAAGATGCACTTATCAGTGCTATTCCACGAAGGGACTACAATTTCCAAGTTTTTAGAGGCAGCAGCCATCTTGGGGTGTGGCAGGCCTATAAAGCCCAGCCACACCCAAGCACGGTGCTCACTATTTTGAAGATTTCGATGCAACCAGACCTTGTGGGGATATCTCTGGTGAAGAGCAGAGTTCTTGAATGTCAGAGTGTCATCCAACCGAAGTATCCTAGTTTCCATGGTGCATTCAAAAACGAGTAGGTCTTACTCGTAGCGGTAAGGCCTTGCTGAATCCAAGTTTGAAGGAAGTTGGTAATTCCAAAAGGTAAAGCGCCCCTTAGCATAACAAGCAAAGCGTTTCAGACCACACTGCTAAAGCGCCCCGGGCACGATATTTAAAGCGCTTCAGTTCACAGGGGTAAAGCACATTTGGCATGGTATTCAAAGCGCTTCAGTTCACAGGAGTAAAGCGCACTTGCATGGTATTCAAAGCGCTTCAGTTCACAGGAGTAAAGCGCACTTGGTATGGTATTCAAAGCACTTCGGTTCACAGGAGTAAAGCGCATTTGACATGGCATTCAAAACGCTTCAGTTCACAGGAGTAAAGCGCACTTGGCACAGCATTCAGAGTGCTTCAGTTCACAGGAGTAAAGCGCCCTTGGCAATACATTTAAAGCGCTTCAGTTCACAGGAGTAAAGCGCACTTGGCATGGCATTCAAAGCGCTTCAATTCACAGGAGTAAAGCGCACTTGGCACGACATTCAAAGCGCTTCAGTTCATTGGAAGTAAAGCGCCCTTCGCACAGCAATCAAAGCGCTTCAGTTCATATGAGTAAAGCGCCCTTGGTCCAATAATCAAGATGCTTCAGTTTACATGAGTAAAACTTTCAGGCCTAGGTGGCAAATGTGAAAACATCTCAAAGATAAGCAATTCATAGTTTCATTGCTTTTGGAAGCATAATATGTGAGAGACATATTTAAGCATTTGATGATATGTGAGATACATATTTAAGTCTTTGCGAATTTCTAGATTGAAACCAAACATTTTATGTTTATGAATGCATAGTAGTTGCATGATTGATGTTCAGAGTATGTCCAAGGTCCAAGCTCTTGCCTTCTCAAGGTTCAGAGGTCTCAGTTCGTTCTTGGTCCATGATTCAGAGAAGGGCCATGCCCAGTTTTGTTTAATGCTCACGACATCCTGAAGTATCATGATTTTGACTAATTGTTCTTGTTCCATGATTCAGAGAAGGGCCACGCCCAGTTTTGTTTAATGCTTATGACATCCTGAAGTATTATGATTTTTCTAATTGTTCTTCTTCCATGATTCAGAGAAGGGCCACGCCCAGTTTTGTCTAATGCTTATGACATCCTGAAGTATCATGATTCTACCAACTCTTGCACCCACGGAGACACCTTTGTTTATTCCATAAGGGTCTCAACTCTTGCATCCAAGGAGACGCCTTTGTCAATTCCATAAGGTTCTCAACACTAGCATTCACGGAGACGCCTTAGTCTGTTCCATAAGGGTCTCAACACTTGCATTCACGGAGACGCCTTTGCCTATTCCATAAGGGTCTCAACTCTTGCCACATGGAGACACCTTTGTCTATTCTATAAGGGTCTCAACACTTGCATTCAAAGAGACGCCTTTATCTATTCCATAAGGGTCTCAACTCGTGCATTCACAGAGACGCATTTATTTATTCCATAAGGGTCTCAGCTCTTGCACACACGGAGATGCCTTTGTCTGTTCCATAAGGGTCTCAACACTTGCATTCATGGAGACGCCGTTGTCTATTCCCTAAGGGTCTCAACTCTTGCATTCACGGAGACGCCTTTGTTTATTCCATAAGGGTCTCAACACTTGCATCCACGGAGACGCCTTTGTCTATTCCATAAGGGTCTCAACTCTTGCACACATGGAGACGCATTTGTTTATTCCATAAGGGTCTCAACTCTTGCATCCACAAAACACCTTTGTTTATTCCATAAGGGTCTCAATACTTGCATTCACGGAGACGCCTTTGTCTAAATGTATAATTGAATGTTAATGCTGCTATGAACAAGTATATACATACGTGCTTAACCATTTTTCCTTTTCAGATCTCTCTCCCTGCTGTTCCCTTCCTTAATCCTCTTCCCCCCGTCTGGCTTAACCATAACTCTGTGCTATAATAGCTTTCTGAGTTGGTGACGCCGGAAGGTGGGCCTGTTGTTCAGCGGCGTGCAGATCCTGAAGACAGGACACTGTGACAGAATAGTGAGCCCACGAGTTTATACTTTCCTCTCAGTCTGTACGTCGGCTGATCAAGATGGCCACCTCAAAATACCTTCATACAGGTAATTAATCAAGTGCAAAGTGATGTAACTGAATCAACAACAAAAAAAAAATTCTCAGACAATTTGGTTGATAAGGTTCAGTGTTTCCTCACCCAGGTGGAATTGCATTTTACTTGTCCCTGTGCTTTTCCAGACCCATAATCTAGAATTGTATTCTACTTATCATACCGGACTCTATCAAGTCCATCATACTTACTTATCATACCGGACTAGTGATGCCGCTATTTGGACAGTTCCTTTAGTGAAAACAAAGAGTTACTAGGATTACTTCAAGGAAACAAAGACTTGATAATGTGTTTATCACATTTCAATCAGTTAGTGGAGGAAACCACTTGACCGGAGAAAACACTAAAGAGCTGAATAAAAAACGAAGGGGATCTCTTGGGCAAATTGACAATCCCTTCAGTCTGTTCTTGCACAAATCGCCATACCAAATATTTTCGAATCCTAGAACAACATTTTGTTGCCACAGCCACCTGCCAAAATAGTATTCAGAATATACTGATGTCTTCTAAAAAAGAACCAAGTTTTACAAGAATATCTCAATCAATGCTTAGTCAACGAACTAATTAGATCATCAAGATCACTACCAGCTTCTCTGTTGTTTCTCGAGCCCAAAGCTAATGGGGTGCTAATGACTAAGAAAAAGATTCAAGCTGTAGGAGAGCTGGCTCACAACAACTCCCACCATTCTTCTATAGACTCAACTCCTTTCTATGGCTCATGTGGACGCCGTTCCCACATTTTACCTGTCAGGCTGCCTGCTTCTGCCCAAACCACACCAGAAGTTGTGGTCAAGAGTGAAAATATGTTCATTCCAAAATTCATAAGGGCCTATGAAGTGCTTCGACAGGTGAACCCTGTAACATACAAACTAAAGTTGCCATTGTCCTTAAAAAATTAATCAAGTGTTTCACACTTCACTTACGAAACCTCCTCCTCCATCCTGGTAAACCGGGCCTTGGGCCGCGCTTGGGAGAGGGGTGTAATGTCAGGAATAGAACCATGCGTGGTCCAGGTCCCGCCCGAAACTCCGCTGCGCGGCTCTGCGGCGCTTTCTGCGCACAACTTGTCATCCCCTCTTGCTCCAAAGGTGGCCATCAACGTCGTCTGCCCTGTGGCAAAGCTCATAAAGCTGCACGTTCAGGTCATTGATGGACAAGATGCACTTATCAGTGCTATTCCATGAAGGGACTACAATTTCCAAGTTTTTAGAGGCAGCAGCCATCTTGGGGTGTGGCAGGCCTATAAAGCCCAGCCACACCCAAGCACGGTGCTCACTATTTTGAAGATTTCGATGCAACCAGACCTTGTGGGGATATCTCTGGTGAAGAGCAGAGTTCCTGAATGTCAGAGTGTCATCCAACCGAAGTATCCTAGTTTCCATGGTGCATTCAAAAATGAGTAGGTCTTACTCGTAGCGGTAAGGCCTTGCTGAATCCAAGTTTGAAGGAAGTTGGTAATTCCAAAAGGTAAAGCGCCCCTTAGCATAACAAGCAAAGCGTTTCAGACCACACTGCTAAAGCTCCCCGGGCACGATATTTAAAGCGCTTCAGTTCACAGGAGTAAAGCGCACTTGGCATGGTATTCAAAGCGCTTCAGTTCACAGGAGTAAAGCACATTTGGCATGGTATTCAAAGCGCTTCAGTTCACAGGAGTAAAGCGCACTTGCATGGTATTCAAAGCGCTTCAGTTCACAGGAGTAAAGCGCACTTGGCATGGTATTCAAAGCACTTCGGTTCACAGGAGTAAAGCGCATTTGACATGGTATTCAAAACGCTTCAGTTCACAGGAGTAAAGCGCACTTGGCACAGCATTCAGAGTGCTTCAGTTCACAGGAGTAAAGCGCACTTGGCATGGCATTCAAAGCGCTTCAATTCACAGGAGTAAAGCGCACTTGGCACGACATTCAAAGCGCTTCAGTTCATTGGAAGTAAAGCGCCCTTCGCACAGCAATCAAAGCGCTTCAGTTCATATGAGTAAAGCGCCCTTGGTCCAATAATCAAGATGCTTCAGTTTACATGAGTAAAACTTTCAGGCCTAGGTGGCAAATGTGAAAACATCTCAAAGATAAGCAATTCATAGTTTCATTGCTTTTGGAAGCATAATATGTGAGAGACATAGTTAAGCCTTTGATGATATGTGAGATACATATTTAAGTCTTTGCGAATTTCTAGATTGAAACCAAACATTTTATGTTTATGAATGCATAGTAGTTGCATGATTGATGTTCAGAGTATGTCCAAGGTCCAAGCTCTTGCCTTCTCAAGGTTCAGAGGTCTCAGTTCGTTCTTGGTCCATGATTCAGAGAAGGGCCATGCCCAGTTTTGTTTAATGCTCACGACATCCTGAAGTATCATGATTTTACTAATTGTTCTTGTTCCATGATTCGGAGAAGGGCCACGCCCCGTTTTGTTTAATGCTCACGACATCCTGAAGTATAATGATTTTTACTATTTGTTCTTGTTCCATGATTCAGAGAAGGACCACGCCCAGTTTTGTTTAATGCTAACAACATCCTGAAGTATCATGATTTTTACTAATTGTTCTTGTTCCATGATTCAGAGAAGGGCCACGCCCAGTTTTGTTTAATGCTTATGACATCCTGAAGTATTATGATTTTTCTAATTGTTCTTCTTCCATGATTCAGAGAAGGGCCACGCCCAGTTTTGTCTAATGCTTATGACATCCTGAAGTATCATGATTCTACCAACTCTTGCACCCACGGAGACACCTTTGTTTATTCCATAAGGGTCTCAACTCTTGCATCCAAGGAGACGCCTTTGTCAATTCCATAAGGTTCTCAACACTAGCATTCACGGAGACGCCTTAGTCTGTTCCATAAGGGTCTCAACACTTGCATTCACGGAGACGCCTTTGTCTATTCCATAAGGGTCTCAACTCTTGCCCACATGGAGACACCTTTGTCTATTCTATAAGGGTCTCAACACTTGCATTCAAAGAGACGCCTTTATCTATTCCATAAGGGTCTCAACTCTTGCATTCACGGAGACGCCTTTGTTTATTCCATAAGGGTCTCAACACTTGCATCCACGGAGACGCCTTTGTCTATTCCATAAGGGTCTCAACTCTTGCACACACGGAGACGCCTTTGTTTATTCCATAAGGGTCTCAACTCTTGCATCCACAAAACACCTTTGTTTATTCCATAAGGGTCTCAATACTTGCATTCACGGAGACGCCTTTGTCTAAATGTATAATTGAATGTTAATCCTGCTATGAACAAGTATATACATACGTGCTTAACCATTTTTCCTTTTCAGATCTCTCTCCCTGCTGTTCCCTTCCTTAATCCCCTTCCCCCGACTGGCTTAACCATAACTCTGTGCTATAATAGCTTTCTGAGTTGGTGACGCCGGAAGGTGGGCCTGTTGTTCGGCGGCGTGCAGATCCTGAAGACAGGACACTGTGACAGAATAGTGAGCCCACGAGTTTATACTTCCTCTCAGTCTGTACGTCGGCTGATCAAGATGGCCACCTCAAAATACCTTCATACAGGTAATTAATCAAGTGCAAAGTGATGTAACTGAATCAACAAAAAAAAAAAAATTCTCAGACAATTTGGTTGATAAGGTTCAGTGTTTCCTCACCCAGGTGGAATTGCATTTTACTTGTCCCTGTGCTTTTCCAGACCCATAATCTAGAATTGTATTCTACTTATCATATCGGACTCTATCAAGTCCATCATACTTACTTATCATACCGGACTAGTGATGCCGCTATTTGGACAGTTCCTTCAGTGAAAACAAAGAGTTACTAGGATTACTTCAAGGAAACAAAGACTTGATAACGTGTTTATCACATTTCAATCAGTTAGTGGAGGAAACCACTTGACCGGAGAAAACACTAAAGAGCTGAATAAAAAACGAAGGGGATCTCTTGGGCAAATTGACAATCCCTTCAGTCTGTTCTTGCACAAATCGCCATACCAAATATTTTCGAATCCTAGAACAACATTTTGTTGCCACAGCCACCTGCCAAAATAGTATTCAGAATATACTGATGTCTTCTAAAAAAGAACCAAGTTTTACAAGAATATCTCAATCAATGCTTAGTCAACGAACTAATTAGATCATCAAAATCACTACCAGCTTCTCTGTTGTTTTTCGAGCCCAAAGCTAATGGGGTGCTAATGACTAAGAAAAAGATTCAAGCTGTAGCAGAGCTGGCTCACAACAACTCCCACCATTCTTCTATAGACTCAACTCCTTTCTATGGCTCATGTGGACGCCGTCCCCACATTTTACCTGTCAGGCTGCCTGCTTCTGCCCAAACCACACCAGAAGTTGTGGTCAAGAGTGAAAATATGTTCCATCCAAAATTCATAAGGGCCTATGAAGTGCTTCGACAGGTGAACCCTGTAACATACAAACTAAAGTTGCCATTGTCCTTAAAAAATTAATCAAGTGTTTCACACTTCACTTACGAAACCTCCTCCTCCATCCTGGTAAACCGGGCCTTGCGCCGCGCTTGGGAGAGGGGAGTAATGTCAGGAATAGAACCATGCGTGGTCCAGGTCCCGCCCGAAACTCCGCTGCGCGGCTCTGCGGCGCTTTCTGCGCACAACTTGTCATCCCCTCTTGCTCCAAAGGTGGCCATCAACGTCGTCTGCCCTGTGGCAAAGCTCATAAAGCTGCACGTTCAGGTCATTGGTGGACAAGATGCACTTATCAGTGCTATTCCACGAAGGGACTACAATTTCCAAGTTTTTAGAGGCAGCAGCCATCTTGGGGTGTGGCAGGCCTATAAAGCCCAGCCACACCCAAGCACGGTGCTCACTATTTTGAAGATTTCGATGCAACCAGACCTTGTGGGGATATCTCTGGTGAAGAGCAGAGTTCCTGAATGTCAGAGTGTCATCCAACCGAAGTATCCTAGTTTCCATGGTGCATTCAAAAACGAGTAGGTCTTACTCGTAGCGGTAAGGCCTTGCTGAATCCAAGTTTGAAGGAAGTTGGTAATTCCAAAAGGTAAAGCACCCCTTAGCATAACAAGCAAAGCGTTTCAGACCACACTGCTAAAGCGCCCCGGGCACGATATTTAAAGCGCTTCAGTTCACAGGGGTAAAGCACATTTGGCATGGTATTCAAAGCGCTTCAGTTCACAGGAGTAAAGCGCACTTGCATGGTATTCAAAGCGCTTCAGTTCACAGGAGTAAAGCGCACTTGGTATGGTATTCAAAGCACTTCGGTTCACAGGAGTAAAGCGCATTTGACATGGCATTCAAAACGCTTCAGTTCACAGGAGTAAAGCGCACTTGGCACAGCATTCAGAGTGCTTCAGTTCACAGGAGTACAGCGCCCTTGGCAATACATTTAAAGCGCTTCAGTTCACAGGAGTAAAGCGCACTTGGCATGGCATTCAAAGCGCTTCAATTCACAGGAGTAAAGCGCACTTGGCACGACATTCAAAGCGCTTCAGTTCATTGGAAGTAAAGCGCCCTTCGCACAGCAATCAAAGCGCTTCAGTTCATATGAGTAAAGCGCCCTTGGTCCAATAATCAAGATGCTTCAGTTTACATGAGTAAAACTTTCAGGCCTAGGTGGCAAATGTGAAAACATCTCAAAGATAAGCAATTCATAGTTTCATTGCTTTTGGAAGCATAATATGTGAGAGACATATTTAAGCCTTTGATGATATGTGAGATACATATTTAAGTCTTTGCGAATTTCTAGATTGAAACCAAACATTTTATGTTTATGAATGCATAGTAGTTGCATGATTGATGTTCAGAGTATGTCCAAGGTCCAAGCTCTTGCCTTCTCAAGGTTCAGAGGTCTCAGTTCGTTCTTGGTCCATGATTCAGAGAAGGGCCATGCCCAGTTTTGTTTAATGCTCACGACATCCTGAAGTATCATGATTTTACTAATTGTTCTTGTTCCATGATTCGGAGAAGGGCCACGCCCAGTTTTGTTTAATGCTCACGACATCCTGAAGTATAATGATTTTTACTATTTGTTCTTGTTCCATGATTCAGAGAAGGACCACGCCCAGTTTTGTTTAATGCTAACAACATCCTGAAGTATCATGATTTTTACTAATTGTTCTTGTTCCATGATTCAGAGAAGGGCCACGCCCAGTTTTGTTTAATGCTTATGACATCCTGAAGTATTATGATTTTTCTAATTGTTCTTCTTCCATGATTCAGAGAAGGGCCACGCCCAGTTTTGTCTAATGCTTATGACATCCTGAAGTATCATGATTCTACCAACTCTTGCACCCACGGAGACACCTTTGTTTATTCCATAAGGGTCTCAACTCTTGCATCCAAGGAGACGCCTTTGTCAATTCCATAAGGTTCTCAACACTAGCATTCACGGAGACGCCTTAGTCTGTTCCATAAGGGTCTCAACACTTGCATTCACGGAGACGCCTTTGTCTATTCCATAAGGGTCTCAACTCTTGCCCACATGGAGACACCTTTGTCTATTCTATAAGGGTCTCAACACTTGCATTCAAAGAGACGCCTTTATCTATTCCATAAGGGTCTCAACTCTTGCATTCACGGAGACGCCTTTGTTTATTCCATAAGGGTCTCAACTCTTGCATTCACAGGGACGCCTTTGTCTATTCCATAAGGGTCTCAACTCTTGCACACAGGAAGACGCCCTTGTCTATTCCACAAGGGTTTCATCTCTTGCATTCACGGAGACGCCTTTGTCTATTCCATAAGGGTCTCAACTCGTGCATTCACAGAGACGCATTTATTTATTCCATAAGGGTCTCAGCTCTTGCACACACGGAGATGCCTTTGTCTGTTCCATAAGGGTCTCAACACTTGCATTCATGGAGATGAAGTTGTCTATTCCCTAAGGGTCTCAACTCTTGCATTCACGGAGACGCCTTTGTTTATTCCATAAGGGTCTCAACACTTGCATCCACGGAGACGCCTTTGTCTATTCCATAAGGGTTTCAACTCTTGCACACACGGAGACGCCTTTGTTTATTCCATAAGGGTCTCAACTCTTACATCCACAAAACACCTTTGTTTATTCCATAAGGGTCTCATTACTTGCATTCACGGAGACGCCTTTGTCTAAATGGGTAATTGAATGTTAATGCTGCTATGAACAAGTATATACATACGTGCTTAACCATTTTTCCTTTTCAGATCTCTCTCCCTGCTGTTCCCTTCCTTAATCCCCTTCCCCCCGACTGGCTTAACCATAACTCTGTGCTATAATAGCTTTCTGAGTTGGTGACGCCGGAAGGTGGGCCTGTTGTTCGGCGCCGTGCAGATCCTGAAGACAGGACACTGTGACAGAATAGTGAGCCCACAAGTTTATACTTTCCTCTCAGTCTGTATGTCGGCTGATCAAGATGGCCACCTCAAAATACCTTCATACAGGTAATTAATCAAGTGCAAAGTGATGTAACTGAATCAACAACAAAAAGAAAAAATTCTCAGACAATTTGGTTGATAAGGTTCAGTGTTTCCTCACCCAGGTGGAATTGCATTTTACTTGTCCCTGTGCTTTTCCAGACCCATAATCTAGAATTGTATTTTACTTATCATACCGGACTAGTGATGCCGCTATTTGGACAGTTCCTTTAGTGAAAACAAAGAGTTACTAGGATTACTTCAAGGAAACAAAGACTTGATAACGTGTTTATCGCATTTCAATCAGTTAGTGGAGGAAACCACTTGACCGGAGAAAACACTAAAGAGCTGAATAAAAAACGAAGGGGATCTCTTGGGCAAATTGACAATCCCTTCAGTCTGTTCTTGCACAAATCGCCATACCAAATATTTTCGAATCCTAGAACAACATTTTGTTGCCACAGCCACCTCCCAAAATAGTATTCAGAATATACTGATGTCTTCTAAAAAAGAACCAAGTTTTACAAGAATATCTCAATCAATGCTTAGTCAACGAACTAATTAGATCATCAAAATCACTACCAGCTTCTCTGTTGTTTTTCGAGCCCAAAGCTAATGGGGTGCTAATGACTAAGAAAAAGATTCAAGCTGCAGCAGAGCTGGCTCACAACAACTCCCACCATTCTTCTATAGACTCAACTCCTTTCTATGGCTCATGTGGACGCCGTCCCCACATTTTACCTGTCAGGCTGCCTGCTTCTGCCCAAACCACACCAGAAGTTGTGGTCAAGAGTGAAAATATGTTCCATCCAAAATTCATAAGGGCCTATGAAGTGCTTCGACAGGTGAACCCTGTAACATACAAACTAAAGTTGCCATTGTCCTTAAAAAATGAATCAAGTGTTTCACACTTCACTTACGAAACCTCCTCCTCCATCCTGGTAAACCAGGCCTTGGGCCGCGCTTGGGAGAGGGGTGTAATGTCAGGAATAGAACCATGCGTGGTCCAGGTCCCGCCCGAAACTCCGCTGCGCGGCTCTGCGGCGCTTTCTGCGCACAATTTGTCATCCCCTCTTGCTCCAAAGGTGGCCATCAACGTCGTCTGCCCTGTGGCAAAGCTCATAAAGCTGCACGTTCAGGTCATTGGTGGACAAGATGCACTTATCAGTGCTATTCCATGAAGGGACTACAATTTCCAAGTTTTTAGAGGCAGCAGCCATCTTGGGGTGTGGCAGGCCTATAAAGCCCAGCCACACCCAAGCACGGTGCTCACTATTTTGAAGATTTCGATGCAACCAGACCTTGTGGGGATATCTCTGGTGAAGAGCAGAGTTCCTGAATGTCAGAGTGTCATCCAACCGAAGTATCCTAGTTTCCATGGTGCATTCAAAAACGAGTAGGTCTTACTCGTAGCGGTAAGGCCTTGCTGAATCCAAGTTTGAAGGAAGTTGGTAATTCCAAAAGGTAAAGCGCCCCTTAGCATAACAAGCAAAGCGTTTCAGACCACACTGCTAAAGCTCCCCGGGCACGATATTTAAAGCGCTTCAGTTCACAGGAGTAAAGCGCACTTGGCATGGTATTCAAAGCGCTTCAGTTCACAGGAGTAAAGCACATTTGGCATGGTATTCAAAGCGCTTCAGTTCACAGGAGTAAAGCGCACTTGGCATGGTATTCAAAGCACTTCGGTTCACAGGAGTAAAGCGCATTTGACATGGTATTCAAAACGCTTCAGTTCACAGGAGTAAAGCGCACTTGGCACAGCATTCAGAGTGCTTCAGTTCACTGGAGTAAAGCGCACTTGGCATGGCATTCAAAGCGCTTCAATTCACAGGAGTAAAGCGCACTTGGCACGACATTCAAAGCGCTTCAGTTCATTGGAAGTAAAGCGCCCTTCGCACAGCAATCAAAGCGCTTCAGTTCATATGAGTAAAGCGCCCTTGGTCCAATAATCAAGATGCTTCAGTTTACATGAGTAAAACTTTCAGGCCTAGGTGGCAAATGTGAAAACATCTCAAAGATAAGCAATTCATAGTTTCATTGCTTTTGGAAGCATAATATGTGAGAGACATATTTAAGCCTTTGATGATATGTGAGATACATATTTAAGTCTTTGCGAATTTCTAGATTGAAACCAAACATTTTATGTTTATGAATGCATAGTAGTTGCATGATTGATGTTCAGAGTATGTCCAAGGTCCAAGCTCTTGCCTTCTCAAGGTTCAGAGGTCTCAGTTCGTTCTTGGTCCATGATTCAGAGAAGGGCCATGCCCAGTTTTGTTTAATGCTCACGACATCCTGAAGTATCATGATTTTACTAATTGTTCTTGTTCCATGATTCGGAGAAGGGCCACGCCCAGTTTTGTTTAATGCTCACGACATCCTGAAGTATAATGATTTTTACTATTTGTTCTTGTTCCATGATTCAGAGAAGGACCACGCCCAGTTTTGTTTAATGCTAACAACATCCTGAAGTATCATGATTTTTACTAATTGTTCTTGTTCCATGATTCAGAGAAGGGCCACGCCCAGTTTTGTTTAATGCTTATGACATCCTGAAGTATTATGATTTTTCTAATTGTTCTTCTTCCATGATTCAGAGAAGGGCCACGCCCAGTTTTGTCTAATGCTTATGACATCCTGAAGTATCATGATTCTACCAACTCTTGCACCCACGGAGACACCTTTGTTTATTCCATAAGGGTCTCAACTCTTGCATCCAAGGAGACGCCTTTGTCAATTCCATAAGGTTCTCAACACTAGCATTCACGGAGACGCCTTAGTCTGTTCCATAAGGGTCTCAACACTTGCATTCACGGAGACGCCTTTGTCTATTCCATAAGGGTCTCAACTCTTGCCCACATGGAGACACCTTTGTCTATTCTATAAGGGTCTCAACACTTGCATTCAAAGAGACGCCTTTATCTATTCCATAAGGGTCTCAACTCTTGCATTCACGGAGACGCCTTTGTTTATTCCATAAGGGTCTCAACTCTTGCATTCACAGGGACGCCTTTGTCTATTCCATAAGGGTCTCAACTCTTGCACACACGAAGACGCCCTTGTCTATTCCACAAGGGTTTCATCTCTTGCATTCACGGAGACGCCTTTGTCTATTCCATAAGGGTCTCAACACTTGCATTCAAAGAGACGCCTTTATCTATTCCATAAGGGTCTCAACTCTTGCATTCACGGAGACGCCTTTGTTTATTCCATAAGGGTCTCAACTCTTGCATTCACAGGGACGCCTTTGTCTATTCCATAAGGGTCTCAACTCTTGCACACACGAAGACGCCCTTGTCTATTGCACAAGGGTTTCATCTCTTGCATTAACGGAGACGCCTTTGTCTATTCCATAAGGGTCTCAACTCGTGCATTCACAGAGACGCATTTATTTATTCCATAAGGGTCTCAGCTCTTGCACACACGGAGATGCCTTTGTCTGTTCCATAAGGGTCTCAACACTTGCATTCATGGAGATGCCGTTGTCTATTCCCTAAGGGTCTCAACTCTTGCATTCACGGAGACGCCTTTGTTTATTCCATAAGGGTCTCAACACTTGCATCCACGGAGACGCCTTTGTCTATTCCATAAGGGTTTCAAGTCTTGCACACACGGAGACGCCTTTGTTTATTCCATAAGGGTCTCAACTCTTACATCCACAAAACACCTTTGTTTATTCCATAAGGGTCTCATTACTTGCATTCATGGAGACGCCTTTGTCTAAATGTGTAATTGAATGTTAATGCTGCTATGAACAAGTATATACATACGTGCTTAACCATTTTTCCTTTTCAGATCTCTCTCCCTGCTGTTCCCTTCCTTAATCCCCTTCCCCCCGACTGGCTTAACCATAACTCTGTGCTATAATAGCTTTCTGAGTTGGTGACGCCGGAAGGTGGGCCTGTTGTTCGGCGGCGTGCAGATCCTGAAGACAGGACACTGTGACAGAATAGTGAGCCCACAAGTTTATACTTTCCTCTCAGTCTGTATGTCGGCTGATCAAGATGGCCACCTCAAAATACCTTCATACAGGTAATTAATCAAGTGCAAAGTGATGTAACTGAATCAACAACAAAAAGAAAAAATTCTCAGACAATTTGGTTGATAAGGTTCAGTGTTTCCTCACCCAGGTGGAATTGCATTTTACTTGTCCCTGTGCTTTTCCAGACCCATAATCTAGAATTTTATTTTACTTATCATACCGGACTAGTGATACCGCTATTTGGACAGTTCCTTTAGTGAAAACAAAGAGTTACTAGGATTACTTCAAGGAAACAAAGACTTGATAACGTGTTTATCACATTTCAATCAGTTAGTGGAGGAAACCACTTGACCGGAGAAAACACTAAAGAGCTGAATAAAAAACGAAGGGGATCTCTTGGGCAAATTGACAATCCCTTCAGTCTGTTCTTGCACAAATCGCCATACCAAATATTTTCGAATCCTAGAACAACATTTTGTTGCCACAGCCACCTCCCAAAATAGTATTCAGAATATACTGATGTCTTCTAAAAAAGAACCAAGTTTTACAAGAATATCTCAATCAATGCTTAGTCAACGAACTAATTAGATCATCAAAATCACTACCAGCTTCTCTGTTGTTTTTCGAGCCCAAAGCTAATGGGGTGCTAATGACTAAGAAAAAGATTCAAGCTGTAGCAGAGCTGGCTCACAACAACTCCCACCATTCTTCTATAGACTCAACTCCTTTCTATGGCTCATGTGGACGCCGTCCCCACATTTTACCTGTCAGGCTGCCTGCTTCTGCCCAAACCACACCAGAAGTTGTGGTCAAGAGTGAAAATATGTTCCATCCAAAATTCATAAGGGCCTATGAAGTGCTTCGACAGGTGAACCCTGTAACATACAAACTAAAGTTGCCATTGTCCTTAAAAAATGAATCAAGTGTTTCACACTTCACTTACGAAACCTCCTCCTCCATCCTGGTAAACCAGGCCTTGGGCCGCGCTTGGGAGAGGGGTGTAATGTCAGGAATAGAACCATGCGTGGTCCAGGTCCCGCCCGAAACTCTGCTGCGCGGCTCTGCGGCGCTTTCTGCGCACAACTTGTCATCCCCTCTTGCTCCAAAGGTGGCCATCAACGTCGTCTGCCCTGTGGCAAAGCTCATAAAGCTGCACGTTCAGGTCATTGGTGGACAAGATGCACTTATCAGTGCTATTCCATGAAGGGACTACAATTTCCAAGTTTTTAGAGGCAGCAGCCATCTTGGGGTGTGGCAGGCCTATAAATCCCAGCCACACCCAAGCACGGTGATCACTATTTTGAAGATTTCGATGCAACCAGACCTTGTGGGGATATCTCTGGTGAAGAGCAGAGTTCCTGAATGTCAGAGTGTCATCCAACCGAAGTATCCTAGTTTCCATGGTGCATTCAAAAACGAGTAGGTCTTACTCGTAGCGGTAAGGCCTTGCTGAATCCAAGTTTGAAGGAAGTTGGTAATTCCAAAAGGTAAAGCGCCCCTTAGCATAACAAGCAAAGCGTTTCAGACCACACTGCTAAAGCGCCCCGGGCACGATATTTAAAGCGCTTCAGTTCACAGGAGTAAAGCGCACTTGGCATGGTATTCAAAGCGCTTCAGTTCACAGGAGTAAAGCACATTTGGCATGGTATTCAAAGCGCTTCAGTTCACAGGAGTAAAGCGCACTTGGCATGGTATTCAAAGCACTTCGGTTCACAGGAGTAAAGCGCATTTGACATGGTATTCAAAACGCTTCAGTTCACAGGAGTAAAGCGCACTTGGCACAGCATTCAGAGTGCTTCAGTTCACAGGAGTAAAGCGCACTTGGCATGGCATTCAAAGCGCTTCAATTCACAGGAGTAAAGCGCACTTGGCACGACATTCAAAGCGCTTCAGTTCATTGGAAGTAAAGCGCCCTTCGCACAGCAATCAAAGCGCTTCAGTTCATATGAATAAAGCGCCCTTGGTCCAATAATCAGGATGCTTCAGTTTACATGAGTAAAACTTTCAGGCCTAGGTGGCAAATGTGAAAACATCTCAAAGATAAGCAATTCATAGTTTCATTGCTTTTGGAAGCATAATATGTGAGAGACATATTTAAGCTTTTGATGATATGTGAGATACATATTTAAGTCTTTGCGAATTTCTAGATTGAAACCAAACATTTTATGTTTATGAATGCATAGTAGTTGCATGATTGATGTTCAGAGTATGTCCAAGGTCCAAGCTCTTGCCTTCTCAAGGTTCAGAGGTCTCAGTTCGTTCTTGGTCCATGATTCAGAGAAGGGCCATGCCCAGTTTTGTTTAATGCTCACGACATCCTGAAGTATCATGATTTTACTAATTGTTCTTGTTCCATGATTCGGAGAAGGGCCACGCCCAGTTTTGTTTAATGCTCACGACATCCTGAAGTATAATGATTTTTACTATTTGTTCTTGTTCCATGATTCAGAGAAGGACCACGCCCAGTTTTGTTTAATGCTAACAACATCCTGAAGTATCATGATTTTTACTAATTGTTCTTGTTCCATGATTCAGAGAAGGGCCACGCCCAGTTTTGTTTAATGCTTATGACATCCTGAAGTATTATGATTTTTCTAATTGTTCTTCTTCCATGATTCAGAGAAGGGCCACGCCCAGTTTTGTCTAATGCTTATGACATACTGAAGTATCATGATTCTACCAACTCTTGCACCCACGGAGACACCTTTGTTTATTCCATAAGGGTCTCAACTCTTCCATCCAAGGAGACGCCTTTGTCAATTCCATAAGGTTCTCAACACTAGCATTCACGGAGACGCCTTAGTCTGTTCCATAAGGGTCTCAACACTTGCATTCACGGAGACGCCTTTGTCTATTCCATAAGGGTCTCAACTCTTGCCCACATGGAGACACCTTTGTCTATTCTATAAGTGTCTCAACACTTGCATTCACAGAGACGCCTTTATCTATTCCATAAGGGTCTCAACTCTTGCATTCACGGAGACGCCTTTGTTTATTCCATAAGGGTCTCAACTCTTGCATTCACGGGGACGCCTTTGTCTATTCCATAAGGGTCTCAACTCTTACACACACGAAGACGCCCTTGTCTATTCCATAAGGGTTTCATCTCTTGCATTCACGGAGACGCCTTTGTCTATTCCATAAGGGTCTCAACTCGTGCATTCACAGAGACGCATTTATTTATTCCATAAGGGTCTCAGCTCTTGCACACACGGAGATGCCTTTGTCTGTTCCATAAGGGTCTCAACACTTGCATTCATGGAGACGCCGTTGTCTATTCCCTAAGGGTCTCAACTCTTGCATTCACGGAGACGCCTTTGTTTATTCCATAAGGGTCTCAACACTTGCATCCACGGAGACGCCTTTGTCTATTCCATAAGGGTCTCAACTCTTGCACACACGGAGACGCCTTTGTTTATTCCATAAGGGTCTCAACTCTTGCATCCACAAAACACCTTTGTTTATTCCATAAGGGTCTCAATACTTGCATTCACGGAGACGCCTTTGTCTAAATGTATAATTGAATGTTAATGCTGCTATGAACAAGTATATACATACGTGCTTAACCATTTTTCCTTTTCAGATCTCTCTCCCTGCTGTTCCCTTCCTTAATCCCCTTCCCCCCGACTGGCTTAACCATAACTCTGTGCTATAATAGCTTTCTGAGTTGGTGACGCCGGAAGGTGGGCCTGTTGTTCGGCGGCGTGCAGATCCTGAAGACAGGACACTGTGACAGAATAGTGAGCCCACGAGTTTATACTTTCCTCTCAGTCTGTACGTCGGCTGATCAAGATGGCCACCTTAAAATACCTTCATACAGGTAATTAATCAAGTGCAAAGTGATGTAACTGAATCAACAACAAAAAAAAAATTCTCAGACAATTTGGTTGATAAGGTTCAGTGTTTCCTCACCCAGGTGGAATTGCATTTTACTTGTCCCTGTGCTTTTCCAGACCCATAATCTAGAATTGTATTCTACTTATCATACCGGACTCTATCAAGTCCATCATACTTACTTATCATACCGGACTAGTGATGCCGCTATTTGGACAGTTCCTTTAGTGAAAACAAAGAGTTACTAGGATTACTTCAAGGAAACAAAGACTTGATAACGTGTTTATCACAGTTCAATCAGTTAGTGGAGGAAACCACTTGACCGGAGAAAACACTAAAGAGCTGAATAAAAAACGAAGGGGATCTCTTGGGCAAATTGACAATCCCTTCAGTCTGTTCTTCCACAAATCGCCATACCAAATATTTTCGAATCCTAGAACAACATTTTGTTGCCACAGCCACCTGCCAAAATAGTATTCAGAATATACTGATGTCTTCTAAAAAAGAACCAAGTTTTACAAGAATATCTCAATCAATGCTTAGTCAACGAACTAATTAGATCATCAAGATCACTACGAGCTTCTCTGTTGTTTTTCGAGCCCAAAGCTAATCGGGTGCTAATGACTAAGAAAAAGATTCAAGCTGTAGCAGAGCTGGCTCACAACAACTCCCACCATTCTTCTATAGAAATTCATAAGGGCCTATGAAGTGCTTCGACAGGTGAACCCTGTAACATACAAACTAAAGTTGCCATTGTCCTTAAAAAATTAATCAAGTGTTTCACACTTCACTTCCGAAACCTCCTCCTCCATCCTGGTAAACCGGGCCCTGGGCCGCGTTTGGGAGAGGGGTGTAATGTCAGGAATAGAACCATGCGTGGTCCAGGTCCCGCCCGAAACTCCGCTGCGCGGCTCTGCGGCGCTTTCTGCGCACAACTTGTCATCCCCTCTTGCTCCAAAGGTGGCCACCAACGTCGTCTGCCCTGTGGCAAAGCTCATAAAGCTGCACGTTCAGGTCATTGGTGGACAAGATGCACTTATCAGTGCTATTCCATGAAGGGACTACAATTTCCAAGTTTTTAGAGGCAGCAGCCATCTTGGGGTGTGGCAGGCCTATAAAGCCCAGCCACACCCAAGCACGGTGCTCACTATTTTGAAGATTTCAATGCAACCAGACCTTGTGGGGATATCTCTGGTGAAGAGCAGAGTTCCTGAATGTCAGAGTGTCATCCAACCGAAGTATCCTAGTTTCCATGGTGCATTCAAAAACGAGTAGGTCTTACTCGTAGCGGTAAGGCCTTGCTGAATCCAAGTTTGAAGGAAGTTGGTAATTCCAAAAGGTAAAGCGCCCCTTAGCATAACAAGCAAAGCGTTTCAGACCACACTGCTAAAGCACCCCGGGCACGATATTTAAAGCGCTTCAGTTCACAGGAGTAAAGCGCACTTGGCATGGTATTCAAAGCGCTTCAGTTCACAGGAGTAAAGCACATTTGGCATGGTATTCAAAGCGCTTCAGTTCACAGGAGTAAAGCGCACTTGCATGGTATTCAAAGCGCTTCAGTTCACAGGAGTAAAGCGCACTTGGCATGGTATTCAAAGCACTTCGGTTCACAGGAGTAAAGCGCATTTGACATGGTATTCAAAACGCTTCAGTTCACAGGAGTAAAGCGCACTTGGCACAGCATTCAGAGTGCTTCAATTCACAGGAGTAAAGTGCCCTTGGCAATACATTTAAAGCGCTTCAGTTCACAGGAGTAAAGCGCACTTGGCATGGCATTCAAAGCGCTTCAATTCACAGGAGTAAAGCGCACTTGGCACGACATTCAAAGCGCTTCAGTTCATTGGAAGTAAAGCGCCCTTCGCACAGCAATCAAAGCGCTTCAGTTCATATGAGTAAAGCGCCCTTGGTCCAATAATCAAGACGCTTCAGTTTACATGAGTAAAACTTTCAGGCCTAGGTTGCAAATGTGAAAACATCTCAAAGATAAGCAAATCATAGTTTCATTGCTTTTGGAAGCATAATATGTGAGAGACATATTTAAGCCTTTGATGATATGTGAGATACATATTTAAGTCTTTGCGAATTTCTAGATTGAAACCAAACATTTTATGTTTATGAATGCATAGTAGTTGCATGATTGATGTTCAGAGTATGTCCAAGGTCCAAGCTCTTGCCTTCTCAAGGTTCAGAGGTCTCAGTTCGTTCTTGGTCCATGATTCAGAGAAGGGCCACGCCCAGTTTTGTTTAATGCTCACGACATCCTGAAGTATCATGGTTTTACTAATTGTTCTTGTTCCATGATTCGGAGAAGGGCCACGCCCAGTTTTGTTTAATGCTCACGACATCGTGAAGTATAATGATTTTTACTATTTGTTCTTGTTCCATGATTCAGAGAAGGACCACGCCCAGTTTTGTTTAATGCTAACAACATCCTGAAGTATCATGATTTTTACTAATTGTTCTTGTTCCATGATTCAGAGAAGGGCCACGCCCAGTTTTGTCTAATGCTTATGACATCCTGAAGTATCATGATTCTACCAACTCTTGCACCCACGGAGACACCTTTGTTTATTCCATAAGGGTCTCAACTCTTCCATCCAAGGAGACGCCTTTGTCAATTCCATAAGGTTCTCAACACTAGCATTCACGGAGACGCCTTAGTCTGTTCCATAAGGGTCTCAACACTTGCATTCACGGAGACGCCTTTGTCTATTCCATAAGGGTCTCAACTCTTGCCCACATGGAGACACCTTTGTCTATTCTATAAGTGTCTCAACACTTGCATTCACAGAGACGCCTTTATCTATTCCATAAGGGTCTCAACTCTTGCATTCACGGAGACGCCTTTGTTTATTCCATAAGGGTCTCAACTCTTGCATTCACGGGGACGCCTTTGTCTATTCCATAAGGGTCTCAACTCTTGCACACACGAAGACGCCCTTGTCTATTCCATAAGGGTTTCATCTCTTGCATTCACGGAGACGCCTTTGTCTATTCCATAAGGGTCTCAACTCGTGCATTCACAGAGACGCATTTATTTATTCCATAAGGGTCTCAGCTCTTGCACACACGGAGATGCCTTTGTCTGTTCCATAAGGGTCTCAACACTTGCATTCATGGAGACGCCGTTGTCTATTCCGTAAGGGTCTCAACTCTTGCATTCACGGAGACGCCTTTGTTTATTCCATAAGGGTCTCAACACTTGCATCCACGGAGACGCCTTTGTCTATTCCATAAGGGTCTCAACTCTTGCACACACGGAGACGCCTTTGTTTATTCCATAAGGGTCTCAACTCTTGCATCCACAAAACACCTTTGTTTATTCCATAAGGGTCTCAATAGTTGCATTCACGGAGACGCCTTTGTCTAAATGTATAATTGAATGTTAATGCTGCTATGAACAAGTATATACATACGTGCTTAACCATTTTTCCTTTTCAGATCTCTCTCCCTGCTGTTCCCTTCCTTAATCCCCTTCCCCCCGACTGGCTTAACCATAACTCTGTGCTATAATAGCTTTCTGAGTTGGTGACGCCGGAAGGTGGGCCTGTTGTTCGGCGGCGTGCAGATCCTGAAGACAGGACACTGTGACAGAATAGTGAGCCCACGAGTTTATACTTTCCTCTCAGTCTGTACGTCGGCTGATCAAGATGGCCACCTCAAAATACCTTCATACAGGTAATTAATCAAGTGCAAAGTGATGTAACTGAATCAACAACAAAAAAAAAATTCTCAGACAATTTGGTTGATAAGGTTCAGTGTTTCCTCACCCAGGTGGAATTGCATTTTACTTGTCCCTGTGCTTTTCCAGACCCATAATCTAGAATTGTATTCTACTTATCATACCGGACTCTATCAAGTCCATCATACTTACTTATCATACCGGACTAGTGATGCCGCTATTTGGACAGTTCCTTTAGTGAAAACAAAGAGTTACTAGGATTACTTCAAGGAAACAAAGACTTGACAACGTGTTTATCACATTTCAATCAGTTAGTGGAGGAAACCACTTGACCGGAGAAAACACTAAAGAGCTGAATAAAAAATGAAGGGGATCTCTTGGGCAAATTGACAATCCCTTCAGTCTGTTCTTGCACAAATCGCCATACCAAATATTTTCGAATCCTAGAACAACATTTTGTTGCCACAGCCACCTGCCAAAATAGTATTCAGAATATACTGATGTCTTCTAAAAAAGAACCAAGTTTTACAAGAATATCTCAATCAATGCTTAGTCAACGAACTAATTAGATCATCAAGATCACTACCAGCTTCTCTGTTGTTTTTCGAGCCCAAAGCTAATGGGGTGCTAATGACTAAGAAAAAGATTCAAGCTGTAGCAGAGCTGGCTCACAACAACTCCCACCATTCTTCTATAGACTCAACTCCTTTCTAGGGCTCATGTGGACGCCGTCCCCACATTTTACCTGTCAGGCTGCCTGCTTCTGCCCAAACCACACCAGAAGTTGTGGTCAAGAGTGAAAATATGTTCCATCCAAAATTCATAAGGGCCTATGAAGTGCTTCGACAGGTGAACCCTGTAACATACAAACTAAAGTTGCCATTGTCCTTAAAAAATTAATCAAGTGTTTCACACTTCACTTCCGAAACCTCCTCCTCCATCCTGGTAAACCGGGCCCTGGGCCGCGTTTGGGAGAGGGGTGTAATGTCAGGAATAGAACCATGCGTGGTCCAGGTCCCGCCCGAAACTCCACTGCGCGGCTCTGCGGCGCTTTCTGCGCACAACTTGTCATCCCCTCTTGCTCCAAAGGTGTCCATCAACGTCGTCTGCCCTGTGGCAAAGCTCATAAAGCTGCACGTTCAGGTCATTGGTGGACAAGATGCACTTATCAGTGCTATTCCATGAAGGGACTATAATTTCCACGTTTTTAGAGGCAGCAGCCATCTTGGGGTGTGGCAGGCCTATAAAGCCCAGCCACACCCAAGCACGGTGCTCACTATTTTGAAGATTTCGATGCAACCAGACCTTGTGGGGATATCTCTGGTGAAGAGCAGAGTTCCTGAATGTCAGAGTGTCATCCAACCGAAGTATCCTAGTTTCCATGGTGCATTCAAAAACGAGTAGGTCTTACTCGTAGCGGTAAGGCCTTGCTGAATCCAAGTTTGAAGGAAGTTGGTAATTCCAAAAGGTAAAGCGCCCCTTAGCATAACAAGCAAAGCGTTTCAGACCACACTGCTAAAGCGCCCTGGGCAGGATATTTAAAGCGCTTCAGTTCACAGGAGTAAAGCGCACTTGGCATGGTATTCAAAGCGCTTCAGTTCACAGGAGTAAAGCACATTTGGCATGGTATTCAAAGCGCTTCAGTTCACAGGAGTAATGCGCACTTGCATGGTATTCAAAGCGCTTCAGTTCACAGGAGTAAAGCGCACTTGGCATGGTATTCAAAGCACTTCGGTTCTCAGGAGTAAAGCGCATGACATGGTATTCAAAACGCTTCAGTTCACAGGAGTAAAGCGCACTTGGCACAGCATTCAGAGTGCTTCAGTTCACAGGAGTAAAGCGCCCTTGGCAATACATTTAAAGCGCTTCAGTTCACAGGAGTAAAGCGCACTTGGCATGGCATTGAAAGCGCTTCAATTCACAGGAGTAAAGCGCACTTGGCACGACATTCAAAGCGCTTCAGTTCATTGGAAGTAAAGCGCCCTTCGCACAGCAATCAAAGTGCTTCAGTTCATATGAGTAAAGCGCCCTTGGTCCAATAATCAAGACGCTTCAGTTTACATGAGTAAAACTTTCAGGCCTAGGTGGCAAATGTGAAAACATCTCAAAGATAAGCAAATGATAGTTTCATTGCTTTTGGAAGCATAATATGTGAGAGACATATTTAAGCCTTTGATGATATGTGAGATACATATTTAAGTCTTTGCAAATTTCTAGATTGAGACCAAACATTTTATGTTTATGAATGCATAGTAGTTGCATGATTGATGTTCAGAGTATGTCCAAGGTCCAAGCTCTTGCCTTCTCAAGGTTCAGAGGTCTCAGTTAGTTCTTGTTCCATGATTCAGAGAAGGGCCACACCCAGTTTTGTTTAATGCTCACGACATCCTGAAGTATCATGATTTTACTAATTGTTCTTGTTCCATGATTCGGAGAAGGGCCACGGCCAGTTTTGTTTAATGCGCACGACATCCTGAAGTATAATGATCTTTACTAATTGTTCTTGTTTCATGATTCAGAGAAGGGCCACGCCCAGTTTTGTTTAATGCTAACGACATCCTGAAGTATCATGATTTTTACTAATTGTTCTTGTTCCATGATTCAGAGAAGGGCCACGCCCAGTTTTGTTTAATGCTCATGACATCCTGAAGTATTATGATTTTTCTAATTGTTCTTGTTCCATGATTCAGAGAAGGGCCACGCCCAGTTTTGTCTAATGCTTATGACATCCTGAAGTATCATGATTCTACCAACTCTTGCATCCACGGAGACGCCTTTGTCAATTCCATAAGGGTCTCAACTCTTGCATCCACGGAGACGCCTTTGTCAATTCCATAAGGTTCTCAACACTAGCATTCACGGAGACGCCTTAGTCTGTTCCATAAGGGTCTCAACACTTGCATTCACGGAGACGCCTTTGTCTATTCCATAAGGGTCTCAACTCTTGCACACATGGAGACACCTTTGTCTATTCTATAAGGGTCTCAACACTTGCATTCACGGAGACACCTTGATCTATTCCATAAGGGTCTCAACTCTTGCATTCACGGAGACGCCTTTGTCTATTCCATAAGGGTCTCAACTCTTGCACACACAAAGATGCCCTTGTCTATTCAATAAGGGTTTCAACTCTTGCATTCACGGAGACGCCTTTGTCTATTCCACAAGGGTCTCAACTCGTGCATTCACAGAGACGCATTTATTTATTCTGTAGGAAGTTGGCTCTATATGTACTATTTTAAAGTAAGAAATAGCATGCACAGAGTCCAAGGGTTCCCCTTAGAGGTAAGATAGTGGCAAAAAGAGATAATTCTAATGCTCTATTTTGTGGTAGTGTGGTCGAGCAGTAGGCTTATCAGAGGAGTAGTGTTAAGCATTTGTTGTACATACACATGCAATAAATGAGGAACACACACTCAGAGACAATTCCAGGCCAATAGGTTTTTGTATAGAAAAATATATTTTCTTAGTTTATTTTAAGAACCACAGGTTCAAGATTTACAAGTAACACTTCAAATGAAAGGTATTTCATGTAGGAACTTTGAATTAGCAAAATAGCATATACAGTTTTCACATAAATGACATATAGCTATTTTAAAACTAGACACAGTGCAATTTTCAACAGTTCCTGGGGGAGGTAAGTGTTTGTTAGTTTTTGCAGGTAAGTAAACCACCTACGGGGTTCTAGTTTGCGTCCAAGGTAGCCCACCGTTGGCGGTTCAGAGCAACCCCAAAGTTACCACACCAGCAGCTCAGGGCCGGTCAGGTGCAGAGGTGAAAGTGGTGCCCAAAACGCATAGGCTTCAATGGAGAAGGGGGTGCCCCGGTTCCAGTCTGCCAGCAGGTAAGTACCCGTGTCTTCGGAGGGCAGACCAGGGGGGTTTTGTAGGGCACCGGGGGGGACACAAGTTAGCACAAAAAGTACACCATCAGCGGCACGGGGGCGGCCGGGTGCAGTGTGCAAACAAGCGTCGGGTTTGCAATAGAAATCAATGTGAGACCAAGGGGTCTCTTCAGCGATGCAGGCAGGCAAGGGGGGGGCTCCTCGGGGTAGCCACCACCTGGGCAAGGGAGAGGGCCACCTGGGGGTCGCTCCTGCACTGGAGGTCGGATCCTTCAGGTCCTGGGGGCTGTGGGTGCAGAGTCTTTACCAGGCGTCGGGTCTTTGAAGCAGGCAGTCGTGGTCAGGGGGAGCCTCGGGATTCCCTCTGCAGGCGTCGCTGTGGGGGCTCAACTCTGGCTACCACGGTCTCGTAGTCGCCGGGGAGTCCTCCCTGTGGTGTTTGTTCTCCACAAGTCGAGCCGGGGGCGTCGGGTGCAGAGTGTAAAGTCTCACGCTTCCGGCGGGAAACGTGTGTTGTTTCAAAGTTGCTTCTTTGTTGCAAAGTTGCAGTCTTTGGTGAACAGAGCCGCTGTCCTCGGGAGTTCTTGGTCCTTCTAGATGCAGGGTAGTCCTCTGAGGCTTCAGAGGTTGCTGGACCCTGGGAACGCGTCACTGGAGCAGTGTCTTTAGAAGTGGGGAGACAGGCCGTTAGAGCTGGGGCCAAAGCAGTTGGTGTCTCAGTCTTCTCTGCAGGTTTTTCAGTTCAGCAGTCCTCTTCTCCTTAGGTTGCAGGAATCTGAGTTCTTAGGTTCTGGGGAGCCCCTAAATACTCGATTTAGGGGTGTGTTTAGGTCTAGGAGGTTAGCAGCCAATGGCTACTAGCCCTGAGGGTGGCTACACCCTCTTTGTGCCTCCTCCCTGAGGGGAGGGGGGCACATCCCTATTCCTCTTGGGGGAATCATCCATCTGCAAGATGGAGGATTTCTAAAAGTCAGAGTCACCTCAGCTCAGGACACCTTAGGGGCTGTCCTGACTGGCCAGTGACTCCGCCTTGTTTTTCTCATTATCTCCTCCGGCCTTGCCGCCAAAAGTGGGGCCGTGGCCGGAGAGGGCGGCAACTCCACTAGTTGGAGTGCCCTGGGGTGCTGTAACAAAGGGGGTGAGCCTTTGAGGCTCACCGCCAGGTGTTACAGTTCCTGCAGGGGGAGGTGAGAAGTACCTCCACCCAGTACAGGCTTTGTTACTAGCCACAGAGTGACAAAGGCACTCTCCCCATGTGGCCAGCAACATGTCTGGTGTGTGGCAGGCTGCTAAAACTAGTCAGCCCACACTGGTAGTCGGTTAAGGTTTCAGATGGCACCTCTAAGGTGCCCTCTGGGGTGTATGTTACAATAAAATGTACACTGGTATCAGTGTGCATTTATTGTGCTGAGAAGTTTGATACCAAACTTCACAGTTTTCAGTGTAGCCATTATGGTGCTGTGGAGTTCATGCATGACAGACTCCCAGACCAAATACTCTTATGGCTTCCCTGCACTTACAATGTCTAAGGTTTTGCTTAGGCACTGTAGGGGCACAGTGCTCATGCACGTATGCCCTCACCTATGGTATAGTGCACCCTGCCTTAGGGCTGTAAGGCGTGCTAGAGGGGTGACTTATCTATACCTATAGGCAGTGTGAGGTTGGCATGGAACCCTGAGGGGAGTGCCATGTCGACTTAGTCGTTTTATCCCCACTAGCACACACAAGCTGGCAAGCAGTGTGTCTGTGCTGAGTGAGGGTTCCCCAGGGTGGCATAAGACATGCTGCAGCCCTTAGAGACCTTCCCTGGCATCAGGGCCCTTGGTACCAGAGGTACCAGTTACAAGGGACTTACCTGGATGCCAGGGTGTGCCAATTGTGGAAACAAAAGTACAGGTTAGGGAAAGAACACTGGTGCTGGGGCCTGATTAGCAGGCCTCAGCACACTTTCAAATCATAACTTGGCATCAGCAAAGGCAAAACGTCAGGGGGTAACCATGCCAAGGAGGCATTTCCTTACACAACCCCGCTTCCCCCAAACGAAAGAGGATGAGACTAACCTTTCCCAAGAGAGTCTTCATTTTCTAAGTGGAAGAACCTGGAAAGGCCATCTGCATTGGCATGGACAGTCCCAGGTCTGTGTTCCACTATAAAGTCCATTCCCTGTAGGGAGATGGACCACCTCAACAGTTTTGGATTTTCACCTTTCATTTGCATTAGCCATCTGAGAGGTCTGTGGTCAGTCTGAACTACAAAGTGAGTACCAAAGAGGTATGGTCTCAGCTTCTTCAGGGACCAAACCACAGCAAAGGCCTCCCTCTCAATGGCACTCCAACGCTGCTCCCTGGGGAGTAACCTCCTGCTAATGAAAGCAACAGGCTGGTCAAGGCCATCATCATTGGTTTGGGACAAAATCGCCCCTATCCCATGTTCAGAGGCATCAGTCTGCACAATGAACTGCTTGGAGTAATCTGGAGCTTTGAGAACTGGTGCTGTGCACATTGCTTGTTTCAGGGTGTCAAAGGCCTGTTGGCATTCTACAGTCCAGTTTACCTTCTTGGGCATTTTCTTGGAGGTCAGTTCTGTGAGGGGTGTCACTATAGATCCATATCCCTTCACAAATCTCCTGTAGTACCCAGTCAAGCCAAGGAATGCCCTGACTTGAGTCTGGGTTTTTGGAGCTGCCCAGTCCAGAATAGTCTGGATCTTAGGCTGGAGTGGCTGAACTTGGCCTCCACCTACAAGGTGTCCCAAGTAAACCACAGTTCATTTGGATGCCTTGATAGAGAGGCCTGCTGCTTGCAGAGCCTTCAAAACCTTCTTCAGGTGGACCAGGTGATCCTGCCAGCTGGAGCTAAAGACAGCAATATCGTCAAGATAAGCTGCACTAAAGGACTCCAAGCCAGCAAGGACTTGATTCACCAACCTTTGGAAGGTGGCAGGGGCATTCTTTAAACCAAAAGGCATAACAGTAAACTGATAATGCCCATCGGGTGTGGAGAATGCTGTCTTTTCTTTTGCTCCTGGTGCCATTTTGATTTGCCAGTACCCTGCTGTCAAGTCAAAGGTACTTAAGTATTTGGCAGCACCTAGTTTGTCTATCAATTCATCTGCCCTTGGAATGGGATGGGCATCTGTCTTCGTGACAGAATTAAGTTCTCTGTAATCCACACAAAACCTCATCTCTCTCTTTCCATCTTTGGTGTGAGGTTTGGGGACTAAGACCACTGGGCTAGCCCAGGGGCTGTCAGAGCCAATGACTCCCAATTCCAGCATCTTGTGGACTTCCACCTTGATGCTTTCCTTAACTTGGTCAGACTGTCTGAAAATGTTGTTTTTGACAGGCATGCTGTTTCCTGTGTCCACATCATGGGTACACAGGTGTGTCTGACCAGGGGTTAGGGAAAAGAGCTCAGCAAACTGTTGCAGGACCTTCCTACAGTTAGATTGCTGTTGGCCAGAGAGGGTGTCTGAATAGATCACTCCATCAACTGAGCCATCTTTTGGGTCTGTGGAGAGGAGATCAGGGAGAGGTTCACTCTCAGCTTCCTGGTCCTCATCTGTTACCATCAACAGATTCACATCTGCCCTGTCATGGAAGAGTTTGAGGCGGTTCACATGGATCACCCTTTTGGGGGTCCTGCTAGTGCCTACCAGGTAGGTGACCTGACTCTTCTTCTCTAGCACTGGGTAAGGGCCACTCCATCTGTCCTGAAGTGCCCTGGGAGCCACATGCTCCAGAACCCAGACTTTCTGCCCTGGCTGAAATTCAACCATAGCAGCCTTTTGGTCATACCAAAACTTCTGGAGTTGTTGGCTGGCCTCAAGGTTTTTACTTGCCTTTTCCATTTACTCTGCCATCCTTGAACGTAGGCCTAGTACATAGTCCACTATTTCCTGCTTAGGCTCATGAAGATGTCTCTCCCAGCCTTCTTTCACAAGAGCTAGTGGTCCTCTTACAGGATGGCCAAACAGAAATTCAAAGGGGGAAAACCCTACTCCCTTCTGAGGACCTCTCTGTAGGCAAAAAGCAGATATGGCAAGAGGACATCCCATCTCCTTTTGAGTTTTTCAGGGAGCCCCATGATCATGCCTTTCAATGTCTTATTAAATCGTTCAACAAGACCATTGGTTTGTGGATGGTAGGATGTGGTGAATTTGTAAGTCACCCCACACTCATTCCACGTGTTTCAGGTATGCTGACATAAAGTTGGTACCTCTGTCAGACACCACCTCCTTAGGAAATCCCACTCTGGTAAAAATACCAATGAGTGCTTTGGCTACTGCAGGGGCAGTAGTCGACCTAAGGGGAATTGTTTCAGGGTATCTAGTAGCATGATCCACTACTACTAGTATGTATTGGTTCCCTGAGGCTGTGGGAGGTTCAAGTGGACCCACTATGTCCACACCCACTCTTTCAAAGGGGACCCCCACCACTGGAAGTGGAATGAGGGGGTCCTTTGGGTGTCCACCTGTCTTACCACTGGCTTGACAGGTGGCACAGGAGACACAAAACTCCTTGACCTTCTGGGACATGTTGGGCCAATAGAAGTGGTTGACTAATCGCTCCCACGTCTTGGTCTGTCCCAAATGCCCAGCAAGAGGAATATCATGAGCTAAGGTCAGAATGAACTCCCTAAACTCCTGAGGCACTACCACTCTCCTAGTGGCACCAGGTTTAGGATCTCTTGCCTCAGTGTAAAGGAGTCCATCTTCTCAATAGACTCTATGTGATCCTGTTATTTTTCCTTTGGACTCTTCAGCAGCTTGCTGCCTAAGGCCTTCAAGAGAGGGACAGGTTTCTTGCCCCTTACACTACTGTTCCCTTGAGGGTCCCCCTGGGCCTAGGAGCTCAACCTGAGAAGGTTCTAACTCCATGGGCTCAGTTCCCTCAGAGGGCAGAACTTCTTCCTGGGAAGAGAGGTTCTCTTTTTCTTGTTGTGTTGAAACTGGTTCCCCAGTTTTCTTTCCTTTTCTCTTGGAGGGTTGGGCCCTTTTTCCAGGCTCCAACACCACTTTTTCACCCTGAGCCTTGCACTGTGCCCTTGTCTTGACACACACCAGTTCAGGGATACCCAGCATGGCTGCATGGGTTTTGAGTTCTACCTCAGCTCATGCTGAGGACTCCAGGTCATTTCCAAGCAAACAGTCTACAGGGATATTTGAGGAGACCACCACCTGTTTCAGGCCATTGACTCCTCCCCACCCTAAAGTTACCATAGCCATGGGATGTACTTTAGTCTGATTGTCAGCGTTGGTGACTGGATAAGTTTGTCCAGCCAGGTATTGACCAGGGGAAACCAGTTTCTCTGTCACCATGGTGACACTGGCACCTGTATCCCTCAGGCCTTCTACACGTGTCCCATTAATTAAGAGTTGCTGCCTGTATTTTTGCATATTAGGGGGCCAGGCAGCCAGTGTGGCTAAATCCACCCCACCCTCAGAGACTAATGTAGCTTCAGTGTGAACCCTGATTTGGTCTGGGCACACTGTTGATCCCACTTGGAGACTGGCCATTCCAGTGTTAGCTGGAGTAGAGTTAGAAGTGGAACCTTTCTTGGGACAGGCCTTGTCTCCAGTTTGGTGTCCTTGCTGATTACAGCTACGACACCAGGCCTTTTTGGGATCAAAGTTTTTACCCTTGTACCCAAAATTGGATTGTGAAGAGGCTCTGGGCCCTCCATCCTGAGCAGGTTTTTGGGGCCCTATAGAAGACTCTTTACTATTTTTCCCTTTGGGTGTCTCAACACTCTTCCCCTGGGGAGGCTTTGTGACCCCTTTCTTTTGGTCACCCCCTGTGGAAGTCTTGGTCACCCTAGTCTTGACCCAATGGTCCGCCTTCTTTCCCGGTTCTTGGGGAGAAATTGGTCCTAGGTCTACCAGATGCTGATGCAGTTTATCATGGAAACAATTACTTAACAGGTGTTCTTTCACAAATAAATTGTACAGCCCATCATAATCATTTACACCACTGCCTTCAATCCAACCATCCAGTGTTTTCACTGGGTAGTCAACAAAATCAACCCAGGTCTGGCTCGAGGATTTTTGAGCCCCCCTGAACCTAATTCTATACTCCTCAGTGGAGAATCCAAAGCCCTCAATCAGGGTAGCCTTCATGAGGTCATAGGATTCTGCATCTTTTCCAGAGAGTGTGAGGAGTCTATCCCTACACTTTCCAGTGAACATTTCCCAAAGGAGAGCACCCCGTGAGATCTGTTTATTTTTCTGGTTGCACAAGCCCTCTCAAAAGCTGTGAACCATTTGGTGATGTCATTACCATCTTCATATTTAGTTACAATCCCTTTAGGGATTTTCAACATGTCAGGAGAAACTCTGACCCTATTTATATTGCTGCCACCATGGATGGGACCAAAACCCATCTCTTGTCTTTCCCTTTCTATGGCTAGGAGCTCTCTCTAAAGCCAATCTTTTGACCATCCTGGCTAACAGTAGGTCATCTTCACTGAGGCTATCCTCAGTGATTCCAGAGGTGCTGGACCCTCCTGTGAGAGAAGCAGCATCTCTGACAGCATCTCTGACTATCACATTTGGAGTCATGGTTTGAGGAGCCCTAGCCTCCCTAACTAGGACTGGAGATGGGATTTCCTCCACATCACTAGTTTCCTCCTCTGTGAGGTCATCCTCAGAGGGGTTGTTCTTGGCAAACTCTGCCAAAAGCTCCTGGAGCTGTAATTTGGTAGGATTTGAACCAGTTCTAATCTTTTTTATTTTGCAGAGAGACCTCAACTCTTTCATCCTAAGATTCAGGTAAGGGGGGATGTCGAGTTCCATCACATTCTCATGTGCATTAGACATTATGGCCCTCATTACAACCTTGGCGTCCAAGACCGCCAGGGCTGTTTCGACGGAAGCACCGCCAACAGGCTGGCGGTGCTTCCTGGCGTATTACGACCGCTGCGGTTGCACCGCCGGGGCCGGCGGTTTTCCGCCACAATGGCCCCGGCGGTTGTAATCCGCCAGGGCCTGCCCAGGGGATTACGAGTCCCCGACCGACAGCCTTTTTCTGGCGGTCTGAACCGCCAGGAAAAGGCTGGCGGTATGGGGAGTCGTGGGGCCCCTGGGGGCCCCTGCACTGCCCATGCCACTGGCATGGGCAGTGCAGGGGCCCCCTGACAGGGCCCCATGCGTCTTTTCATTGTCTGCTATGCAGACAGTGAAAAGCGCGACGGGTGCAACTGCCGGCCCAGCGGGGATGTCCAAATGGGCACCGCGGGAGTGCGGCCGCATTGGCGGCCGCACAGCGGTTACAGATTGGCGGGCAGCGGTAGCCGCCCGCCAAAGTTGTAATGACCCCCTATGTTTCTAAACGTTGGAATACCTTTTAAGAATCTAAAACTATCTCTAGAACTTAATTCAAACTTTTACAAAACTTTTAAACTCTAAAAGAAATGCTAACAGGGACTAACACAAGGCCCTAGTAGGACTTTTAGAAATTTTGAAAAATAGCTCAAATTTCAAAAATCTGTTTCTAATGAAAATTTTTGGAATTTAGTCGTGTGATCAGGTATTGGCTGAGTAGTCCAGCAAATGCAAAGTCTTGTACCCCACCGCTGATCCACCAATGTAGGAAGTTGGCTCTGTATGTACTATTTCAAAGTAAGAAATAGCATGCACAGAGTCCAAGGGTCCCCTTAGAGGTAAGATAGTGGCAAAAAGAGATAATTCTAATGCTCTATTTTGTGGTAGTGTGGTCGAGCAGTAGGCTTATCAGAGGAGTAGTGTTAAGCATTTGTTGTACATACACAGGCAATAAATGAGGAACACACACTCAGAGACAATTCCAGGCCAATAGGTTTTTGTATAGAAAAATATCTTTTGTTAGTTTATTTTAAGAACCACAGGTTCAAGATTTACAAGTAATACTTCAAATGAAAGGTATTTCATGTAGGAACTTTAGGAACTTTGAATTAGCAAAATAGCATATACAGTTTTCACATAAATGACATATAGCTATTTTAAAACTAGACAGTGCAATTTTCAACAGTTCCTGGGGGAGGTAAGTGTTTGTTAGTTTTTGCAGGTAAGTAAACCACCTACGGGGTTCAAGTTTGGGTCCAAGGTAGCCCTCCGTTGGGGGTTCAGAGCAACCCCAAAGTTACCGCACCAGCAGCTCAGGGCCGGTCAGGTGCAGAGGTCAAAGCGGTGCCCAAAACGCATAGGCTTCAATGGAGAAGGGGGTGCCCCGGTTCCAGTCTGCCAGCAGGTAAGTACCCGCGTCTTCGGAGGGCAGACCAGGGGGGTTTTGTAGGGCACCGGGGGGACACAAGTTAGCACAGAAAGTACACCCTCAGCGGCACGGGGCGCGCAGGTGCAGTGTGCAAACAAGCGTCGAGTTCGCAATAGAAATCAATGGGAGACCAAGGGGTCTCTACAGCGATGCAGGCAGGCAAGAGGGGGGCTCCTCGGGGTAGCCACCACCTGGGCAAGGGAGAGGGCCACCTGGGGGTCGCTCCTGCACCGGAGGTCGGATCCTTCAGGTCCTGGGGGCTGCGGGTGCAGAGTCTTTACCAGGCGTCGGGTCTTTGAAGCAGGCAGTCACGGTCAGGGGGAGCCTCGGGATTCCCTCTGCAGGCGTCACTGTGGGGGATCAGGGGGGTCAACTCTGGCTACTCACGGTCTCGTAGTCCCCGGGGAGTCCTCCCTGTGGTGTTCGTTCACCACAAGTCGAGCCGGGGGCCTCGGGTGCAGAGTGCAAAGTCTCACGCTTCCGGCGGGAAACGTGTGTTGTTTCAAAGTTGCTTCTTTGTTGCAAAGTTGCAGTCTTTGGTGAACAGAGCCGCTGTCCTCGGGAGTTCTTGGTCCTTCTAGATGCAGGGAAGTCCTCTGAGGCTTCAGAGGTTGCTGGACCCTGGAACGCGTCGCTGGAGCAGTGTCTTTAGAAGTGGGGAGACAGGCCGGTAGAGCTGGGGCCAAAGCAGTTGGTGTCTCCGTCTTCTCTGCAGGTTTTTCAGTTCAGCAGTCCTCTTCTTCTTAGGTTGCAGGAATCTGAGTTCCTAGGTTCTGGGGAGCCCCTAAATACTCGATTTAGGGGTGTGTTTAGGTCTGGGAGGTTAGTAGCCAATGGCTACTAGCCCTGAGGGTGGCTACACCCTCTTTATGCCTCCTCCCTGAGGGGAGGGGGGCACATCCCTAATCCTATTGGGGGAATCCTCCATCTGCAAGATGGAGGATTTCTAAAAGTCAGAGTCACCTCAGCTCAGGACACCTTAGGGGCTGTCCTCACTGGCCAGTGACTCTTCCTTGTTTTTCTCATTATCTCCTCCGGCCTTGCCGCCAAAAGTGGGGCCGTGGCCGGAGGGGGCGGGCAACTCCACTAGCTGGAGTGCCCTGGGGTGCTGTAACAAAGGGGGTGAGCCTTTGAGGCTCACCACCAGGTGTTACAGTTCCTGCAGGGTGAGGTGAGAAGCACCTCCACCAAGTACAGGCTTTGTTACTAGCCACATAGTGACAAAGGCACTCTCCCCATTTGGCCAGCAACATGTCTGGTGTGTGGCAGGCTGCTAAAACTAGTCAGCCCACACTGGTAGTCGGTTAAGGTTTAAGGGGGCACCTCTAAGGTGCCCTCTGGGGTGTATGTTACAATAAAATGTACACTGGTATCAGTGTGCATTTATTGTGCTGAGAAGTTTGATACCAAACTTCACAGTTTTCAGTGTAGCCATTATGGTGCTGTGGAGTTCGTGCATGACAGACTCCCAGACCATATACTCTTATGGCTACCCTGCACTTACAATGTCTAAGGTTTTGCTTAGGCACTGTAGGGGCACAGTGCTCATACACTTATGCCCTCACCTATGGTATAGTGCACCCTGCCTTAGGGCTGTAAGGCCTGCTATAGGCAGTGTGAGGTTGGCATGGCACCCTGAGGGGGGTGCCATGTCGACTTAGTTGTTTTATCCCCACTAGCACACACAAGCTGGCAAGCAGTGTGTCTGTGCTGAGTGAGGGGTCCCCAGGGTGGCATAAGACATGCTGCAGCCCTTAGAGACCTTCCCTGGCATCAGGGCCCTTGGTACCAGAGGAACCAATTACAAGGGACTTACCTGGATGCAAGGGTGTGCCAATTGTGGAAACAAAAGTACAGGTTAGGGAAAGAACACTGGTGCTGGGCCCTGATTAGCAGGCCTCAGCACACTTTCAAATCATAACTTGGCATCAGCAAAGGCAAAAAGTCAAGGGGTAACCATGCCAAGGAGGCATTTCCTTACATATTCCATAAAGGTCTCAGCTCTTGCACACACGGAGATGCCTTTGTCTGTTCCATAAGGGTCTCAACACTTGCATTCATGGAGACGCCGTTGTCTATTCCATAAGGGTCTCAACTCTTGCATTCACAGAGACGCCTTTGTTTATTCCATAAGGGTCTCAACACTTGCATCCACGGAAACGCCTTTGTCTATTCAATAAGGGTCTCAACTCTTGCACACACGGAGACGCCTTTGTTTATTCCATAACGGTCTCAACTCTTGCATCCACAAAACACCTTTGTTTATTCCATAAGGGTTTCAATACTTGCATTCACGGAGACGCCTTTGTCTAAATGAATAATTGAATGTTAATGCAGCTATGAACAAGTATATACATACGAGCTTAACCATTTTTCCTTTTCAGATCTCTCTCCCTGCTGTTCCCTTCACTAATCCCCTTCCCCCGGACTGGCTTCACCATAACTCTGTGCTATAATAGCTTTCTAAGTTGGTGCCGCCGGAAGGTGGGCCTGTTGTTCGGCGGCGTGCAGATCCAGAGGAAAGGACACTGTGACAGAATAGTGAGCCCACGAGTTTATACTTTCCTCTCAGTCTGTACCTCGGCTGATCAAGATGGCCACCTCAAAATACCTTCATACAGGTAATTAATCAAGTGCAAAGTGATGTAACTGAATCAAAAAATAAATAAAAATTCTCAGACAATTTGGTTGATAAGGTTCAGTGTTTCCTTACCCAGGTGGAATTGCATTTTACTTGTCCCTGTGCTTTTCCAGACCCATAATCTAGAATTGTATTCTTCTTATCATACCGGACTAGTGATGCCGCTATTTGGACAGTTCCTTTAGTGAAAACAAAGAGTTACTAGAATTATGTCAAGGAAACAAAGACTTGATAACGTGTTTATCACATTTCAATCAGTTAGTGGAGGAAACCACTTGACCGGAGAAAACACTAAAGACCCGAATAAAAAACGAAGGGGATCTCTTGGGCAAATTGACAATCCCTTCAGTCTGTTCTTGCACAAATCGCCATACCAAATATTTTTGAATCCTACAACAACATTCTGTTGCCACAGCCACCTGCCAAGATAGTATTCAGAATATACTGATGTCTTCTAAAAAAGAACCAAGTTTTACAAGAATATCTCAATCAATGCTTAGTCAACTAACTAATTAGATTATCAAGATCACTACCAGCTTCTCTGTTGTTTTTCGAGCCCAAAGCTAATGGGGTGCTAATGACTAAGAAAAAGATTCAAGCTGTAGCAGAGCTGGCTCACAACAACTCCCACCATTCTTCTATCGACTCAACTCCTTTCTATGGCTCATGTGGACGCCGTCCACACATTTTACCTGTCAGTGTCTGCTTCTGCCCAAACCACACCAGAAGTTGTGGTCAAAAGTGAAAATATGTTCCATCCAAAATTCATAAGAGCCTATGAATTGCTTCGACAGGTGAACCCTGTAACATACAAACTAAAGTTGCCATTGTCCTTAAAAAATTCATCAAGTGTTTCACACTTCACTTCCGAAACCTCCTCCTCCATCCTGGTAAACCGGGCCCTGGACCGCGCTTTGGAGAGAGGTGTAATGTCAGGAATAGAACCATGCGCAGTCCAGGTCCCGCCCGGAACTCCGCTGCGCAGCTCTGCTGTGCTTTCTGCGCACCACTTGGCAAAGCACATAAAGTTGCAGGTTCAGGTCATTGGTGGATAAGATGCACTTATCAGTGCTATTCTACGAAGGGACTACAATTCCCATGTTTTTAGAGGGTGCAGCCATTTTGGGGTGTGGTAGGCCTATAAAGCCCAGCCACACCCAAGCACGTTGCTCACTATTTTGAAGACTTCGATGCAACCAGACCTTGTGGGGATTTCTCTGGAGAAGAGCAGAGTTCCTGAATGTCAGAGTGTCATCCAACCGAAGTATCCTTGTTTCCATGGTGCATTAAAAAACGAGTAGGTCGTACTCGTAGCGGTAAGACCTTGGTGAATCCAAGTTTGAAGCAAGTCTTTAATTCCAAAAGGTAAAGCACCCCTTAGCATAACGAGCAAAGCGTTTTAGACCACACTGGTAAAGCGCCCCGGGCACGAGATTTAAAGCAGTTCCGTTCACAGGAGTAAAGCGCACTTGGCATGGTACTCAAAGCGCATCAGTTCACAGGAGTAAAGCACATTTGGCATGGTATTCAAAGCGCTTCAGTTCACAGGAGTAAAGCGCACTTGACATGGTATTCAAAGCGCTTCAGTTCACAGGAGTAAAGCGCATTTGACATGGTATTCAAAGTGCTTCAGTTCACAGGAGCAAAGCGCCCTTGGCACGACATTCAAAGCGCTTCAGTTCACAGGAGTAAAGCGCACATGGCATGGTATTCAAAGCACTTCAGTTCACAGGAGTAAAGCGCACTTGGCATGGTATTCAAAGCGCCTCAGTTCACAGGAGTAAAGCGCACTTGGCACGACATTCAAAGCGCTTCAGTTCATTGGAAGTAAAGCGCCCTTCGCACAGCAATCAAAGCGCTTCAGTTCATATGAGTAAAGCGCCTTTGGTCCAATAATCAAGGCGCTTCAGTTTACATGAGTAAAACTTTCAGGCCTAGGTGGCAAATGTGAAAACATCTCAAAGATAAGCAAATCATAGTTTGTTTTTGGAAGCATAATATGTGAGAGACATATTTAAGCATTTGATGATATGTGAGATACATATTTAAGTCTTTGCAAATTTCTAGATTGAGACCAAACGTTTTATGTTTATGAATGCATAGTAGTTGCATGATTGATGTTCCAAGTATGTCCAAGGTCGAAGCTCTTGCCTTCTCAAGGTTCAGAGGTCTCAGTTCGTTCTTGTTCCATGATTCAGAGAAGAGCCACGCCCAGTTTTGTTTAATGCTCACGACATCCTGAAGTATCATGATTTTACTAATTGTTCTTGTTCCGTGATTTGGAGAAGGGCCACGCCCATTTTTGTTTAACCCCTTTGTCGCCATGGACGTAATGGTTACATCAATGGCAGCGCCCGAGTGGTGCAATGGACGTAACCATTACGTCCTGAGACCGGCCCTCGGGGAAAGCGCTTGTGCTCCCCCCGAGGGCCGCCCCCCCAGGCCAGGGCTGAAAGGGGAATCCCTTCCCCTTCCACCCCCGACCCCCCACCCCCCGTAACGTCAACGCGCGAGCGCGCACTGACAATCACAGATCCTCCTCCATCACGCTGGAAGCTCAGCTTCCAGTGCGATCGGAAGAGAAATGCTTTGCATTTCTCTTCCAATCACGTGGGGGAGGCCGAGAGAGGCTTCAAAGGGAAGGAAATGTATTTCTCTATTGAAAGCAATCCGGCTGTCAAAACGCCCACTAGACACCAGGGATGTCTTTTTTTATCAATGAAATTGGCATAAGGGAGCGACCCCTTGGGCAAGGGTCTCTCCCAGGGGGGGCATTTTTTTTTTAAGGCCTTTTCTGCCCCCCCTGGGCCTCTAGGCACCAGGGCTAATTTTTTGTTTTTGTTTTTTTTTGTTTTGTTTTTGTTTAGTTTTTTGTTTTAGGTGTGGGGAGCGACCCCTTAGGCAAGGGTCGCTCCCATAGGGGGCAAATTATATTTAGGCCATTTCTGCTCCCCTTGGGGGCAGATTGGCCTATTTTTATGAGGCCAATCTGCCCCCAAGGGGGGAAGAAACCACTATACACCAGGGAGTTTTTTGTTTGTTTGTGAATTTCACGTCAGGGGAGCGACCACTTAGGCAAGGGTCGTTCCCCTGGGGGGCAAATTTATTTTAGGCCATTTCTGCCCCCCAGGGGGGCAGATCAGCCTATATTAATTAGGCCGATCTGCCCCCTAGGCACCAGGGATTTTTTTTGTTATTGTTGTTTTAGAGATGGGGAGCGACCCCTTAGGCAAGGGTTGCTCCCCTGGAGGGGCAAATTGTATTTAGGCCATTTCTGCCCGCTTTGGGGGCAGATCGGCCGATTTTAGGTCAATCTGCCCCCAAGGGGGGCAGAAACCACTAGGCACCAGGGATCTTTTTTTTGCGCCGTCAGGCAAGGTGAGCGACCCCGTAGGCAAGGGTCGCTCCCTGGGGGGGGGCACATATATTTCAGGCCATTTCGCCCCCCCCGGGGGCAGATCGGCCTATTGTTATTAGGCCGATCTGCCCCCGGGGGGGCAGAAAGCTCTAGGCGCCAGGGCAATTTTTTTTGTTTGTGTTTTTTTTTTTTGTTTGTTTGTTTTTTTAGAGATGGGGAGCGACCCCTAAGGCAAGGGTCGCTCCCCTGGAGGGGCAAATTGTATTTAGGCCATTTCTGCCCGCTTTGGGGGCAGATCGGCCAATTTTAGGTCAATCTGGCCCCAAGGGGGGCAGAAACCACTATGCACCAGGGATCTTTTTTTTTGCGCCGTCACGCAAGGGGAGGGACCTTGTAGGCAAGGGTCGCTCCCGGGGGGGGGTTGTGGAGGGGGGCAAAATTATTTTAGGCCATTTCTGCCCCCCTGGGGGCAGATCGGCCTATTGGTATTAAGCCGATAAACCTCTAGGCGCCAGGGCAAATTTCTTTTGTGGTTTTTTTTTTTTTTTGTTTGTTTTTTTTTAGATGGGGAGCAACCCCTTAGGCAAGGGTCGCTCCCCTGGAGGGGCAAATTGTATTTAGACCATTTCTGCCCCCCTTGGGGGCAAATCGGCCGATTTTAGGTGAATCTGCCCCCAGAAACCACTAGACACTGAGGAAATTTTTTGGGGGGTCGTCACGCAAAGGGAGCGACCCCGTAGGCAAGGGTCGCTCCCCGGTAGGGGGTCGGGGGCAAATTTATTTTAGGCCATTTCTGCCCCCCCTGGGGCCGACTAAGCTAGAGGCCAAAATCCACATGTAGGCACTTTGCAAAAAACACCTCTGTTTTCTGTGAAAAAATGTGATGTGTCCACGTTGTGTTTTGGGCCACTTCCTTTCGTCTGCGCTAGGCCTACCCACACAAGTGAGGTACCATTTTTATCGGTAGACTTGGGGGAACGCTGGGTGGAAGGAAATTTGTGGCTCCTCTCAGATTCCAGAACTTTCTGTCACCGAAATGTGAGGAAAATGTGGGTTTTTTTAGCCAAATTTTGAGGTTTGCAAAGGATTCTGGGTAACAGAACCTGGTCAGAGCCCCACAAGTCACCCCATTTTGGATTCCCCTAGGTCTTTAGTTTTCAGAAATGTGCTGGTTTGGTAGGTTTCCCTAGGTGCCGGCTGAGCTAGAGGCCAAAATCTACAGGTAGGCACTTTGCAAAAAACACCTCTGTTTTCTGTCAAAAAATGGGATGTGTCCACGTTGTGTTTTGGGGCATTTCCTGTCGCGGGCGCTAGGCCTACCCACACAAGTGAGGTATCATTTTTATCGGGAGACTTGGGGGAACATAGAATAGCAAAACAAGTGTTATTGCCCCTTGTCTTTCTCTACATTTTTTCCTTCCAAATGTAAGAGAGTGTGTAAAAAAGATGTCTATTTGAGAAATGCCCTGTAATTCACATGCAAGTATGGGCACCCCGGAATTCAGAGATGTGCAAATAACCACTGCTCCTCAACACCTTATCTTATGCCCATTTTGGAAATACAAAGGTTTTCTTGATAGCTATTTTTTACTCTTTATATTTCAGCAAATAAATTGCTGTATACCCGGTATAGAATGAAAACCCAAGGCAGGGTGCAGGTTATTTATTGGCTCTGGGTACCTACAGTTCTTGATGAACCTACAAGCACTATATATCCCCGGAACCAGAAGAGTCCAGCAGACGTAACGGTATATTGCTTTAAAAAATCTGACATTGCAGGAAAAAGTTACAGAGTAAAACGTAGAGAAAAATTGATGTTATTTTCACCTCAATTTCAATATTTTTCTTTTTCAGTTGTTATTTTCTGTAGGAAACCCTTGTAGGATCTACACAAATTACCCCTTGCTGAATTCAGAATTTTGTCTACTTTTCAGAAATGTTTCGGTTTCTGGGATCCAGCATTGGTTTCATGCCTATTTCTGTCACTGACTGGAAGGAGGCTGAAAGCACATAAAATCGTAAAAATGGGGTATGTCCCAGTAAAATGGCAAAATTGTGTTGAAAAATTGGGTTTTCTGATTCAAGTCTGCCTGTTCCTGAAAGCTGGGAAGCTGGTGATTTTAGCACCGCAAACCCTTTGTTGATGCCATTTTCAGGGGAAAAACCACAAGCCTTCTTCTGCAGCCCCTTTTCCCCATTGAAAAACATTTTTACGCGATTTTCACTGTATTTTGGCTAATTTCTTGGCCTCCTTCTGGGGAACCCACAAAGTCTGGGTACCTCTAGAATCCCTAGGATGTTGGAAAAAAGGACGCAAATTTGGCGTGGGTAGCTTATGTGAACAAAAAGTTATGAGGGCCTAAGCGCGAACTGCCCCAAATAGCCAAAAAAAGGCTTGGCACCTGAGGGGGAAAAGGCCTGCCAGCGAAGGGGTTAATGCTCACGACATCCTGAAGTATCATGATTTTTACTAATTTTTCTTGTTCTATGATTCAGAGAAGGGCCACGCCCAGTTTTGTTTAATGCTCATGCCATCCTGAAGTATTATGCTTTTTCTAATTGTTCTTTTTCCATGATTCAGAGAAGGGCAACGCCCAGTTTTGTCTAATGCTTATGACATCCTGAAGAACGAGTTACTTACCTTCGGTAACGACTTTTCTGGTGGATACATTAGCTACCTGTGGATTCTTCACCTATTGAATACTCCCCTTGCGCCAGCATCCGACGGAAATCTTCTTCCTAGCTTCTGCACGTCGACGAGGACGTCACAATTGCCCACAAGACGCCGTCTGACGTCATACAGGCAATAAGAGGTCCTCGCCGTCGTGCCGACGTCAGTACCAACATTTTTTACGTGCCTGAGACTAATAGGCCATTGAGACAATCAATCAAATCACAATATTTAATAACATTCAAAATAAAAACATCATTCCAAAAACTTCAGAGTTTTTTTTTTTTAAATAAATACATAAATAAATATATACAGTATATGTACAAGCCCTCAAATACCAAGAGTAGCACACCCAAGAATAACTTGGTCAGACCAGACAGGCAACAGGGAGGCGGGTGGGACCGTGAGGAATCCACAGGTAGCTAATGTATCCACCAGAAAAGTCGTTACCGAAGGTATGTAACTCGTTCTTCTGATGGATACAACTACCTGTGGATTCCTCACCTATTGAATAGAGTCCCAAAGCAGTACCGCACTCGTTGGAGGGTGCCTGAATGGTCAAACCAAGAAATCCTGCAGCACTGACCATGCAAAATGGCCATCCCTCCGAACCTCAGAATCCAAGCAATAATGTTTCGCAAAAGTGTGGAGGGATGACCAAGTTGCGGCCTTGCAGATGTTGACCACAGGAACACCCCTGGCCAAGGCCGAAGAGGCCGACTTAGCTCTGGTGGAATGAGCTCTTAGTCCATCAGGGGGTTCCTTCTTTGCTAGAGAGTAACACAGTTTAATGCAAAGAATGACCAACCTGGAGAGTGCTCTCTTGTGGACTGCCCTTCCTCTCCTCTTTCCCACGTACCCGATGAAGAGTTGATCCTCCAACCTGAAATCCTTCGTTCTGTTCACATAGAAGCTCAGCGCTCTCCTCGGGTCTAAGCGGTGTAGTCTTTCTTCTTCTTTCGAAGGATGAGGCGGAGGATAAAACGAGGAAAGAGTAATTGTTTGGGCCATATGAAAGGGTGAAACAACCTTCGGCAGGAAAGCAGCCTTGGTCCTCAACACCACCTTAACCCCATAAAAAGATGTGTAAGGGGGTTTAACAGATAGAGCCTGCAGCTCACTCACTCTTCTTGCGGAAGTAACTGCAACAAGGAAAACAGTCTTTAGAACCAATAACCTTAAAGGGCAAGAATGCATAGGCTCAAACAGTGAACCCATAAGGAAAGTCAAGACCAGGTTTAGATCCCACTGAGGCATAATGAAAGGAGTGGGAGGAAATTTGTTAATGAGACCTTTTAAAAATCTTAGTACTATAGAGGATTTAAATAGAGAAGGCTGGTCCGGAAGACATAGAAAGGCTGACAGGGCAGATAAATATCCCTTGACTGTAGCCACTGCACAACCCCTCTGTGCCAGGGACAACGCAAAAAACAAGATATCCGATAAGTGGGCACGTAAGGGGTCAATTTGCTTCTCTCCACACCAATTCACAAATTTAGCCCACCTATTAGCGTAGATAGATTTAGTGAAGTGTCGTCTGGCCGATAAAATAACATCCACTACGTCAGGTGGGAGAGAAAAGGAACTCAGGTTATCCCGTTCAATCTCCAGGCATGAAGGTGCAGGCTCTGGAGGTGGGGGTGTAGAACCTGCCCCTGCGACTGCGAGAGGAGGTCTGCCCTGAGAGGGAGACGGAGCGGGGGGCACAGAGAGAGTTGGAGAAGATCCGAATACCATACCCTCCTTGGCCAATCCGGAGCTATTAAGATGACTTGAATCAAAGGTATGGGGGGAAACAGGTAAAGCAACTGGTCGCACCAGGACATCTGAAACGCATCCCCCAACGCTCCTTGCACCGGATACTGGAGGCTGCAGAATAACGGGCAGTGCGACTTCTCCCGAGTGGCAAACAGATCTATCCGAGGGATCCCCCACATCTGGAAGATTTGACGGACTTGATCCGGATGGAGACGCCACTCGTGATCGGTCGAGAAATGACGACTGAGACTGTCCGTATGCACGTTCAAGACTCCGGCCAGATGATTTGCTACCAAGCAAATCTGATGGTCCCTTGCCCAGGACCAAAGCCGTAGAGCTTCTCTGCAGAGAAGGTACGAACCTATTCCTCCCTGTTTGTTTATATACCACATCGCGGTAGTATTGTCCGTCAGGACCTGAACCAACTGACCGCGAAGGGATGGGAGGAAGGCCTTGAGTGCAAGATGTATAGCCTGCAACTCCAACAGATTTATATGAAACATCTGTTCCACTGGAGACCAAAGACCTTTGATCTCCAGGTCCCCCAGATGAGCTCCCCACCCTAGAGTGGAAGCATCAGTTATTACTGTGGCCACCGGCGGAGTTTGCGTGAACGGCCTTCCTCGGGAAAGATTGCAGTCTGCAATCCACCATTTTAAATCCACAGCAGCATCTCTGGAGATCTTCACCGAACCCTCGAGATCCCCCTTGTGTTGAGACCACTGCTTCCGGAGGCACCACTGAAGAGCCCTCATGTGCCAGCGAGCGTGAGTGACCAACAGAATGCAAGAAGCGAACAGACCGAGCAGACGCAGGACCGGGAGGACTAGAACAACCGCTCCACTTTGAAACATTGGAACCAACGCCTGAATGTCCTGAATCCGCTGAGGCGGAGGAAAGGCGCGATTCAATGTTGTATCCAATACTGCCCCTATGAACTGGAGGCGCTGAGGGGGCTCTAGGCGAGATTTGGGCACATTCACTGAAAAACCCAGGTCGAACAACAACTGGGTTGTTGACTGAAGGTGACGCAACACCAGCTCCGGAGACTTGGCTTTGATCAACCAGTCGTCCAAGTAAGGGAATACTGCTATCCCTTTCCTTCTGAGCTCTGCCGCAACCACCAACATCACCTTTGTGAAGACTCGGGGTGCTGAAGTAAGACCAAACGGAAGGACCGCAAACTGATAGTGCCTCAACCCCACCACAAATTGGAGATACTTCCTGTGCGACTTGAGTATTGGGATATGAAAATAAGCATCCTGTAAGTCAACATACACCATCCAATCTCCATCATTCAGCACCAAAAGCACCTGAGCTAGGGTCAGCATCTTGAACTTCTCCTGCTTGAGGAACCAATTCAAGATCCTCAGGTCCAGGATTGGCCTCAACCGACCATCCTTCTTGGGGATCAGGAAGTATCTTGAGTAACAACCCTGACCCCTCTCCTGCTTTGGAACCAACTCCACCGCACCTTTTGACAGGAGGACTTGAACCTCCTGTTCTAGTAACAGGAGATGCTCTTCTGAACAGTAGGATGGGCGGGGCGGGATGGGGGGAGGAAACTCCCGAAAGGGAAGGGCATAGCCTTTCCCCACAATGCTGGTGACCCAGGAGTCTGATGTTATAACCTCCCACTTGTGGAGAAATGTCAATAACCTCCCCCCTACAGGAGTGGTGTGAGAAGGAATTGGTGGAAGGCTAAGGCTGCTTCCCATGCTGCACCCCTCCAGAGGAAGAGGCAGAGTGCTGCTGGGCGGCTCCCCTGGTTCGGACCCTACCCCTCCCCCTGTAGGATCTATAGGAGAGAGCAGAGGCGGGTTGTTGCTGAAATCTCCCTCAAAAGGAGGAGGAGGAGGAGGAACCACGACCAAAACCTCTAAACCTCCTAAAAAGTCTGGAGGAAACAGAAGAGGAGGCCTGCAAGCCCAAAGACTTCGCCGTGGCCCTACTCTCCTTAAACCTCTCTAGTGCAGAGTCCTCCTTGGAGCCAAAAAGTTTATCGCCATTGAAGGGAAGGTCCAAGAGGGTTGACTGTACATCGGACAAAAAACCAGAGCTACGAAGCCAGGGTTGCCTCCTTGTAGCAACAGCAGTACCCATAGCCCTGGCTCCAGAGTCAGTCGTATCTAATCAAGATTGAATTACTTGGGTTGCCGCTGCTTGAGCATCAGAAACTAGGCTCATAACCTCTTGGGGCACCTCAGTACGAGACGACTTTATTTTGTCCATCAGGGCGTAAATGTATCTCTCTAAAATACAGGTAGCATTAGTGGATTTTAAAGCCATGCTACATGACGAAAAAGCCTTTTTTGAAGAAAGGTCCATCTTCTTAGAGTCTCTGTCTGAGGGCACAGCTGGAAATGATCCTGGGGCAGACCGGGCTGAACATGAAGCCTGAACCACCAGGCTTTCAGGGGTTGGGTGCCTGGAGAGGAAGCCTGGGTCAGCAGGAGCCACTCGATACCTTCGAGCCACCGATCTGTTCACTGCCGAAGATGACACCGGCTTCTTCCAAATTTCCAGGATTAGATCCAACAGAGCCTCATTAAAAGGCAGAAGTGGCTCTGCAGTTGTTGAAGCAGGATGCAACACCTCCGTTAAAATATTAGGCTTAGGCTCAGACACCGGCAAAGGGAGGTCTAAAAAATCAGCTGCTTTCTTAATGACTGAATGAAATGTTGCAGCCTCCTCCGTATACTCTCCAGGTGATGACAAGTCCCATTCTGGAGAGGTGTCCATACCACTGGCTGTGTCTAAACCATGGAGGTCTCATTGAGATTCCTCAATCTCTCCTTCTTCTAACGCCTGTCTCCGATATTCTTCCTCCTCAAGGAGGCGAAGAGCAAGTCTCCTCGAGTGTAACCTTTCCTTAATCCTCGGCGTCGACATGGCTTCAGCAGACATCGAAGCTTGACGCCGATCCTCGGATCCATCAGACGCCGGATCCATCGGCACCATGGATTTCTTCGGCGCCGAACGAGGAGAAGGGCGGACAGGAGACTGTTCCAGCGCCGGAGCCACAGGTCTACTCGGCGTCACTGGCTGAGAGACTGATGCCATGGGCGCCGGCGCCGAGCCCACATTTCCCATGGGAAGGAAGGGCATAAAAGGTGCCGGTCGTAACGGAGCCGGAGCACCCATATTGAAGGCCAATGGGCCCGAAGGACCAGCCGGTCCACCACCTGGAGCCATCTGCTGAAAAATTGAGAACATCGCATTCAAGAATGCGGAACTGTCGTCTCCCGGGGCCGGGAAAGCCAGGTACTGAGGAGCCTGGGTTGGAGGCGACATCGACGCCGGTCCCGTCTGTGAAGTTGGAGAAAACTCCTGACCCCGAGGAACCTCGAAAACCGAAGGAGGATTCACAGGCGACGTCGGCAAAGTCGGGGATGTCGGTGATGCAAACGGCGTCTGCGGCTGGGGAGAGATGGTGGGACTCACTTCTCATGTCTTCCGGCGTCGAGTTGAAGGCGACCTCAAACGCGATCTCTCCCTAGTCGACCGGCGCCGAGATTCCCGACGGCGCCGGGAGTCACGATGAAGCTGATGCGACTTCGGCGAAGATGACTTGCGATGATGTCGCTTTTCTTTTTTCTTCGACTTTGCCAAAAAGAGCTTTGCTTCTCGCTCCTTTAAGGCCTTTGGATTCATCCGTTGACAAGAGTCACATTTGTCAACGTCGTGGTCGGAGCTAAGACACCACTAACAGTCAGTATGTGGGTCCGTAACCGACATTTTGCCACTGCACTCATTGCAGGGCTTGAATCCAGATTTTCTTTGCGACATTCTATCTTGTCTCAAAGAAGAAAAAGCAAAAATAACTGTAACTACGTCGAGTAGTAACAGTTGCTCCCTTGAAGAATAACCGTCGTTCGAATGGCACGGAAACAAGGGAACTGACGTCGGCACGTTGGCGAGGACCTCTTATTGCCTGTATGACATCAGATGGCGTCGCGTGGGCAATTGTGACGTCCTCGTCGACGTGCAGAAGCTAGGAAGAAGATTTCCGTTGGATGCTGGCGCAAGGGGAGTATTCAATAGGTAGTTGTATCCATCAGAAGTATCATGATTCTACCAACTCTTGCACCCACGGAGACGCCTTTGTCAATTCCATAAGGATCTCAACACTAGCATTCACGGAGACGCCTTAGTCTGTTCCATAAGGGTCTCAACACTTGCATTCACAGAGACACCTTTGTCTATTCCATAAGGGTCTCAACTCTTGCACACATGGAGACACCTTTGTCTATTCTATAAGGGTCTCAACACTTGCATTCACGGAGACGCCTTTGTCTATTCCATAAGGGTCTCAACTCTTGCATTCATGGGGACGCCTTTGTCTATTCCATAAGGGTCTCAACTCTTGCACACACGAAGATGCCCTTGTCTATTCCATAAGGGTTTCAACTCTTGCATTCACGGAGACGCATTTATTTATTCCATAAGGGTCTCAGCTCTTGCACACACGGAGATGCCTTTGTCTGTTCCATAAGGGTCTCAACACTTGCATTCATGGAGACGCTGTTGTCTATTCCATAAGGGTCTCAACTCTTGCATTCATGGAGACGCCTTTGTTTATTCCATAAGGGTCTCAACACTTGCATCCACGGAGACGCCTTTGTCTATTCAATAAGGGTCTCGACTCTTGCACACACGGAGACGCCTTTGTTTATTCCATAAGGGTCTCAACTCTTGCATCCACAAAACACCTTTGTTTATTCCATAAGGGTCTCAATACTTGCATTCACGGAGACGCCTTTGTCTAAATGAATAATTGAATGTTAATGCAGCTATGAACAAGTATATACATACGTGCTTAATCATTTTTCCTTTTCAGATCTCTCTCCCTGCTGTTCCTTTCACTAATCCACTTCCCCCCGACTGGCTTCACCATAACTCTGTGCTATAATAGCTTTCTAAGTTGGTGCCGCTGGAAGGTGGGCCTGTTGTTCGGCGGCGTGCAGATCCAGAGGAAAGGACACTGTGACAGAATAGTGAGCCCACGAGTTTATACTTTCCTCTCAGTCTGTACGTCGGCTGATCAAGATGGCCACCTCAAAATACCTTCATACAGGTAATTAATCAAGTGCAAAGTGATGTAAATGAATAAAAAAAAAAAAAATTCTCAGACAATTCGGTTGATAAGGTTTAGTGTTTCCTTACCCAGGTGGAATTGCATTTTACTTGTCCCCGTGCTTTTCCACACCCATAATCTAGAATTGTATTCTTCTTATCATACCGGACTAGTGATGCCGCTATTTGGAAAGTTCCTTTAGTGAAAACAAAGAGTTACTAGGATTACTTCAAGGAAACAAAGACTTGATAACGTGTTTATCACATTTCAATCAGTTAGTGGAGGAAACCACTTGACCAGAGAAAACACTAAAGAGCCGAATAAAGAACGAAGGGGATCTCTTGGGCAAATTGATAATCCCTTCAGTCTGTTCTTGCACAAATCGTCATACCAAATATTTTCGAATCCTAGAACAACATTCTGTTGCCACAGCCACCTGCCAAAATAGTATTCAGAATATACTGATGTCTTCTAAAAAAGAACCAAGTTTTACAAGAATATCTCAATCAGTGCTTAGTCAACGAACTAATTAGATTATCAAGATCACTACCAGCTTCTCTGTTGTTTTTCGAGCCCAAAGCTAATGGGGTGCTAATGACTAAGAAAAAGATTCAAGCTGTGGCAGAGCTGGCTCACAACAACTCCCACCATTCTTCTATAGACTCAACTCATTTCTATGGCTCATGTGGACGCCGTTCCCACATTTTACCTGTCAGGCTGCCTGCTTCTGCCCAAACCACACCAGAAGTTGTGGTCAAGAGTGAAAATATGTTCCATCCAAAATTCATAAAGGCCTATGAAGTGCTTCGACAGGTGAACCCTGTAACATACAAACTAAAGTTGCCATTGTCCTTAAAAAATTCATCACGTGTTTCACACTTCACTTCCGAAACCTCCTCCTCCATCCTTGTAAACAGGGGCCTGGACCGCGCTTGGGATAGGGGTATAATGTCAGGAATAGAACCATGCGCGGTCCAGGTCCCGCCCGAAACTCTGCTGTGCAGCTCTGCGGTGCTTTCTGCGCACCACTTGTCATCCCCTCTTGCTCCAAAGGTGGCCATCAACATCGTCTGCCCTGTGGCAAAGCTCATAAAGTTGCAGGTTCAGGTCATTGGTGGACAAGATGCACTTATCAGTGCTATTCCACGAAGGGACTACAATTCCCATGTTTTTAGAGGCAGTAGCCATTTTGGGGTGTGGTAGGCCTATAAAGCCCAGCCACATCCAAGCACATTGCTCACTATTTTGAAGACTTCGATGCAACCAGACCTTGTGGGGATTTCTCTGGAGAAGAGCAGAGTTCCTGAATGTCAGAGTGTCATCCAACCGAAGTATCCTTGTTTCCATGGTGCATTCAAAAACGAGTAGGTCGTACTTGTAGCGGTAAGACCTTGGTGAATCCAAGTGTGAAGCAAGTTGTTAATTCCAAAAGGTAATGCACCCCTTAGCATAACGAGCAAAGCGTTTTAGACCACACTGGTAAAGCGCCCCGGGGACGACATTTAAAGCAGTTCAGTTCACAGGAGTAAAGCGCACTTGGCATGGTACTCAAAGCGCATCAGTTCACAGGAGTAAAGCACATTTGGCATGGTATTCAAAGCGCTTCAGTTCACAGGAGTAAAGCGCACTTGACATGGTATTCAAAGCGCTTCAGTTCACAGGAGTAAAGCGCATTTGACATGGTATTCAAAGTGCTTCAGTTCACAGGAGCAAAGCGCCCTTGGCACGACATTCAAAGCGCTTCAGTTCACAGGAGTAAAGTGCCCTTGGCAATACATTTAAAGCGCTTCAGTTCACAGGAGTAAAGCGCACTTGGCATGGCATTCAAAGCGCTTCAATTCACAGGAGTAAAGCGCACTTGGCACGACATTCAAAGCGCTTCAGTTCATTGGAAGTTACGTCCATGGCAGTGCCTGTGTGGCGCAATGGACGTAACCATTACGTCCTGCGACCGGCCGTCGGGGGAAGCGCTTGTGCTCCCCCCGAGGACTGCCCCCCACCCCCCCAGGCCAGGGCTGAAAGGGGAATCCCTTCCCCTTCCACCCCTGACCCCCCCATCCCCCCCTGTGCATTTGCATTTCTCTTCCAATCACGTGGGGGAGGCCGTGAGAGGCTTCAAAGGGAAGTCTCTCTCTGCGTTTTGGCAGCCGGATTGAAAGCAATCCGGCTGTCAAAACGCCCAATAGACACCAGGGATGTCTTTTTTTATCAATGAAATTGGCATAAGGGAGCGACCCCTTGGGCAAGGGTCACTCCCAGGGGGGGCATTTTTTTGGAAGGCCTTTTCTGCCCCCCCCTGGGGGCAGATCAGCCTATTATTACGCCGATCTGCCTCCAGGGGGGGAAGAAACCTCTAGGCACCAGGGATATTTTGTTGTTTTTTTTATTTTTGTTTAGTTTTTTGTTTTAGGTGTGGGGAGCGATCCCTTAGGCAAGGGTCGCTCCCATAGGGGGCAAATTATATTTAGGCCATTTCTGCCCCCCTTGGGGGCATATTGGCCTATTTTTATGAGGCCAATCTGCCCCCAAGGGGGGCAGAAACCACTATGCACCAGGGAGTTTTTTGTTTGTTTGTGAATTTCACATCAGGGGAGCAACCCTTTAGGCAAGGGTCGTTCCCCTGGGGGGCAAATTTATTTTAGGCCATTTCTGCCCCCCAGGGGGGCAGATCAGCCTATTTTAATTAGGCCGATCTGCACCCAAGGGGGGCAGAAACCACTAGGCACCGGGGATTTTTTTTGTTATTGTTGTTTTAGAGATGGGGAGCGACCCCTTAGGCAAGGGTGCATCCCCTGGAGGGGCAAATTGTATTTATGCCATTTCTGCCCGCTTTGGGGGCAGATCGGCCGATTTTAGGTCAATCTGCCCCCAAGGTGGGCAGAAACCACTAGGCACCAGGGATCTTTTTTTTTGCGCCGTCAGGCAAACGGAGCGACCCCGTAGGCAAGGGTCGCTCCCAGGGGGAGGGGGGGCACATATATTTCAGGCCATTTCTGCCCGCTTTGGGGGCAGATGGCCGATTTTAGGTCAAACTGCCCCCAAGGGGGGCAGAAACCACTAGGCACCAGGGATCTTTTTTTTTGCGCCGTCAGGCAAGGGGAGCGACCCCGTAGGCAAGGGTCGCTCCCTGGGTGGGGAGGGGGTGCACATATATTTCAGGCCATTTCTGCCCCCCCGGGGGCAGATCGGCCTATTGTTATTAGGCCGGTCTGCCCCCGGGGGGCAGAAACCTCTAGGCGCCAGGGCTAATTTTTTTTGGGTGTTTTTTTTTTTGTTTGTTTGTTTTTTTAGAGATGGGGAGCGACCCCTAAGGCAAGGGTCGCTCCCCTGAAGGGGCAAATTGTATTTATGCCATTTCTGCCCGCTTTGGGGGCAGATCGGCCGATTTTAGGTCAATCTGCCCCCAAGGTGGGCAGAAACCACTAGGCACCAGGGATCTTTTTTTTTTGCGCCGTCAGGCAAACGGAGCGACCCCGTAGGCAAGGGTCGCTCCCGGGGGGAGGGGGGGCACATATATTTCAGGCCATTTCTGCCCGCTTTGGGGGCAGATCGGACGATTTTAGGTCAATCTGCCCCCAAGGGGGGCAGAAACCACTAGGCACCAGGGATCTTTTTTTTTGCGCCGTCAGGCAAGGGGAGCGACCCCGTAGGCAAGGGTCGCTCCCTGGGTGGGATGGGGGTGCACATATATTTCAGGCCATTTCTGCCCCCGGGGGCAGATCGGCCTATTGTTATTAGGCCGGTCTGCCCCCGGGGGGCAGAAACCTCTAGGCGCCAGGGCTAATTTTTTTGGGGTGCTTTTTTTTTGTTTGTTTGGTTTTTTAGAGATGGGGAGCGACCCCTAAGGCAAGGGTCGCTCCCCTGGAGGGGCAAATTGTATTTAGGCCACTTCTGCCCACTTTGGAGGCAGATCGGCCGATTTTAGGTCAATCTGCCCCCAAGGGGGGCAGAAACCACTAGGCATTTTTTTTGTTTGCGCCGTCACGCAAGGGGAGCGACCCCGTAGGCAAGGGTCGCTCCCCGGTAGGGAGTGGGGGGGCAAATTTATTTTAGGCCATTTCTGCCCCCCCTGGGGCCGACTGAGCTAGATGCCAAAATCCACAGGTAGGCACTTTGCAAAAAACACCTCTGTTTTATGTGAAAAAATTTGATGTGTCCACGTTGTGTTTTGGGCCATTTCCTTTTGTGGGCACTAGGCCTACCCACACAAGTGAGGTACCATTTTTATCTGGAGACTTGGGAGAACGCTGAGTGGAAGGAAATTTGTGGCTGCTCTTAGATTCCAGAACTTTCTGTCACCGAAATGTGAGGAAAATGTGTTTTTTTAGCAACATTTTGTGGTTTGCAAAGGATTCTGGGTAACAGAACCTGGTCAGAGCCCCACAAGTCACCCCTTCTTGGATTCCCCTAGGTCTCTAGTTTTAAAAAATGCACAGGTTTGGTAGGTTTCCCTATGTGCCGGCTGAGCTAGGGGCCAAAATCTACAGGTAGGCACTTTGCAAAAAACACCTCTGTTTTCTGTAAAAAAAATGTGAAGTGTCCACGTTGTGTTTTGGGCCATTTCCTTTCGTGGGCGCTAGGCCTACCCACACAAGTGAGGTACCATTTTTATCGGTAGACTTGGGGGAACGCTGGGTGGAAGGAAATTTGTGGCTCCTCTCAGATTCCAGAACTTTCTGTCACCGAAATGTGAGGAAAATGTATTTTTTTAGCCAAAGTTTGAGGTCTGCAAAGGATTCTGGGTAACAGAACCTGGTCAGAGCCCCACAAGTCACCCCATCTTGGATTCCCCTAGGTCTCTAGTTTTCAAAAATGTGCTGGTTTGGTAGGTTTCCCTAGGTGCCGGCTGAGCTAGGGGCCAAAATCTACAGGTAGGCACTTTGCAAAAAACACCTCTGTTTTCTGTAAAAAAAATGGGATGTGTCCACGTTGTGTTTTGGGCCATTTCCTTTCGTGGGCGCTAGGCCTACCCACACAAGCGAGGTACCATTTTTATCGGGAGACTTGAGGGAACGCTGGGTGGAAGGAAATTTGTGGCTCCTCTCAGATTCCAGAACTTTCTGTCACCGAAATGTGAGGAAAATGTGTTTTTTTAGCCACATTTTGAGGTTTGCAAAGGATTCTGGGTAACAGAACCTGGTCAGAGCCCCACAAGTCACCCCATCTTGGATTCCCCTAGGTCTCTAGTTTTCAAAAATGCACAGGGTTGGTAGGTTTCCCTAGGTGCCGGCTGAGCTAGAGGCCAAAATCTACAGGTAGGCACTTTGCAAAAAACACCTCTGTTTTCTGTCAAAAAATGGGATGTGTCCACGTTGTGTTTTGGGGTATTTCCTGTCGCGGGCGCTAGGCCTACCCACACAAGTGAGGTATCATTTTTATCGGGAGACTTGGGGGAACATAGAATAGCAAAACAAGTGTTATTGCCCCTTGTCTTTCTCTACATTTTTTCCTTCCAAATATAAGAGAGTGTGTAAAAAAGACGTCTATTTGAGAAATGCCCTTTAATTCACATGCTAGTATGGGCACCCCGGAATTCAGAGATGTGCAAATAACCACTGCTCCCCAACACCTTATCTTGTGCCCATTTTGGAAATACAAAGGTTTTCTTGATAGCTATTTTTTACTCTTTATATTTCAGCCAATGAATTGCTGTATACCTGGTATAGAATGAAAAAGCAAGGCAGGGTGCAGGTCATTTATTGGCTCTGGGTACCTATTAGTTCTTGATGACCCTACAAGCCCTATATATCCCCGCAACCAGAAGAGTCCAGCAGATGTAACAGTATATTGCTTTAAAAAATCTGACATTGCAGGAAAAAGTTACAGAGTAAAACGTAGAGAAAAATCGCAGATTTTTTCACCTCAATTTCAATATATTTTTTTTTCAGTTGCTATTTTCTGTAGGAAACCCTTGTAGGATCTACACAAATTACCCCTTGCTGAATTCAGAATTTTGTCTACTTTTCAGAAATGTTTCGGTGTCTAGGATCCAGCATTGGTTTCATGCCCATTTCTGTCACTGACTGGAAGGAGGCTGAAAGCACAAAAAATCGTAAAAATGGGGTATGTCCCAGTAAAATGGCAAAATTGTGTTGAAAAATTGGGTTTTCTGATTCAAGTCTGCCTGTTCCTGAAAGCTGGGAAGCTGGTGATTTTAGCACCGCAAACCCTTTGTTGATGTCATTTTCAGGGAAAAAACCACAAGCCTTCTTCTGCAGCCCCTTTTCCCCATTTTTTTTAAAAAAAACGAAATTTTCACTGTATTTTGGCTAATTTCTTGGCCTCCTTCTGGGGAACCCACAAAGTCTGGGTACCTCTAGAATCCCTAGGATGTTGGAAGAAAAGGATGCAAATTTGGCGTGGGTAGCTTATGTGAACAAAAAGTTATGAGGGCCTAAATAGCCAAAAAAAGGCTTGGCACCTGAGGGGGAAAAGGCCTGGCAGCGAAGGGGTTAATGCTCACGACATCCTGAAGTATCATGATTTTTATTAATTGTTCTTGTTCTATGATTCAGAGAAGGGCCACGCCCAGTTTTGTTTAATGCTCATGACATCCTGAAGTATTATGCTTTTTCTAATTGTTCTTGTTGCATGATTCAGAGAAGGGCCACGCCCAGTTTTGTCTAATGCTTATGACATCCTGAAGTATCATGATTCTACCAACTCTTGCACCCACGGAGACGCCTTTGTCAATTCCATAAGGGTCTCAACACTAGCATTCACGGAGATGCCTTAGTCTGTTCCATAAGGGTCTCAACACTTGCATTCACGGAGACGCCTTTGTCTATTCCATAAGGGTCTCAACTCTTGCATTCACGGAGATGCCTTTATCTATTCCACAAGGGTCTCAAATCTTGCTTTCACGGAGACGCCTTTGTCTATTCCATAAGGGTCTCAACTCTTGCATTCACGGAGACGCCTTTGTTTATTCCATAAGGGTCACAACACTTGCATTCACGGAGATGCCTTTGTCTATTCCATAAGGGTCTCAACTCTTGCATTCACGGAGACGCCCTTGTCTATTCCATAAGGGTCTTAACTCTTGTATTCATGGAGACGCCTTTGTTTATTCCATAAGGGTCTCAACTCTTGCACACACGGAGACGCCTCTGTCTATTCCATAAGGGTCTCAACACTTGCATCCACGGAGACGTCTTTATCTATTCTACAAGGGTCTCAACTCTTGCACACACGGAGACGCCTTTGTCTATTCCATATGGGTCTCAACTCTTGCATCCACTAAAACACCTTTGTTTATTCCATAAAGGTCTCAATACTTGCATTCACGGAGACGCCTTTGTCTAAATGTATAATTGAATGTTAATGCTGTTATGAACAAGTATATATATATATATATATACATGCGTAACCATTTTTCCTTTTCAGATCTCTCGCCCTGCTGTTCCCTACCCTAATTCCCTTCCCTCCGACTGGCTTCACCATAACTCTGTCCTATAATAGCTTTATGAGTTGGTGACGCCGGAAGGTGGGCCTGTTGTTCGGTGGCGTGAAGATCCCGAGGAAAGGACACTGTGACAGCAGAAGTTGCGGATCCAGGGCAGTTCTGGAGTCCTTCGTTGGAGTTTCATTCTGGGCAGGGCCGCCTACTTGGTCCTCTGGGGTGCAGCCAGTCCTCTTGAGGCTCTTGATGTTTTTGAGAGGACCTTGGTCCTGCAGGATGCGTCACCTTTTTGTAGCAGAGCTTCAGAAGCTGGTGACAGGCTGGGGCCAAATCAGTTGGTGTCTTCAGTCTTCTTCTGCTGGGGGTCATCTTAGCAGGCCCTCTTCTTTCTTTTTGAGGTCGCCAGGAATCTGACGAGCTAGGGTCAGGAGAGCCCTGAAACCCCGGATTTAGGGGTGTTACAGGGGTCATAGGGCAGTAGCCAATGGCTACTGTTCCTGAAGGTGACTACACCCTTCCGGTGTCCACTCCCTTTGGGGAGCGGTACACAGACCTAACCATATTGGTCCCTGTCCTCCAAACCAAGATGGAGGATTTTGCAAGGAGGGGGTCACTTCAGCTCTGGATACCTATGGGGTAATCCTGGCTGAAGAGGCCACTCCTCCTTGTTGTCCCTAATTTGCCCACTGGACTTACCGCCAAAGTTGGGCTTTGTCCAGGGGATGGGCATCTCCACTAGCTGGAGTGCCCTGGGGCACTGTAACAAGAGGCCTGAGCCAAGTGATACAGTTCCTGCAGGGGGAGGTGTGAAGGTGTGGGGCTCTCTCCCCATGTGGTCAGAAACTCGTCTGAAAGTGGCAGGCTGGCATAGACCGGTCAGTCCTGCACTAGATGTTTGGCCAAACTACAGGGGCCTTCTCTAAGATGCCCTCTGGGTGCATTTTTCAATAAATTCAACACTGGCATTTGTGTGGGTTTATTGTCATAAGAAGTTTGATACTAATTCCCAGACTTCAGTGAATCCATCATGGAGGTGTGGAGTTCGTAATGACAAATTCCCAGCCCAAGTACTTTATATGGGCACACTGCACTTAAGAATGGACTTAGACACTGTAGGGGCATATTGCTCATGCAGCTATGCCCTCACCCATGGTATAGTGCACCCTGCCTTAGGGGTGTAAGGCCTGCTAGAGGGGTGACTTAACTGTGCCACAGGAAGTAGTTTGTCTTTTTCTCCCCACCAGCACACACAAGCTGCAATGACAGTGTGCATGGGCTTGGTGAGGGGTCCCCCTGGATGGCATAATACATGCTGCAGCCCTTGGGACCTTCCCTGGCCATGGGGCCCTTGGTAACATGGGTACCTTTTACCAGGGACTTAACTGTGTGCCAGGGGTGTACCAATTGTGGGAACAATGGTACAGTTTTTGGAAAAGAACACTGGTGCTGGGGGCCTGGTTAGCAGAATCCCAGCACACTCGCAGTCAAGTCAGCATCAATATCAGGCAAAAAGGTGTGGGGTACACATGCCAAAAGGGGCACTTTCCTACACACATTAACTGAGGTCTGCTGCATGTGGCAAAGCTGTGAGGATGGAGAGGTCACCTAGTTGTTGTATGGTTATTGTGGTTGCAACACTTCTTCCATGAAATTGTAGTTGTTTGGGATCCTGATCATCCTGTGGGTAACTTTAGTAAGTCCAGATGCCAAACATGGATAAGTTATGGCACATGAATGTGCCACTTTGGTGAAAGTTTTTGATGCAGCCTACTTCACATGATGGTATTGTTTCACAATCAGAGCTGTGATTGAAGTGTTATCATATATATGTTATGACCTTATTTCTCATTATTTCCGCAGCATCAGCACAGTCAAGTGAAGGAGACAACGCACAGCCGATTGGGGAAAGCATTTGACCAAGGTATCTCAGGTCAGGATTCCACTGACACAGAGGGACCCAGTGGCCTGGAGGGTGAGGGAAGTGCCACGGAGGAGACAGGATCTACATCCTCATCATCAGAATCCTCCTCCAGTGGTCACTCGCTAGTGATGGCAGACCCATCGGGGACCCCCCCCATACCATCCTTGTCCACCACCCCCGTTCTATCACTGCCCTACCTGTTGCTCTCTACCCAGTTGGCCATGCCCACTTACCCAAGAAGGTGTGCATCCCCTTTGCCGCAGGAACCTCCGCCCCAGCCCCTGCCACACTTGCTGCCCTCAGTGAGGAGGCTATTAACCTCCTGAGAACAATCTCTGTGGGTCAAACTGCCATTGCGAATGCCATCCAGGGATTGGCAAGTCAGGTACAACAGACATTTTCAGGCTCTGACCTCCACACTGATGGCAGTCAGTCACCCCCCAGCTTCCGACCCCCTTCCAATCCAAATCCCCCTTCCCCTACCTACCCAAAGCACACAAACAGATCCTCATGCATCCACCTCAACAGAAAAACATAGAACATACAAACACAAGCACCTCAAAACACATCAGTATGCACACAAACATCCACCCACAGACACAGCAACATTCACAACTGCCCATGACACCCCCACACACCCATCATCACACACACATAAAGCCTACCTACAGACCACACTGCAACAGTCACTGACACAGCCACCACAGCCATCTATACCCGCAGACACCACCCCAGTAGACCCGACATCCACTAAAAGCACCACACCCACAGACACCACAACTACTGACACACCTGCAGTCACCACCCCAACAGACAACCACGGCATCCCCCAGCACCTTCACCCCTCCTAAGCCCAAGACACATAAACACTCTCTCACCCACCCAACAGACACCCATCACACACAAGCATACCTCCCATAATCACGCACCCAAAACATCCACACCTACACAGCCTCCAACCACTCCCTCAATCTCCAAATCCCGTCCCCTTCTGATGACCGTCCCTGTTTATCAAAAAAAATAATTGTATCTCATCTCAAACTTTGCCCTATACCCCTCCCATCCCAGACCCAGAAGGACCCTACCCAGCTCCCAGTCCGTCCCTTCCACCTCCAAGGCCTCCCTTGCCCCACCTGCAAGTAGCTTCTTCCCAAAGAAGTCCACCCCTCCCAAGGAGAAGCCTACCCCTCCCTAGCCCAACACCCCCACCCTAGCCCAACACCCCCACCCAAATCCAATCCCCCCTCCCCCTGGAAAATCCATGAAGTGCCTGCATGCCCCCTTGATGTCCCATCCTGGGGAGGCTACATGACAGTCAGGAGTCAAGTATGGGCACAACAGTGTGCCATTATTGGCAATTTTCATGGACTGAACAATGGCCTTTGGACAATCAAAGTTGTTTCAGTTAATAAACCCAACAGTTTTTTTGTTTAGAATACACCTTTGTCCTGCAATTCCTTTTCTAGCTTTCTGTTGTCCCTGAGTGACTTTGGGTGTGTACCTGCAGTTGTGTGTGTTTGAGCCTTCTTGCTGCTCCAGTAGTTGTTGTTAACAGTATGTGAGTTTACATGCAGTGCTGTTGCCCCCCCCAGGAGAAGGGTGTATGTTGTGTGTATAGGTATGTATGTGTAAATGCAATGGTGGCGTCATGGCATTGTGCACTGTTGGGTATGGCGAGTATTTCTTATTGTGATGTCCAATGTGAGCATGTATGGTGCTAGACTTGCCACCCTGATCTGGCTTATGTATACATGTGATGTGTCTCATTTTGTATGTGCAGACATGGAGTGTGTTGAATTGTGCTAGCTTTGTTTGCATTTGCCTGTGCATGTGTCCATTTAAGTGTGTGTCCCTTGCAGATGGTTTATGTAGAAGTATGTCCCATGCAGCAGTTGTACGTGATTTCCCTTCCCCATTGTTTTGATGTGCATCACAATTGGTTTTGGTATTGTTTGTCCCTGAGACCCATGTAGAGCCATTTCTTGTGGAGATGTTGTTTGAGGGTCCTGTTCAAAGTGTTATATGTGCCAGTGCAGTCTCTTTCCCTGTGTGCCCCAGATGGTCCCATCTAAATTGTGTAGGTATAGTTGTTATGTTGTCCTTGGTGTATTTGTCTCTCTGTGTTATATGCATGCCAATGTGTTTCCAATGTGCTGTGATGTGTGTTATGTGTGTGTCCATTGCAGGGCTGTTTATTGGTGGTGTTGTTTGTGTTCCATGCCACATCAACAGATATGTGTGTTGTATGTGTGGACAGTTCCTGGTCAGTCTGAAATGTGAGCGTGTGAGCTGTATTTGTATATGTGCTGTAGGTGTGTTGTTGCTGTGTGTGACAATGTTGTGAAGCCTTCAGTGTCCCTGTGCCTGAGCTGTGTGGCAGTGTGTATTTGTGTAGTGTTGCAGTGCAGTGTGAGCGTGCTGGCCAAAGTGTGCGTTTTGTGTGTGTGTACTTGTCCTTGTTGATGTATGTCAGTGAGTGTGTGTTGTATGAGACATCTGCCTGCTGCCCATGGTGTACCCCATATAATGTGCGCTACAAGCTGTTTTTAAAAATTGATGATACAGGTAGGTGTATGTACTTACGGTTTATGGCGTCCATGTCAATGTTGATTTTGTTGTCTTTTGATGAGCAGCGGCATGATGTTTGGGTATGACTCCGTGGTGGGCCCAGGAGTGTAAAGCTGCCTGCAGATGGGTGTCTCCCTTTATACTGTCTGTTTCTGCCAGCTAGTACATGGTGGTTGGACCGCCATGGCCACATTTGCAGTTTGCAACCTCTGTATGGGTCCAGCAGAAACACTGTCTCTGCCAGCCTGTTTGTGCTTTCTTGTGACCGTGGCGTTTTGTGCTGCCTGGCGGAGCCAGCAGACCACTGGCAGTCTTCTGTTTGTACGACCGCCAAACTCATAAGACGGCGGTCCGTTCTGCCAGACCATTGGCGGTTGGACCACCATTGATAACAACCGCCAAACTTGTAATGAGGCCCATAGTCTCTAGTGTTTTTACTCCCTATGGCAGATGCATACATGTTACGAACTGGTGAGTCATTACAGAAGCAACAATTTAAATACCTGAAAAACAAATACTTCAGTCTGCATCTAATCTCAAGAGCAAATCTGCAGTCACTAAAATTATTGTGAACACGATCAGTAACACCCAATACGCATTATCTAAGCCTTGCCACAATTCATTATATCAGGGCATATAAACCTTTCAGCTACAGCTGAATCACTAGACAGTAAAAACTCAGCTTCAGTATACATTAGCAAAAGACCAATAAATATCACTAAACCAACCTTCCACTATCCAGATGGTGAGAAGGAAAATGTTTTAAAATGTTATAACCATTTCAAGTAATCTCTTCCAGACAACTGGAGCATAATAACAAAGGTAAACTTACATGTGAGTAAATCTGTATATGGCAATGCATTTACATCTTGTAGTAAATGTACTACATTTGGCTATTCACCATTTCCGAGTGAAAATGTTCTACATGTGTAGATGTATGTGTCTCCACCCCCTGAAATGGAATGGAGCAGAATTTACAAGTGTAAAGGTTTTCAGACACAGGCAGAGTTCTCCGACACTGAGGAGGAGAGCTCTCTATGCTAAAGTATAGGAAAAAGTTAAAAAGGTGTATTAAACTTTAAAAAATGTATACACTATGTTTATGTTAAATATTGATGTAAATACATTTTATATATTTGTTTTAAATGTAAAAACTGCTACAGCACTATTAAAATAATTTTGAACTATATATTTATTACATTTAAACATTTTAAATTAAATGAAAATGATATTTAAACATTTAACAAAAAAACAAAGTAAAATCAAATTGATTTGATTTGAAAAAAACGAAGTAATGTTATATTTATTTATTCTGTATAAAAGTTACAAAAATATATGTATAGATTTAATTTAAATGAATGTAATGTTTTTTTGTAAAAAAATAGTTACATTTATTTTGAAAGAAAACAGTTATTAAATTATTTTATCAAAAATATTTATTTGTACTTCGGTATAATTGTTTAACTTGAATTTAAATTTATATAAATATATTTAAAAAGTAAAAATAAATGAATTTATTTCTAACATCTTTTCCTATGGTGTTCTCTTTTAAGTATCTGCCTCCAAAATTTTCTATGGGAGGGTGCTACAGTACCAATGGTTGGCAATGTATCATGCTGGACATTCTCCAGGTCTGACCTGGAGTGCATTTACTACTTTTTGAGTCCTTTTTCTCTGTACTAACTTTAGATGTGCATTTTGTGAATTGCAATGGACATACTGGGGGTGATTCTGACCCCGGCCAGGGTCGGCGGGAGCACCGCCGACAGGCCGGCGGTGCCCCGCAGGGCATTCTGACCGCGGCGGTTCGGCCGCGGTCAGATGCGGAAAACCGGCGCTCTCCCGCCGGTTTTCCGCTGCCCTTGTGAATCCTCCATGGCGGCGGATTCTGACACCCCCTACCGCCATCCTGTTCCTGGCGGGTCTCCCGCCAGGAACAGGATGGCGGTAGGGGGTGCCGCGGGGCCCCTGGGGGCCCCTGCAGTGCCCATGCCAATGGCATGGGCACTGCAGGGGCCCCCGTAAGAGGGCCCCACTTTGTATTTCAGTGTCTGCTATGCAGACACTGAAATACGCGACGGGTGCCACTGCACCCGTCGCACCTTCCCACTCTGCCGGCTCAATTCTGAGCCGGCGTCCTCATGGGAAGGATGATTTGCCCTGGGCTGGCGGGCGGCCTTTTGGCGGTCGCCCGCCAGCCCAGGGCAAATCCCAAAATACCCTCAGCGGTCTTTCGTCCGCGGAGCAGTATTTTGGTGGGGGAAGTCTGGCGGGCGGCCTCCGCCACCCGCCAGACTTAGAATGACCCCCACTCTTTTGTGGGTGGCTGACTGTTCTCCATTAACCCCACCTTAGCCCTCTATAAACCCCTCCTTCCCTCCTTAAGAATCCCTAACCTCCTCCCATTTGGTATAAAATGCAGAATGTGAATCAGGACTCATGTTTCTTGAAGACAGATAAAATCATATTTATTGAAAGAATCTGTGACACAAAGATGATTTATACTTAGATTATTATCAGCCACATTCCAAAATACAAGTTTCCAAGTCCTTAATGACTATTTGCTGCTCAACTTATATTGCTGAGACCACCTGCCATAGGTTTTTTAAAAACTTCCATAATGCGGATCTGAGTCACCTATATTTAGTCCACTGTGGGCAGGGGATATTCGTGACATCAATCTTTTATTTTTTTCCAGCATATTTCCATTCATGACCCTAATTATCATATTTCTACTGGGCATCTCAGTTTCAATTACATTTAATTTAAATTAAATCCATTAGGGGGGGCGTGGCCAAGGCGTCAAGATGGCGGTCGCACTTTCGTAGTCCTCCGTCATCCGCCTTTGGCAAATCGCACAATCCTACACCATCCGCACCGCAAAATAAGACCCCGGAGACCCCGCCGCCGCACTGAACCCGAAAACACCCCTGCCGGCCGTCCTGCCAGGCTGTAAACTGCTGAATTATAAATAACTACCCGGGGACGCGAGGCTGAGCACCGATAATTGGGGAGGCTGCGGCGCTGGCGGACCGTGGGTGCGCTGCAGCGGCCCTCCGACGCTGCGTAAGACCCGAGAGTGAAAAGCGGGACAGCCGGAGAGGGCGGCGGTGGACGCCGCCGGAGACCGGGGCTCTGCGGCAGCCGCAGGCCCTGCGCGCTCTGCGGCGGCGCATCGGCACGGAAGGGGACGGGGCAGCAGCCCCCCCTAAAAACAAAAGAGACGACTGCCACCGGCACCGGAGGGCTGCGACGAGCTCGACCGGGCCCGGCTGGAGTGAAGATCGCCGGGCCGGCCGCCTTCCCGGGACTTGATGACTGCGCCGGTCTGGGTGCTGGTCAGAGGCCTCCCGCGGCAGCCCAGGCCCTGTGATCTGGGTCGTGTGGGGGGTGCCGCGGTCCTGAGGCCTTTGGACAGCTGGGGGCCGGCGGGCACCGACCCAGGCCCACAGAGACCAGAGGACTCACCCGCTGGAGCCTGGAGGTGAGGAGACCCACTGGAAGGAACAAATGCCTGCAGGGGAGGGTGGACACTGACACGGCTGGAGCGCGGCCTTCTACGGCGCGACCTCTCTCCACTGGACCCGCCCTGGGGACAGAACAACCCCCAAGCAGACTGCGAACTCAGGCGGGGGCGGTGACTGACACCCGTCCTCGGCAGAGGCCTTTGCGCTGCCAGACGAACTGTGGAACTCTGGATGTCGTCTGGGGGAGCCGAAAACCATGGGGATGGTGAGCCCTGCCGGGTAAAAGTGGTGAGGAAATAACTGCCGTCGGGGGTAGGTGGAGACCAGCGTCGTTGAGGTAGAGTCCTCCCTCTCCACACAACAGTCGAACAAAACTGGCACACATGGGCTGGGGGAGAGAGCCAACGTTACGTTTTCCAACTACGACCCGCCAGGTGAGACAACCATAACATTGAGTCACCGGGGGTCTCCCACACAATCAAGCAAGATCGATCTGGAGGTGGTGGTCCGTGGCCTCCGGCACCTTGCGGGCACGCAGCCGTCCCCCGGGAGTGGGAAGGTCCACCTGAGTCAAACCCCTGGCAGCACCATCCTGGCCCGCACAGCAGCAAACCAACCCACCGAAGTCTACGCCAAAAAGAGACTAAAACCAAACTACAATGGGCAAAGATAAGGCAACAAGGCAAGCAGCGGTGCAAACACGCATGGACCAGTTCACCACGGGTGCTACGGGTCCCCGGACGGAAGACCGTGCCCCAAATGGAGGTGCCGAACCCCGGACGATGTCCAGTGACCTGACAACGATACTCCAGGCGATCCAAGCGTCCCAGGTGGCTATGGAAATGAAAATAGGAGAGGTGAGGGTAGACGTAGCTTTGATTCGACAGGACCTCCGAGACGCCACAGCTCGAATTACTGAAACTGAATCCAGAATCTCCACAATGGAGGATGACATGACCGCTCTTAAAGCCCAAGTCTCCACACTGACCACCTGCACTTCCGAACTACACTGGAGAGCAGAGGATGCTGAAAACAGGTCGATGCGTATTAACCTCCGCATAGTGGGCCTTCCTGAAACCGTAACGGACTCATCTCTGACCAAATACCTGGAGGACTGGTTCCGCTCCTGGATGCCGGCAGACCGTGTCACGCCATGGTTCGCTATCGAGCGAGCCCACAGGGCCCTTCAGCCGAAACCCCCACCAGGTTCCCCACCCAGATCAGTGATACTGCGTCTCTTCAACTTCAAAGACAGGGACGCGGTACTACAGGAAGCACGCTCCAGGGAAGAACTTGTCTGCGACGGGACGAAGTTCCTCCTCTTCCCTAATTATACAAGGGAGGTGCAACAGCAACGCCGCTCGTTCACAGAAGTGAAACAAAAACTGAGATCGATGAACATTCAATATCGCCTCCTCTTTCCAGCACGACTCTGGGTGGTCCACAGCAACAAAATGCACTTCTTTGATCGGCCGGCCACGGCCTGGACCTGGTTGACAGAGGAGATCCCTTTGGGCCCCTACAGAGATGGGTCTCGACTCCAGCAAGAAACAGCGCCGGGCGGCCAGGGGGGACAGCGGTCCAGCCGGCGCCACTGCACCCATTCTAGGTGGCACGCGACCAACTGCGGGGCCTGCCCGGATTCCCCCCACGGGAGCCCACCGGGTGGGATTGACAGGCCTGCGGTGTCTGGGTGACCCTCCCCCCCCTGGACCAAGATCCTCGAGACACAAACCAGGCCCAATCCGGGTCTCCGGAGGACACGGACCTATCTTGCAGCCCGGTGATATGATCTCACTGAGAGATCCCAAGACAAAAGTACCACTTTGCCAAACTGATAACAACTACATTAGACACTAGGCTAACATGTCTATTATGTTCTTGATCTTAATCCGACTTCAAGGAGGGGTCCACCACCACTGCTACCCTTTTAGTTGATGTTCCGCCTCTAGTTCCAAAAGGGAGGTGCAACACCTGGGCGACAGATGCTTCTGGGGGGAAGTATGGGGCGGGGCGGGAGTTGGGCGGCAAGGGAGTTCCAGCCTAGTTTTAAAGGCAAGGGTTACAGTTCTTATGTTACTATCACACATGGGTTTCACATGTAAAGCACAGTGCAGGGACTATAGGGACTTAAACAATATAACAGCGACTTGCACCGGCCAAGGCCCAGAAACAGGAAATATTGACAGACATCACAGGACATTTCTAGACACCCGCCCACCATGACTCAAATGCAGGTAATCTCATGGAACGTTAATGGCCTCCTGGATAAAATCAAACGTACTGCTGTATTCACCCTCATACACCGACATAAATCGGGAATACTCCTGTTACAGGAGACACACCTCCTGGGGGACCATTGCCCATTCTTGGCCCGCAAGGGCTTCGATAGGGTGTACCACGCCGGATTCATGCGCGGAACACGGGGGTCGCCATACTGCTACATCGTACCTTCCCCCTGACAAATATCCAGGTCCGGAGGAACCGACAGGGTCGATACGTGGCTATTACTGGCAAGATTGAAGGAATCACAACTAACATAATCAGTGTTTATGTCCCCACCCTCTGGTTCAGAAAACTCTCAACGACCTTACTAATCTACTCGCTGATCTTCCACCCGGGCTTACGATGGTGGGGGGTGACTTCAATGCAACCCCAGACCCAACTCTGGACGTGGCCGGTCCGATCTCTGTACATAGACAGGTAGCAGCAGCGGGAACCACTGGATGGTTCTCCACAACGGCGCTCTGTGACGCCTGGCGGGTGTGGCACCCAAGACGGCGACAATTCACCCACACCTCAGCAGCCTATGGGTCGCACTCCAGAATCGACCTGGTGCTGCTTCCGAGCACGGACTGCACAGCCCTCTCTCACATTGAGATACTAGCGAGGGGAATCTCCGATCACACCCCACTCTGGTTTGTCATGGGTCCCACCTGATCTCAATCCCGTCCCATGTGGCGCTTAAACTCATGGTACCTCCAAGACAGGACTTACACAGAGCACTTACGACAGGCAATACAAGACTACTTTGCGTTGAATGAAGGGTCAGTGACCTCGGCGGGTACTTTGTGGGCGGCAAGTAAAGCGGTATTAAGGGGCATAGCCAAAGACTTGATACGGAGACAAGAACGTACACGAACCCAACACATCGAACAATTAGAGCTTCGGGCACTGCAGCTTGAAAAACAAAACATAACGGACCCTGACGACAGAACGGAACGACAACTAATCCTAATCCGGGAAGAGATCAGGGACCAGTCCCTAGAAGCAGCGAAACACCTATAGAGAGCCACCACGGCAAGGGTTTATGGGTGGGGAGACAAATCTGGGAAAATGCTATATTGGCTGGCGTCACACCACCATGCCTCCAGGATAGTCCCGGTAGTCTATGACGGGGAGGGTAACCCTGTGGTAAAACACCTGGAAATAGCAAACACTTTCGCTAAGTACTACCAAGCATTGTTCAAAAATCTGCTCTGGTTGACCTGGAGCTGGCCCAACGTATATTAGAAGAGGTCCCCCTATCACGGCTACCAGCAGTAGAGAGGCAAATTTTAGACAAAGTGATCAGTGCTGAAGAAATAGGAACAGCCATATCGACCCTTGGCGCCAGGAAAACACCGGGACTCGACGGGTTCCCCACTGAATACAACAAATCCTTTAGAGAGGACGTAACACCATACCTGCTAAAACTTTACGCAGAGGTTGAAGAGAGTAGATCCTTCCCCCGGGAATTAGACGCCGCCACCATTTTGGTGCTCCCTAAATCCCAACCTCCCTCACCACACTGCGCTAGCTATAGACCAATATCACTCATCAATACCGAAGTTAAAATTTTTGCCACTATCCTCGCTAACCGCCTCAAAAGAGTCCTACCACAACTGATCCACCCGGATCAATGTGGATTCATGGCCACTCGCAGCACTCAACACTGCATCTGCCGTCTACACGTGGCCCTGGCCGAACGCCACCGGTTACACAGGGATCTTGCCCTTCTACTCATAGACTTTGAAAAGGCCTTCGATTCGGTGGACTGGGGCTTTCTCCTCCTGGTGCTTCAACGAGCAGGCCTAGACCCAAGATTTTGTCGTCTGGTTCAGACACTATGGGGGTGATTCTGATTCTGGCGGGCGGCGGAGGCCGCCCGCCAGAATTCCGCCCTCCATTATACCGCTCCGCGGTCAGAAGACCGCAGAGGGTATTATGAGTTTTTCCCTGGGCTGGCGGGCGGTCTCCAAAAGACCGCCCGCCAGCCCAGGGAAAAACTCCCTTCCCACGAGGATGCCGGCTCGTAATCGAGCCGGCGGAGTGGGAAGGTGCGACGGGTGCAGTGGCACCCGTCGCGTATTTCAGTGTCTGCAAGGCAGACACTGAAATACTTTGCAGGGCCCTCTTGCGGGGGCCCCGCGACCCCCCCTACCGCCATCCTGTTCATGGCGGCTTTCCCGCCATGAACAGGATGGCGGTAGGGGGGGTCAGAATCCCCTCGGCGGCGCAGCGAGCTGCGCCGCCTTGGAGGATTCTTAGGGGCAGCGGAAAACCGGCGGGAGACCGCCGGTTTTCCTGCACTGACCGCGGCCAAAGCGCCGCGGTCAGAATGCCCTGCGGGGCACCGCCGGCCTGTCGGCGGTGCTCCCGCCGACCCTGGCCCCGGCGGTCTAAGACCGCCGGGGTCAGAATCACCCCCTATGTGCTAACACCACAGCCCGCGTGCAGGTGAACGGCACCCTGTCCCCAGCGTTCGCGGTGCACACGACAGGGATGTCCCTTGTCTCCCCTCCTGTTTGTACTGGCCATCGAGCCCCTGGCCCAGATGATCAGGACGGACCCGGTGTACCGCGGGTGGAACTGGGATCAATCCCAAGAAGATAGAATTGCACTATACGCCGATGACGTTCTGTTATACATGGAGGACCCCAGTACAACAGGCCCACAAAGCCTTCGCCTCCTGCGGCGCTACGAGCGGGCATCAGGACTGAAGGTGAATCCCACTAAATCAGTGCTGATCCCACTGGCTAGCTCGTGTGACTGCTTCGACTGGCAGGACATAATACCATTACGTCAACTCAGTTTTAAATACCTGGGCATATGGGTATCCACCTTGCCCGAACTGGCTTGGGCCAAAAACCTCACACCGTTGACGACAGGCATCAGGTCGGACCTGCAGAGATGGCAAACCCTACCCCTGAATGTAATGGGCCGCGTAGCCCTTTTTAAGATGATGATCCTACCGAGACTCCTATATATCTTTCAGAACTTTCCCCTGCCGATCCCTCGCTCCTGGTTCAGAGCTCTCGAAAACGCCACGGGCCGGTTCCTGTGGAGAGGTGCCAGACACCGAGTAGCGACCCACCACTGTAGAAGAGGAACATACGACGGAGGCCTAGGTGCCTCAGACCACTACTTGTATTATCTAGCCACTCAGCTCATAGTGATTCAGGACTGGTTTAATGGAGGATGGGGGGACCCAGCATACCGAGTGGAACTTGAGACCGTGGGGTTTCCACACATCCTAGGAATACTATATGGGAACCCCCTCCCCCGGGGTATGGGAGAGGTGACCAGAACGGCCTTCTTGGCGTGGCGCGCAGCTTTGAGACACACCCGATGGAACGCCACTATCACACACCAGACTCCATTATGGGCAGGGAGATGGCTAAGCGCAACAGTGTCATTAGAGGGATTCACAGACTGGGACCGGCTAGGCATTTCCTTAGTGGGGGATGTGTGGAAAGGTGAATCAATGAAGTCCTTCCATGACATGCAGATAGATTTCCAACTAACTCAGACACAATTCTTCAAATACCTTCAGCTCAGACACGCCCTGAGGGTCCACCTGCCAAACACAGGACCCTTGCCTGAATTCAACCCTCTCGAGGCAAAATTACTCATGGGTAACCTGGGGGGGAAAGGTGTCTCCCAAATATATAGCATGCTAATTAACAGTGCTCCCGGAGACATGAACTCCACCAGAGTAAGATGGGAGTCTTGGGTGGGGCCCTTAGAGGACTCGGAATGGAGGGAGGCTCTGATGGCGCCCAGGGAGTTGGCGGTGTCAGCTAGACTCCGTGCCGTGCAATTCTTCTACTTACACAGAGCTTACCTACCACCGTCCAGACTACACTGTGCGGGTCTGTGCCCCTCCGCCCAGTGTCCACGGTGTGGGGATGGCCCTGCTGACTTCTTCCATATGGTCTGGTCATGTCACGTGATACAGATATTCTGGGACGGGGAGTTCCGGGAGATCGGGGCTGCCCTGGAACGGGAGGTTCAAAGGTCTGCCAAGTTGGCCCTGCTGGGAGTGATGGAGGAGATGGGAGGCCCACGAGCGAAACGAGCCCTGGCCGCCACGGCCATACTGGTCGCCAAACGAGACATTGCCGCTACCTGGATCTCCCTCGAGGGCCCATCGATTCGAAAGTGGCGAAAAGGTGTTGACTGGTGCGCAATTCAAGAGAAAGTGGTTTATGAATCTAGAGGTTGCCCCGGGAAATTTGAGAAAATCTGGGGGGTTGGATGGTTGTATGATTACGGAATGGACAGAGGACACAAGCATGGCGGCGATAACGGAGCTTACGCTGGATGCCCTAGTCAATCCATACCCGTGTTCAAACTGACGCCGGTGGCGGCCTGTCGCCAGAATGTATTACCCTGTAAATGTCCGCTGCTCTTTCCACCTGCTTTGTTTGAAGTTTTGACGCTCTTTAAAACAATAAAATTTGTTTATCAAAAAAAAAAATTAAATCCATTAATAATGGATTTATAGTTCATCCATTGAGAGGATGTCTCACTCAAAGCCATACTATAACATTTTAAAGGGCAATTTGATCTGTACTGACTACTATTTCGTAAATGTGCTAGGTCATTTGCTTTTTGGTTTTGCTATTGTTATACTCATTGCAAGCAGGTCATCTTCATGTTTTACCATGGCTTCATTACAGCTCACACTAGAAAGCTCTAACTTAGTTACCTCTTTTTTTAGGCTGAAACATTTGCCAATTTCTTTAGAGATCTCAGGATTAGAAGACACAAATGGTGAGTTAAAAAGTCAGGTGAGCCATCTGAAGCATATAGTGATGTTAATACGATGCTATAGCACCTGTCCTCCATTCAGGACTATTGTTTCCTGTTTAGGGACTGTGTTATTTGGATGAGCACACAGACTAAAACTGCCCTCATCGCTGCAATGGATGGTATTTGCTTGACTCTGGACAGAGGAGACACAGCGGCCCTCATCCTCTGGATTTCTCTGCAGCATGAGACAGTCTCCCACTCCATCCTCACCAAGTGGCTACACGACATCGGAATCCAAGGACATGCACTCTGATGGATCTCCTCATTCCTGACTGAAAGGGCACAGTCATTCAGCCTTGCACTGTATACCGCAGAGGTTCGCGACCTCATCTGCGGAGGTCTGCAAGGATGCTCCCTAAGTCAGACTCTCTTCAATGCATATATGATTCCTCCAGCCAGCATCATTTGCTCTCCCTAAATCACGGTCCTCTCCTATGCTGATGACACGCAACTCATTCTCTCCCTCATGGACAAGATGCTCAGAACTCAGATCAAGTTCAATGACTACATGACTAAAATCGCCACTGGAGGAAGACCAACTGTTTAGAGCTGAACACTGACAAGACCAAAATTGTGATCTTTGGGAAGAGCATGTCACCTTTGGACTCCATCCGGTGAGCAACAGAGCTAGGACCGACATCCACCCCTATTACCCACGCTAAGAACCTCACTGACGGCAAACTCGACATTACCGCCCTAAGTCAATGCTGTCACCACCTCATGTCCCCATAGCCTGAAGATGATGAAGATTTTCAAATGGCTTCTAATCAGAACCCACAAAACAGTCACACACACCCTTCTCACAAGCAATCTGGACTATGGGAACACCCTCTATGCGGGATCAACAAAAGACACACCAGAAGGCTGCAGACCAATCAGAACTCGGCATTGGAGAGAATCACTGTCAACCTCCCATGCCGCACTCACATCAAACCACACCTGAAGAAGCTCCACTGGCTCCCCGTTCACAAACAAATACAATTCAAAATTAAAATCCACACTTTAAGGCGCTACATAACAATGGCCCAACATACCTCAACAATTGCATCAGCTTTCACAAGCCTTACAGACACCTCGTCGTCCAGATTCCTAGTTGCACACATCCTTTGCATACGAAAAAAACAGATCTGGTGGTCAAGCCTTCTCCTACATTGTTCCTAAAGCATGGACTGCCATGCACTACATATAAGAGCCTCCACCTCACGTCTTGAATTCTGCAAGACGCTGAGGACCTAGCTTCTTGAGTTGTGCCACTATGCCCTTGGTATGCCTAGACATCCCTACTCAGAACCAGGATACCCTCCCGACAAATAGTGCGCTCTACAAATCTACATAATATATCAATAGACAACTCAACATGTTCCATTTTTCCTCATAGTTTTCCGAGAAGAGATCTCATTTGGGATTAGGTTGCTAATTTCTGGGCTAACTAGTTCCCTACTATGCGTGCTTTTTTTTCATTAACTTTGCTCACATACACTTATGTAGAGATGTCGCACTGGTACATGACCCTCCCACAATCTCCTCATTACCTAGGACGGCTGCTCCAGTAAACTCAGTGGTTTCCACGGGTGCCCTATTTGGGTGTGGCCCCATTACCACACCACCTCTTATCAACAGATTTTCAGTTACACCCATCCTCTCCCTTGATGCGTTAGTTTTAGTTTTTTGTATAATTTCCTACCTCTTGTTGTTTGTTTGACACACGGTTTCCACTTATATACTTTCTTCTAACATCCTTATTTGATGGTGTAGTTTCAGAAACTGACTGCTCCCGTTTCTCAAAAAACATTTGGCCAAGAGCATATTGCCTCATTCTACTTTTCATGGGTTGGCACCTCGCCTTGTTAAGATTAGATTTCTTTGACTGACAGTCAGTAAAGTTGAAATTAGTGCTTAACAGCTCCACACCCTCATTTGCATTTTCTTCCACTTTATCACTAGACTCTTCCAACTACTCTGTTTGATGTTGCTGTCTGGAAGCTGCCCTAGTTTTGACTGTGGATTCCTCAATCAAACTTGAAATGACGGGCCGCATTAGTACTTTAAAAAATACCTTTAATCTAAATTACAGACAGATTTAGAGATCTATTACAATAGCATCACAATTTTGGATGACTGCCATCCATTGACACCATTACGAGTGGATCGGAGAGGAATTCCCATAAGAAATTCCGCTTTGCTCAGTCAATGATGGCTTGGTTTTCTCTCACCCGAGTTTTCCAAGGTGCAGGAACAACGTACCTGGTTTTATTGTCGAGAAAAAACACCTGGTAAAATCGCTTTAGGCTGCACCTCGGCCCTCTGCTTCATCCGACCTCTTTTTCTGGCAACTGGGGAGCATACAGGTAATTTCTTCTCTCTCTCACACCATCCTCCACTCCCACCCAGCGCAGAGGTCCCTACTCCCATTTACTATCTGCTCTAAGACAGTGTTAAATGGGAGCGGTAAATACTAGAGTATTGGGAATTCCAGGCGGTTTTATACACAGTAAAGCCAGGTCCATTCCATGGGAATTTAAATAGTTATTGCTCAGTGCTGGCAGTGTGGAAACGTGGCACCGGTAATTACTGGTATACACAGTAATAGCGTGCCAGTACCACACACATCCACTATCAATTGTCATACCTTGTTATTGTTGGCCAGGTATTAAATAAACTCCTACAACAACTGGATTGCTAACTAATGGGCATTATTACATTGTCTAAATGAGCAGTGCTAACATCCACCTCTTAGATGGTATTCATTAGACCAAATGTGCTACCTAACCTAAGTTAATCACTGGGGCTCATAATTATCAAGGTTTTGCATCACCTTTAAGCCACGCAAGGCAGTGCAAGGGTGACGCAAAGCCTAAGAGAGATTTATGAAGCCACACAAGGCCAACATGCATAGCCCTGCAAGGCTTGCTAAATCTAGAGTAACGCAAGGCAGCGCAAATCGCAGCCTCGCGTTACTTTGCAACAGTGTGTGGTTGTTCCCACGCATCCACCCATGGATTTTGAGCATTCCCATATTTACCATTAATAGTACACCTGGGAGTGTGTTAAAATGCAACTTCTCCCCAGGTGAGGCATAACGAGGAGAAATAGCTTTATTTCTCCTAGTTTTTCCTCTTTCTATGTGCTGTGTTCTGCAGCACACATAGAAAAAGGGAAATACCTCTAAGGATTGCCTTTGTGTAGGAAGGTGTACCTTCCTACACAAAAACAATCCTGCCTGTAGCGTTTTCCCCAACCTTGTACCAGCTGAATACCTAGGTCACACACTGAGCTGTAAATCACACGTCTTTATTCCTCCCACATTCTAAACCAAGCTTTCATTACATTCTGTTCTACTGATTATGTCACACTGATACAGAGTCCTTCGGGGAGTAAGAAAGGTTCTGTTCTAAATCATGGAAGACATATGGGGGTCAGTATGAGTTCTGCTGCCAAACTCATTGCTGCCACTTGACCGTTAGTGTGGTGAAGTCCCCGCCAGCCCCACTATGATTTTTCTGCAGGGCCGATGGACGGAAACAGTGTTTCCGCCCGCCAGCCCAGGAGAAACAGGGCCTTTACATCGACGCCGGCCCCCAAAGGAGCCAGCGCTAATGTGGCGGTGCGGTGGGTGAAGCAGCACCCGTTGTGCATTTTGCTGCCCGTAATTTGGGCAGTGAAATGCACGACGGGGATGTGCATGGGGGCCCCCAGGGGGGCCCGAATCACCTATTCCATCAGCCTTTCCCTGACAGAAGGGGACTCATAATCTCCAAGGTTGCCCTGCATGCAGCGCCACCCTGGAGGATTACAAACGCTGAGACCGCCAGGCTGCTGGATGGCGGCAGCCTGGCGGTGGCGGCGTTTCGAACATGGTGGCTCCGCCATATTCATAATATGGCAGGTGGACCACCATGACCGCGGCGGTCTGCCCGCCACTGTGAGTCTGGCGGTCACAGGACCGCCAGACTCATAATGAGGGCTTTGATCTCGCCCTCTTTTAAATGAAAAATTGCAATTTCTTTCAGAAAATTATGAGATATACACAAATATCCACATATATACAACCACATACAAATATATCTCTTCAATTAATCTTTTTGGCACTTTGATCTGTCAACCCAATTGGTTACTTCAAAAGGTCAAACTAAATGTCAAAGATTGCCAGTGATGGTAAGGAATCAGCGACAGCCACTGAGTTTTCAGAATCAGTCTTTCCTTCACCATATTGAGTTGAAGACCAACGAAACACAGGCCTCAAATGAGAAGAGTCTCTGGTAATGGACTTTCCAGGTCGCTGGACAGTCACCTTTGGTAGACTCTACTTGGAAAGGTTCAGCATCGTCAAGAAGCGTCAGACTTTCTTTTCCATAACTGTCAGTGTAGGAATCAGGTTTTCACTGCTATCTCTTCCTGGGGTTTATTGAGGTAACTTGGCTGCCATTGATCGCCTGAACATCAAAGTCAGAGGACTTTCACCTGTGGTCGAGTGAGGTGTTGAACGATAAGCTTGTCAAGTAGAGTTCAGTACTGTTTTTAGACTGAGCGTCACAAGAATTGCACGCTGCACTGCATTCTTTAGCATTCTCATTAAACGCTCAACAAGTCCATTGGCCTGTGGCCAAAAGGGTGTGATCTTTTGATGCTTTATGTTCAGATGATCCAGAAATTCTTTAAATTCTTTGCTGCTGAAGGGTGGACCATTATCAGACTTCACAATGACTGGTAAGCCCCATGTTGCAAAGATGTTAGCAAGTTTTATGATTACTTGCTCATCTGTCGTGAAAGAAAGATCTTTGACCAAAGGAAATCATGAACATCCTTCTACAATCACCATGAAATGATGTCCATTAACAAGTGGACTAAAGAAATCGATGGCTGTACTCTCCCAGGCATGTTTAGGAAGTTCTGACATTTTCAGCGTATGTTGAGGAACTGGTTTACAGACAAAAGCATGTGAAAGGCCTTGATTTCCTTTTAAACACTTTCATCTAAGTATGGAAACCAAACTCGATCTCGGAGAGCTCTTGATAGCAACAATACCACAACGTCTTTTGTGGGCCACTTCTATCACCTTTTGTCACAGACTCTCCGAAACCAGGATCCTCGTAGTATAACTCCTGCCAGAGGTATGGACAATTTATTTTTAACAATATTGTACTTTTGATATTCACCAACGTTATTTAATTAACGTGCTTATTCCATGACTGATGTGTCATTATGGCCCTCATTACAACCCTGGTCGGTGATAAAGCAGCGGTAACATCGCCAACAGGGCGGCAGTAAAGAAAATGGAATCATGACCATGGCGGAAACCGCCAACGCAAACAGCCACTTTAATACACCGACCACCACGGCGGTAGCACCAAACACTGCAGCGGTAACCGCCAACAGCCAGGCGAAAGACAATGTACCGCCCACAGCATTACAACACGCCTATCCGCCACCTTTTCTGGGGCGGTACCAACACCATCAAAAGCACGGCGGAAACAGAACACCGAAGGGAAACGACTCACCTCTCGACACTCAAGGACTAACCACGAAGCCATGGAGCCCAAGCTGCACTTTTTTCCAATGCTGGTGTACCTTCTCATACACCAGAAACACGAACGCCGGCGAAGACGACCACGGTGAGCACTGCACCTAGCACACAAGGGAGGGGGGAGGAAAAAGAGAGTGACAACACACACGCAACACCCCCACCCACACCATACACACAAACAGATGCAATAACATTACATATACACCCTGTAACCCTCAGGAATAACGCAAGAACAAAAGGAATGGAGTAAAATGAGTGTAATAGTACAGTTTTAGATATATATGTCCTTAAACAATAAACAGTATGTACAATATATACAAAAGGAGGGACAATGCCCACTCCAAAATGTCAGTGGCCCACTGGGCCATAACCCATAGGCCAAGGCCACACTAGACTCCTGCCTCAATACGGAGAGAACACTGCAGGGGCATCAGGTAGAAAACACACAGGCACCTCAGGGGGATGGGGAATGAGGGGGCACCTCAGCCGGAAGATGGTACAACGCCACTGGCCTGGAGGGGGCTCCATGCCCACTGCTTGGTCATGGGGAGTGCAAAGCCACAATCTCTCAAGTGGGTGGTTTGCCCACTGCTTGGTCCTGGGTAGTGCAAAGCCACAGTCTCTCAAGTGGGTGGTTTGCCCACTGCTTGGTCCTGGGGAGTGCATAACCACAGTCTCTCAAGTGGGTGGTTTGCCCACTGCTTGGTCCTGGGGAGTGCAAAGCCACAGTCTCTCAGGTGAATGCCTTCTTCCACTGGTTCTGGAGGGGGCCTTGTGCCCAGTGTGCTTCATCCTGGCAAGGAGGGGCTGAGTGGATGCCTTCTTCCATTGGTTCTAGAGGGGGCCTTGTGCCCAGTGTGCTTCGTCCTGGATGGGGCAAGGTCACAGTCTCTCACCTGGGTGTCATACACACAGGAGTTGCAGGAGCCAGGATGCACTGCAGCCCATGTAGTCATCACTACACACTGCTCGCCGGCGGTGACGGCTACTCAGTGGATGCCAGTTGCGCTGCAGGTGGCAGTGCTGTCAGTGGTGGTGGTAGTCTTCAGGCCTTCACCTGCAGCCTTGGACAGCTGCCTACTGGGGCTGCTGCTGCTGACAGTGGTGCATGAGGCGGTGCTGACCACGGTGCAGGTGGCAGTGCTGTCAGTGGTGGTGGTAACCTCCAGGCCTTCACCTGCAGCCTTGGACGGCTGCCAACTGGGGCTGCAGCTGCTGGCAGTGGTGCTGCTGGAGGCGGTGCAGGTGGCGGTGCAGGTGGCGGTGCGGGTGGCGGTGCTGGCCGCAGTGCAAGTGGCGGTGCTGGCAGTGGTGGTGGTAGCCTCCAGGCCTTCACCTGCAGCCTCGGATGGCTGAACTGCCATGGCTGGCGTTGTGTGCCCCTTCCTGCCCTTGGCAGATGGTGATGCCTCCTTGCTTCTGCCAGCTGGTGTCTTTTTCTTGCCGTAGCTAGGTGGCGGACCCTTCTTGGCCTTGGCAGGTGGTGTTGGCACACTGGCTGGGCTGACGGGTGCATCATGGAGCCTCTCACACCTGCAGTTGCTGCAGAAACCACAGTGGCCGTGGACTGGGTGGCTGAGGTGCTGGGCGGGATTCTGGCGCCCTGGCCCGAGGTGAAGAACGGGGGGGGGGGCTAGGGAATAGGTCAATGTTGGCGAGAAAAAGCTTCTTAGGGACACCGGGGTGGGAAGAGGGTGAAGGTTTGGGAGTGGAGGAAGGGAGTAGTTGTAGGAGGTGTCAGTCTACTGTGTTTGGATGCAGGTGCATGGGCTGGATGCTGTTGGGTGTCTGAGTGCTTGCGTTTTTGTACTTTGGGAGGAGGGGGCACAGACAGAGTGGGAGAGGACACAGGGACGTGTGCATGCATGTGGGGGTGGTGACTGCCAGTGACAGGAGTGTAGTGATAGGCGTGCTGGTGATGGAGGTAGTGGATGAGGATGTAGTGCATGCAGGTGTGAGTGGAGATGCTACTGGGAGGGAGGTGGACGACGACGACGAGGGGGACACAGTGGAGGCAGTGGATGTTTGTGTGTCTGCATGTGGATGGTGCTCGAGTGAGTGCCTGTGAGATGAAGTGTGGTGCTTGTGTTTGCCCGAGCCACTTCTGTGTGTTGATTTGGGTGATTGCTGGTCTGAAGGTGTGCTTGGGATAGGGTGGGGTTGAGGGGATTGGGACTGGGTAGAGGTGAGTTGGCCAGAGTCTGGAATGCTCTGTTAGGCCGCCACGCCAGAGTGAATGCCCTCCAGGTATGCATTTGTTTGTTGCAAATGCCCTGCTACACCCTGGATGGCATTTAGTATGGTTGACTGCTCAACAGAAGGGATCTCAGGAGGTCAATAGCCTCCTCACTGAGGGCAGCAGGGCTGACTGGGGCAGGGCCTGAGGTGCCTGGGGCAAAGGAGATGCCCAACCTCCTGGGTGAGCGGGCACAGGAAACACGCTGAGGGGCTGCTGGGAGGGGCTGCCGTGCAGGTACGGGGGTGGCGGCTGTACCTGTAGTTGGGGTGGGCAAAGACGTGTCCGCCACCGCCAGGGAGCTGCCATCGGAGGAGGTGTCGCTGTCAGTACTGTCCCCTCCTGTCTCTGTCGTGGTGCTCCCCTCGCCCTCTGTCCCACTGGTGCCCTCACCATCGGTGGATTCGGCCTCCAGGTCAATGTGGGATGCATCTCCCTCTGTCGCCGGTGCCTCTGCTCCTCCACCACATGATGCTAATGCACACAAGGACAGGGTGACAAAACAAAAAAGGGGGGGAAGCCATATCCCCCAATGATAACCAATGCGGTGTTGCACGGCAGTCATCGACCGCCGATTGCAACGGCACACAACACCAGCGGAATTACCTCATTTCCACTTGTCCCTCTTCACAGGTCAGGCAGCCGCCATTTGAGGTGGGCACAGGCCATGGCACCTAACTGCGTCAGAGCAGACATTGGCACTTCAACTGACTTACGTGTTCACATACTGTTTCTGTAAAGCAAAAATTGCAAATTAATGTTGGAATATTTGTGAATATGACCTTCTGCTCACCATTTTTCACCCTAGAGTTCAACCACTGAGGATGAATAGGAGATGGAGACATCCCCCTGTGTACAGACCCTTGGTGGACCTGGCGACAATGGAGAACAGGCACATTATCCTGACCTACAGACTTGATAGGGCCACAATCCAAGAACTGTGTGCCTAATTGGAGCCAGACCTGATATCTGCTATCCGCCATAGAGGAAAGTCCAGGGTAGAGTCCAGTCTATTTGTATCACAGGTGCATTGGCCAAGGGGGCATAGGAAGGGGGGCAATGGCAGTTCAAGATGGACAGGGTGACAGAGTGGGACATAAGGGTGACAATCAGGAGAGTCTTATTTCCTGGCGGGGTCTTGGCAATGTTCTCTGGATTCTGCCTGGATCGCAGGGACCGTTTGTGGGGTGATTCTCCTTCTGCAGGGGGTGGGGTGCTGGTGGCCTGTTGTTCCTGTGGCGGGCCTCCTGTCCACTAGAGTCGGCGGAGGTGGAGGGCTGTTCTTTGGTGTGGCTAGTGTCAGGGGCCAGTTGGTGTGCCACTGCCTCCCTCGTGGTGTTGGCCATGTCTACCAGCACCCCTGCAATGGTTACCAGGGTAGTGTGGATGTCCCTCAGGTCCTCCCTGATCCCCAGGTACTGTCCCTCCTGCAGCTGCTGGGTCTCCTGCAACTTGGCCAGTATCTGGCCCATCGTCTCCTGGGAATGGTGGTATGCTCCCAGGATGTTGCCGAGTGCCTCGTGGAGAGTCGGTTCCCTGGCGCTGTCCTCCCCCCGTCGCACAGCAGTCCTCCCAGCTTCCCTGTTGTCTTGTGCCTCTGTCCCATAGACCGTGTGCCCACTGCCACTGACCCCAGGTCCCTGATCGTCTTGTGTTTTTGGGGTTGCCTGGGGTCCCTGTAGTGGTGGACACCCTGCTGATTGACGTGTCCTGGGGACATAAGGATGGGCCCGCTGGGTGGGTGCTGTGGTGGTCTTTCCTGAGGGGGGAGGCTCTGTGGTGGGTTGGGACTGTGCCTGGGTAACCGACTGTCCAGAGGTCTCTGATGGGCCGGGCTGGTCATCTTGATCCAGGCGTGCAGAGCTGCTGTTATCACTGTGGGCCTCTTCTGGGGGAGGACTGGATGTGGCTGGCACCTCCTCTCCGGTGACGTTGAGTGGGAGTCCTGTGGGGATGTAAATGCAGTGTTATTGTTTCTGTGTGTGCCATCTTGTGCATGGCTATGTTTCCCTCTATGGTTGTTATTAGCAATGCAGCTTTGGCTTGTGTGAGTTGTGATTGGTTTGGCTAAGTGATTGTCACTAGTGTCCATGCAGGTCTGGGATGGGGGTCCATGCACTGTTGTTGCAGGGCTTGGTATTGGGATGGGTGGGTTGTAATGGTGGGGTATATGTGAGGTGGTGGGGTGATGGGGTGAGGGTAGGGGTTGTTGTTTGTGATGGCATGCAGGTAGGGTGGGGCATAAAGTAGTAAGTATTTCACTTACCAGAGTCCAGTCCTCCTGCTACTCATGCCAGGCCCTCAGGATGCATGATTGCCAAGACTTGCTCCTCCCATGTTGTTAGTTGTGGGGGAGGAGATGGGGGTCCACCGCCAGTCCTCTGTACAGCTATCTGGTGTCTTGCAACCACGAAGCGTACCTTCACCCGTAGGTCGTTCCATCTCTTCCTGATGTCATCCCTTGTTCTTGGGCACTGTCCCACGGCGTTGACCCTGTCCACGACTCTCCGCCATAGCTCCATCTTTCTTGCAAAGATGTCTGCTGCACTTGTGATCCGAATAGCTGTGGCTCTACCCGGATGATTTCCTCCACCATGACCCTTAGCTCCTCTTCTGACAACTTGGGGTGTCTTTGTGGTGCATTGGGTGTAGTGAGTGGTATGTGTGAAGGTGTGTGGGGTGATGTGTTGGGGTGTGCTGTGAAGTGCCTGGATGGTGTATGGGTGATGATGGTTTGTGGCTCAGATTCAGTGGGTGCTACTGGCTTGTCTCTCTCTCAGCTGTCAAAATCTTTGGGTCGTAAAGGGTTGTGAGTAGTTTGGGTTTGTGTTTTATAGTGGTGTGGGTGTGGTGTGTGTATGTGTGTTAGGTGTGTGTAGTTTGAATTGTCCAATGTGGTGTAGTTTTGTTAGTGTGTGTGTGTGTATTTTGAGCGCGGCGGTGTGTACCGCCAATGGTTTACCACGGTTGAATGTCTGCTGCGGTGATTCTTGGGTCATGATGCTGTGGGCGTATTTCTGTTGGCATAACGGTGTGGGTTTTGGTACTGCCATTTTATCACTGACCTTTGGGCTGGCGGACTTGTGTGTGTGTCTGTATAGTGGTGGATTTCTATGTGTGTGTGTCAGACTACGGGTATCGGTATACCGCCGCGGTAGCAGTAAGTTGGCAGCAGTCAGCATGGCGGTAAGCAGCACTTACTGCCAATGTTGTAATGAGGGCCTATGGGGGTCATTCTAAGTCTGGCGGGCGGCGGAGGTCGCCCGCCAGACTTCCCCCCTCCAAAATACCGCTCCGCGGTCGCAAGACCGCTGAGGGTATTTTGGCTTTTGCAAAAACCCTTCCCACGAGGACGCCGGCTCAGAATTGAGCCGGCAGAGTGGGAAGTTGCGATGGGTGCAGTTGCACCCGTCGCGAATTTCACTGTCTGCAATGCAGACAGTGAAATTCAAAGTGGGGCCCGCTTACAGGGGCCCCACGACACCCCATACCGCCATCCTGTTCCTGGCGGGCGAACCGCCAGGAACAGGATGGCGGTATGGGGTGTCTGAATCCCCATGGCGGCCGCCATGGAGATTCAGAAGGGCAGCGGAAAACCGGCGGGAGACCGCCGGTTTTCCGCTTCTGACCGCGGCTGAACCGCCACGGTCAGAATGCCCTGCGGGGCACCGCCAGCCTGTTGGCGGTGCTCCCGCCGACCCTGGCCCCGGCGGTCTGGTACCGCCGGGGTCAGAATCACCCCCTATGTCTTTTAAGTTTAGCAGGTCACCATCATAACAATCTGGGCTAACGAATCAGCAGCTGGTGTATTTGACTTGACAATGAAATTGATGCAGGCCTCAGCCATTTTGGATGGAGAAACATGACCTTGAATAGGCACACTTGAAAAGTAGTCAGCAGGATTTTAATCCTTTCCTGGTCGATGCACAATTGCATAATTGCACTCTTACAATTGTAATTCCCACTTTTGAATTCAAGGAGGCACCTTGGCTTTTGGATAGCTAAAGATAGTCAGCAAAGCTTGATGATCAGTCACCAGCTTAAATTTTTTTTCCATACAGGACTACATGGAAATATTCACAAGTCCATACTACAATCAAACTTTCCTTCTCAGGCTGTGAGTAAGCATGTTCTGTTTGAGACAAACATCTACTACCATAAGCCACAAAGGCCCCCATTATAAGATTGGAGTCGCCGTGTCTACTGACCGTCCATGGCATTATGACCGTAGCTGGAATTCCGCTAGAAGGCTGGCGGAATTCCGGCTACGGTCATGGCAGCGGACGGAAGTAAGGTGGCGCTGCTGTCAGCAGCAGCGCCACGCCAGCAAAACATCGCCTACTGTATCAAGTTCCATGCCGGAGGACCCCCTGCAAGCAGGTAAATCGGGTCTCCAAAAGGAGAGGGGGGGTGGGGGGTGTTGTGCGCGTGTGTGGGGATGTGTTTGACTGGGTTTGAATGCGTGCATGCATGTGTAATGCATGTGTGCATGAGTGGGTGTGTGTGTACATGCATGTTGTGTCATGTGATTGCCTGTGTGCCTGGATGTGTGTTTGTGAGTGTTGCTGTGAGTGTGTATGAATGTATGCATGCATGGGTGAATGTGTGTATGCGTGTGTGTATGGGCGTGTATGTATGTGCGTGTATGTGTGTATATGTGGGGGGTGGGAGGGGGAGGATTCTGTGGATGGGGTGGGGGAGACCCCTATCAGTGCCAGGGAAGGAATTCCCTGGCACTGACAGTGCCTACCGCCATGGTTTCCATGGCGATCCAGAAACTACGGAAACCATGGCGGTGGGCGGGGTCAAAATGTCATGGGCGGCCTAGTGACGGCCGCCGGGCTGGAGACTGTAGTCTCCAGTCTGGCGGTTGTTACCGCCGTGGCGGTCGGTGTGTTAACTTGGCGGTTTGGCTTTGGCCAAACCGCCAATGTCATCATAGTGGAGGTATGTACCGCCAGCCTGTTGGCGGAAATACCTCCACTATTACACTGACTGTTGGGGTCATAATGACGCCCAATATGGCATCTTGCATTTGAGTGTCCACTATGCTGTGCAAGTATAGCGGCAAACCCAAAGGGGCTAGCGTCAACCATAATCTCAGTATGGAGTTGTGGATAGAACTACGCCACTTCTGTAGCATTTTCGATGGCATGTATGATTCTCTTGAAACTCTTTTCACATTCTCGTGAACAATTAAGCAAAATATTTTTCTTTGTTAACTCTCGTAATAGAGCACTGACAGTGGGAAAGTCCTTTATGTATTGTGAATAGCAGCTGGACATTCCAAGAAAAGAATGTAGCATTGAAACATCTTGTGGGGTTTTAGCATTTGTCAAAGCTTGGACTTTTGCAGGATCATGCTTCATATCCCCATCAAAAAAGATAAGGCCAAATTATTTCAGTTTTGTCTTATTGAATTCACACTTGTTTGCATTTAAGGTTAATCCTGCATCATTAAGTAACTGACATACATGTCAGTGTAGCTCTAAAAACGAATATGTCATAGGTATAACTCAATGCATTAACAAAAGGTTGTATGATGTGTCATATGATGTCTTGGAAAAGTTCTGCAGCCAATGACACACAAAAACTAAGGACCTGATTTAGAGTTTGGCAAAGGGATTACTCTGTCACAATGATGAAGGACATCCCGTCCACCAAAACATAAATCCCATTACATCCTACAGGATTTATATTTCGGTGGACGGGATGTCCGTCACCGTTGTGACGGAGTGAGCCCTCCACCAAACTCTAAACCAGGCCCTAAGTCTCTTTTACCTAAACAAAGCAGCATGGGTAGAAGAGGTTGTAAAATATCTGCAGCTTTCTTCAAGTTATAACTGATGATAACCTTTATTTAAATAAAGTTGAGTAAAATCTTTAGCACCATTCGATTGCGTGATCATGTCAGCAATGTGGATGTCATTCTCATTCAATCAGTTTGTGCGGCTGGAGCATGTCAACGCATATGCACACAATTCCTTCATAGTCCTTTTTAGGCACACTACTATGGGAGAAACCCATGGCATTGGCATTGGACCAGTTGAATGTTCAATAATATCATGCTTAAGAAATGTTTTAAGTTCTTTTTCAACAGCTTCTTGTAAATGAAAAGCAACTCGTCTATGTCACTGAACAACATCCTCATTAATATGCAGTTTTACTTTCATAGTCTTTAACTTTCCTAAACCATGAAACAATGAAGGGAATCGACTTACTCTTTTGTGATGAGCATTCATGTTGTAATTCACTGAAATCAGTCCCATCAGCCGTATTGAATCTAGCAAGCAGGCACTTGTCACCAGAGTGTAGCTCCAGGGGTGTGTTTGGGGTGGTACACCACTCCTTAAACATTTATTTTGTAGTATACAGTTAAGTACAAGTGCTTTGAGTCAGGTATGGTGAAGTGTATGTCGACTTTCACCTGGCATTTTTACATTCCCACACTGACACACACACACACCTCCTTCTTCTTGAAGATATTGAAAAGGTTACGTTGATTAATTTGAAAAATATTATGTTTTAAGTCCCCCTAACAATCCGTCCCTCGTCCTTCTTCTCATATAAAGTGTTTTAATACAATATCCCAGTGTGATTGTTGGGTAATCTGAAACGCACACCCTCCCAATATTGACCAAGCTACACCTGCGCTTGCTGCTGTACCTTGAGCCACATGGATCGGTACTTGTGCCTTTGTTTTCTTATGTTTCATTGTTGCTACAAATAAACCTTTACTCTTCATGGGTGTTGACCCAAGCACACACTTTGGTCTTTTTTTGGTGTAAGCCTTGGTAATGGAGACAGTTCATTGTACTTATCTTCAGGCATTATATTTATCGAGGCACTGCTACCGATAATGAAAGGTACTGAACATCCATTTATTTTCAATGTAATCTTGGACAGTGTTCATATGATGTTGTTGCTTTGACAGGTTGACTTTTTTTGACTGACTTTTCTCCTCACAGACGACTAGTCCAACCAGTGCACATTTTTCTGAGGTGAGCATTGACATGACAAAATCACTTTCTTCACTTTCACTAACTATTGAGGCTGACTAACTGTTTGACAATGATTTAATTGACGATCAACTTCATTTTGGTATCTATTTGTCTCAACTGATCTTGTCAATTGGCCTTGTGGGAGTGCATCAAACGCAGCTTCTGGAACGTTCTGGCAGCCTTTTATTTCTTCCTGCCATGATGCACTTATTTTCTGCACATTGTCACAAAATGTTCTCTTTACCACAGCAGTTGCATATCTGACCAATGGTGGGACACTTTCCTTTGTGTGGAAACCCAAATCCACACCTGTAACACAACTTATTATTGCAAGTGGCATCACTTTGTTTCCTTCAATCTTTTGCTTCAAATTACTTTTCACACTCATGACTGACTCGATCTGGGCACCTCTGGCCTCCATGTCAGCAGCTTGTCTCTCAACACATTCCTCAGCTCAGGCGGCCATCAACACTCACTCCAGACTAAGGGCCTGATTACGACCTCGGCGGATGGGATACTCCTTCACAAACATGATGGATATCCTATCTGCAGTTTCACAAGTTCCATTATTTCCTGTGGAACTTGTAAAACTGCAGATGGGATATCTGTCACATTTGTGACAGAGTATCTCATCCGCCAAGGTAGTAATCAGGCCCTATAAGTTTCTTTCTGCATTCGTCATCTGAGTGAATCGGACATGCATCCGTTGATGAGTCTAAGCTGCAGAGCTTCTTCATCATTATATTAATTGAAATTACAGTGTATGATGAGTGTATCAAGTCTTTCTATCAATTCGATTGTTTCGCCAACTCTTTGACGGACGTTCTTGACTAAAACATGTAGTTCATAGTCAATGTTTGGTACCAAATTAAACTTGCATTCTTAACCTGATGGTAAGTGACTTCTTCATCAGCTCTTGACATGTTCCTTATTACTTTTGTTCACACCATCACTAGCAAGATTTTTGAGATACTTGATAATCTTCCTCTTGCTTTTCTTTCTACATCCTGCTTACAGGGGTTCTCCAAGGGCTTGGACTAAGCTTGCCTCCTGTTAAGAAGTATCAAAGCCATAAAAAACTTCAGCTGCCAGCACCGGGCTCTCTTGCTGAGAGTCCTTACTTGCCAAGTGGTGCCAATTCCAGTTCCTGGGTCCTTGAAAGTGTATTTTAGAATGCTAATTGCACACATGTGCAGCTGGTCAGATATCAATAGGAAATGTTATAATTTTTCAAATCCCTTACCTGCCAGTCCTCACAGCTACCGATCTTTCATTAATGCTTGACAACATTTAGAGTCACTTCAAAAACTGCAGACAAGAAACAGATGGTTTTCTGTCTATATGTAAGTATACAAATCAATAAAGAGTGAAAACTGAGAACCTTAATTAAAATGCACACTAAGAGGAATAGACATTGTACTCTGCACTACAGCCAACCCGTTTGTTCAGTATACTTTGCACACATAGTTTTTCACTGTTGTGTCGCTCCAGAGAAGTGTTTAATGTATGTGGCCTTAGAGCCAACATGAAGCTGCCTCATGTAAGGTGCAATCGGCGCCACTCTCTGCCTAGCCAAGCATCTTCTAAATGCCGGGTGGCGGTGCACAGGGTGAAGTCCCTGGCATGTGGCAACACTAGTAAACAGAGTTAAAAATAAAAGTCTATAAAGTCTTGCAGCAATTTGTCAGTCCCACTAAAGTGTAAGCACAAACATTCATGCATAAACCACACATTAAAACATGATCACAAATACACAACCATGCATACACACACACACAAACCCAGAATCAGTCATATATACACACATGGACTCGTTATGAACACTGTGATAGTTCCTGTTCAGATTTTTACATTTCAATCATTTTGGGCCAGATGTAGAAAGCTTTTTGCATGGTGCAAGCTGCGAAAATCGCTGTTTGCGCCATGCAAAAAGCCTTTTGCGATACACATTCACAATTTGCGAGTTGGTACCAACTCGCAAATTGTGAATGCGACTCGCAAATAGGAAGGGGTGTTCCCTTCCTATTTGCGACTCGCATCGCTATGCTAAATTACTTTGTGACCGCGAATGCGGTCACAAAGCAATTCGCAGTTACCAAACCCATTCGCAAAAGGGAAGGGTTCCCCATGGGACCCCTTCCCCTTTGTGAATGTTGCCAATAAGGGTTTTTCAGAGCAGGCAGTGGTCCAATGGACCACTGCCTGCTCTGAAAAACCGAAACCAAAAGGTTTCGTTATTTTTTTTATTTTGCAACTCGTTTTCCTTTAAGGAAAACGGGCTGCAAAATAAAATAAAAAACAGCTTTATTTAAAAAGCAGTCACAGACATGGGGGTCTGCTGACTTCAGCAGGCCACCATCCCTGTGAGTGCAGGGACTCGTTATGGGGTCGCAAAATGCGACCCACCTCATTAATATTAATGAGGTGGGTCTTTGCGACCCCATAGCGACTCGCAGTCGGTGTCTGAGACACCGTACTGTATCCGATTTAGCGAATCGGAAATTGCGAGTCGCACCGACTCGCAATTTCCGATTCGCAAAATCGGACTTTGCTACATCTGGCCCTTTGTCCTTTCAGACTCTAATTTAATTATTTGCCTTATTCAGGCCTGTTTCTTTCAAGGAAAGTATTAAGTTTTGCAACATGCATAGATACGCTAGAAATGTCTGCACCCTATGCACCTGCATTTAGTTTATGTCTAACGAGTTGGCACATTTTGTCGCCTTTTTATTTTGTCTTATTGTGAATTTAGTGTCTGCTAGTTCATCATTGTTTTCAAATATAAGACCAGAAAAAAATCGATAATCATATCCTTTAAAAATCCTGGTACTGGAACATATGTGAGAGAAAGACTTCGTGCCAGAGCTATAAAGACAGAGATGATGCCAGTTTGCGTCATCAACTCTGGACAGAGGCAAAATGGAAAAAAGCAGATTTTAGCCATTGGCTGCTTTTGGTCCAGCCTCAAACAATCTGCAATAGGAATTAGCTAGCTTGCTATTTCATAACAAAAGCACAGCTATGCTGTGTAAACCATTTCTGTGATTAAAAAACAGGCTTGCTATTTATTGCTTTAGATAAAACTGAGCACAGACAATGTCAACCCCATAACAATCTTAAGGTTTTTCTTGCTGTTTTCATTTTCCATTAAATGTTTGGCTGCATTACATTTTTATATTCTGTGTGGTTACCATTCATATTTTATGCACTCAGTTAGGATATTAGAATTAACATTTTAAAATATATGTCCCATTTACTTAATGTTATTTGTACGTGTGTTTATGAAAGAGGGTTTGAACTGCCACTGTGCCCCCGAACTCATCTTGTGGGACTGATAGTTACCAGGAAACAATCCCTACATGGCACTGCTCAGTGGGCTGTGTATGATTTGCAGCCCAACTTGACTTCTTATTCGTATTAGCACAAGTCCTTGAGCAAGGGAATTGGAAATCCAACCCCTGCAACTCTGGAAGTGAGGTAGCCCCAGAAAATGTATCGTACTCATGTGGAGCCATGTCCGCATACAAATCCTGAGAGGAGGAATTGATGGAGTTTGTTCCACTTTTGTGCCCTATGATACGCTGGTCCTCTCACTGTAGCAGCCTTGTGTTAGCTTCTTTGCACTATAGTGTTAGGAAAATGGTTGCCTCTTGTAGTGAGATATGTGTTTTTGACCACTGACTTTGTGTTGCACCACTGTGCACCTGGATCAGTTGTTCAGTGTTCACCAATTGCAGACTACATTTTGTATTCAGTTTAGCTGCCTATTGACTTTATAGTAGTGTTAGACACTGTTATGTTAAACGTGCCCGTGTTTTTCCACATTGTAAACTGTGCTTATTTTCGTGTTCTTTCTCACCAAGGGCTTTGGTTGATAAGGATGTACTCAGACGGCAGGGAACAGCTTTGCTTTGATTTAGCATCTTGGGACTGTGGCCAAATCCCAATGTGTTATTTTCAAAGCAGACCTAAACTAGCCAGCATGTTTTGAATTGCTAAATAAGTTTTTTTTTCTCCAGAAAGCCCTTCTCCGGTTCTTAAAGATATAAAAAGATGGCCCTGCTGAGTAGCAGTGAAATTTCCGAGACCTCGGTCAGGATGAGACACCAAATGCCTGACGCCTGACAGAGATCTCCGTGAGGGTGGAGATCTCTTTCTCGCACTTGACCGGGGTCATCTTCTTGCTGGCATGAGAAAGATGAAGAGCTTGGCAGGCCCTACAGTCATTGATTTGTACTTCATTATTTGCTTTGCATAATCATAACTACATATATTGCAGTTGAGAATCATTTTGGTATATTTTCCTTTCATCGCTGTGTCTATTTTTAAACCTGTGCTTTTAACATGGTAACCTCCTTTTTAGGAACCTCATGGTGAAATAATAATAAATGTCTTCTTTGAACTAATAGGTGCATTCCAGAGTTTTTTGTCAGCTCGGTCATTACAGAAAGCAAAACACCTCTGCTAATTGAACTCTATTTAAAGAGGCCTAATTTGCATCCAAAGGCTAGATCTTTTTTGCTATCAAGCTTGAGGCAGTGAAGTGCTTGGGTCTGGAATCACAACTCCTTTTCCACCATTTTGGAGCCATATTTCGCCATCTTCTTGCCTGGAACTAACCGATATGCTTGGTTAGTAACCGATATCCTTGGTTAGTAACCCTCCGGAGATTATCAAGAGCACGTGCTCTACTCAAGTCAGTTGGTTAATGTACCCAATGTATAGGTCTTGACAGAATGATAATATCACAGACTACAATCCTGACAGCTTTTTCACCACTTCATCTCTGCAAGGTTGATGCAAATTAATTATAGCGATTGTGTTAAGAATAGCTCCTGCTTTTCAGCGCTATGAAACGGCAGAACCTGTATTACCAAGTGCTACATAAAAAAAATGAGCTATTCCCAGACTGCCCCAAAACGCACTATATAAAGAACCCTAGGGGAGAGGATGTGGGTTAAGGGCCAGAGATGCTGACTTTGGAGCTGAGGAACAAAGTTAGAGTCTCAGTGCCGGCTCAACATCTTGTGATTCTGGACAAATCACTTAGGCCCTCATTACAACCCGCTGTTTCGACGGAAGCACCGCCAACAGGCTGGCGGTGCTTCCCATGGGATTACGACCGCAGCGGAAGTGCCGCGGTCGCACCGCCGGGACCGGCAGTTTCCCGCCACATTGGTCCCGGTGGTTGTAATCCCCCAGGGCAGCGCTGCTTGCAGCGCTGCCTAGGGGATTACGAGTCCCACTCCCGCCAGCCTTTTCATGGCGGTATGAACCGCCATGAAAAGGCTGACGGAAAGGAGTGTTGCAGGGCCCCCTGCCATGGCCCCATGGAGCTTTTCACTGTCTGCATAGCAGACAGTGAAAAGCGCGACAGGTGCAACTGCACCCGTCGCACCGCCGCAACACCTCCGGCTCCATTTCGAGCTGGCTCCCGTGTTGTGGCCGAGATCCCCGCTGGGCCGGCCGGCCGGCCGGCGGGTGGGTGGAAACTAGGTTTCCACCCGTCGGCCCAGCGGGGATCTCCAAATAGCTGCCGCAGGAGTGCGGCCGCATTGGCGGCCGCGCAGCGGATTAAACTTGGCGGGCGGCGCTTGCCGCCCACCAATGTTGAAATGAGGGCCTTAATCTCCCCTTGCTACCAAAATGAATGTGTTCTTGTGTAATGTAACCAGTACTCATGTAAAGCTCTGTAATACCTTTGTATTGAGTTTGCGCTAACTGAACTCTATTTGAAGAGGCACAATTTACATCCAAAGACTAGATGTTTTTTGCTATCAAGTTTCAGACTGTTAAGTGCTTGGGTCTGGAGTCACAACTCCTTTTCCACTATTTTGGAGAGAACACCTTTCACCATCTTCTTGCCTAGAACTAATCTATGTGCTTGATTGGTGACCCTCAGGAGGTTATCAAGAGCACATTCTATCACCTAGTGTTAAGCTCTACTCAAGTCAGTTGGTTAATGCACCCACTGCAGAGGTCTTGGCAGAACGAGAATGTCACAGATTACAATCCTGACATAGTTTTTTTCACCTCTTCATCTCTGCAAGGTCAATGCAAATGAATTACAGCGATTTTGTTAAAATATAAGCGATTTTGAAGCGCTATGAAATGGCAGACCCTAGGGTAGAGGATGTGGTGTAAGGGCCAGAGCTGCCGACTTTGGAGCTGGGGAACATGGTTCGAGTCTCAGCGCCTGCGCAACATCCTGTGATTCTGCGTAAGTCACTTAGGCCCTCATTACAACATTGGCGGTAAATGCCGCTGACTGCCATGCCGACGGTCGCCAACATACTGTGTCTGCTGTGGAAATCTGCTACGTGTATTATGATCCACACTGAGAAATCCTCCACAATACAGACACCCACACAAGTCCGCCACACCAAAGGTCAGTGGTAAATTGGCGGAACCAAAACCCACACCGTCACGCCAACAGGGATACGCCCACACTATCACGACCCACGAATCAACACGGCGGTCATTCAACCGCGGTAAACCATTGGTGGAACACACCGCCGCGCTCAAAATAAATACACTTACAAAACACAACCACATTGGACAATTCTAAATACACACACCTGACACACATACACACACCACACCCACACACTCACAACACTATAAAACACACACCCACCTTACCCACAACCCCTTACACCAAAACTTTTTGAAGAAGCAGAGAGAGAAAAGCAAAGACCACACCAGCATCCAGAAGCACACAACACCATCACTCATACACCATCCACGCACAAAACACCGCACACCCCAAAACATCACCCCATACATCACATCTAACATCACCAAACACATCACTCACAACACATCATGGCACCTCAAAGACACCCCAGGTTTTCTGAGGAGGAGCTCAAGGCCATGGTGGAGGAAATCATCTGGGTAGAGCCACAGCTATTTGGATCACAGATGTCCATTGCAAGGAAGATGGAGCTATGGCGGAGAATTGTTGACAGGTTCAACGCAGTGGGACAGCATCCAAGAACACGGGATGACATCAGGAAGAGGTGGAACGACCTACGGGGGAAGGTACGTTCTATGTTATCCAGACACCATGTAGCCGTACAGAGGACTGGCGGTGGACCCCCACCTCCTCCCCCACAACTAACAACATGGGAGGAGCAAGTCTTGGCAATTATGCATCCTTAGGGCCTCGCAGGAGTAGCAGGAGGACTGGACTCTGGTAAGGCAAATCTTTGCTATTATATCCCCCCCCCACCCTACCTGCATCCCATCACAACCTCCAACTCCTACCCTCACCCCCATCACTCCACCACCTCTCTTATACCCCACCATCACAACCCACACATCCCAATACCAAGCCCTGCATGCAAATACAATTCATGGACACCTATCACGGACCTGCATGGACACCCATCACCAAAGCATGTCTAAGAGAGAGACTCACCCAGGGCACACAATCACCACTCACACATGGCCAAGCCGATAGTGCAAGCACAATAATAGAGGAAAACACACCATTGCACAAGATGGCAAACACAGATATAATAACAATCCATTTACACCCCTACAAGACCCCTACCCAACGTCACTGGACAGGAGGTGCCAGCCATATCCAGTCCCCCCACAGTAGAGGCCCACAGTGATGACAGCAGCTCTGCACGCCTGGATCAAGATGACCAGCCCGGCCCATCAAGGACCTCTGGACAGTCGTTTCCCCTGCCACAGTCCCAAGCCACCACAGAACCTGCCCCCTTGAGGAAACACCACCACAGCACCCACCCAGCGGGCCCATGCCACTGTCCCCAGGACACGTCAATCAGCAGTGTGTCCACCACTACAGGGACCCCAGGCAAACCCACTAACCCAAGACAATCAGGGACCTTGGGTCAGTGGCAGTGGGCACACGGTTTAGGGGACGGAGGCACAGAACAACAGGGAAGCTGGGAGGACTGCTGTGCGACAGGGGGAGGACAGGGCAAGGGAACCCACCCTCCACGAGGCACTCTCAAACATCATGGGAGCATACCACCATTCCCAAGAGACCATGGGCACAGTACTGGCCAAGTTTCAGGAGACCCAGCGGCTGCAGGAGGGACACTACATTAGCACCACCCTGGTCACGACTGCAGGGGTGCTGGCAGACATGGCCAACACCATGAGGTAGACAGTGGCATACCAACAGGCCCCTGACACTAGCCCAACCGATGAACAGCCTTCCACGTCCGCCGGCGCCAGTGGACAGGAGGCCCGCCACAGGACCAACAGGCTAGCAGCACCTCACCCCCGGCAGAAGGAGAACCACCCCGCAAACGGTCCCAACGACCCACGCACAAGACAGAGAACATTGCCCAGACCCCCACCAGGAAATAAGACTCTCCTCAATGTCACCCTCCTGTCCCACTCTGTCACCCTGTCCATCCTGGAACTGACACAGCTCCCCTTCCTATGCCCCATTGGACAATGCACCTGTGATATCAAGAGACTGGACTCTACTATGGACCTTCCTCCACAATCACCCAAGCCCCTTCCACATACCACTAAACACATTAGCCCATAAATAAACACCCTTGAATCACAAACCAATCTGGAGTCAGTCTGTTCTTTCACAAATGTATAATTACAACATCATCCGCTAATATCAATGTAAATGTTCATTTGCTCATACCATTGTATGACAGTTGTTGGGCAGCAGTAAATATAGCAGAAGGCAGAATGAGGTACCCAGATCTGTGAAATGGAAATCCAAAGTGAACTGTCAGTGTCCACAGACAGAGGTTAAGAGGCTGACTTATACAATGTCCTACAGTAGTCAGATATGAGAGGAGCAGTGCCAGTCTCTTGCCTGTGTGTCACAGGAAGTACTGCATGATGATGTTAGTTCGGTTGTCAATATCTTCTTCCTCTGCCTCCTCTTCCTCACTGTCCACAGGCTCCACAGCTGCCACAAGACCATCATCAGTGCCATCCTCCTGCAGAAAAGGCACCTGGTGTCGCAAAGCCAGGTTGTGCAACATGCAGCATGCCACGATTATCTGGCACACCTTCTTCAGTGAGTAGTACAGGGAGCCACCTGTTAGATGGAGGCACCGGAATCTGGCCTTCAGGAGGCCGAACGTCCTCTCAATAATACGCCTAGTTCGCCCATGTGCCTCATTGTAGTGTTCCTCTGCCCTTGTCCTGGCATTCCTCACTGGGGTCAGTAGCTATGACAGGTTGGGGTAACCAGAGTCACCTGCAAATGGCGAGGGATATCTGTTAGACACACACTAACCCTTAGGGACTACCCCATACCAAGACACCTATTCATACTGTGTGGAGACCTTGGGCTCACCCATTAGCCACACCCGGTGCCTCTGGAGTTGCCCCATCACATAAGGGATACTGCTATTCCTCAAAATGTAAGCGTCATGCACAGAACCAGGATACTTGGCATTCACATGAGAGATGTACTGGTCTGCCAAACACACCATCTGCACATTCATAGAATGGTAGCTTTTTCGATTTCTGAACACTTGTTCATTTCTGCGGGGTAGGACAAATGCCACATGTCTACCATCAATGGCACCAATGATGCTGGGGATATGTCCCAGGGCATAAAAGTCAGCCTTCACTGTGGGCAAATCCTCCACCTGGGGGAAAACGATGTAGCTGCGCATGTGTTTCAGCAGGGCTGAGAACACTCTGGTCAACACGTTAGAAAACATTGGCTGAGACATCCCTGATGCCATGGCCACTGTAGTTTGAAAGGAGTCACTTGCCAGGAAATGGAGCACTGACAGGACCTGCACTAGAGAGGGTATTCCTGTGGAATGGCGGATAGCTGACATCAGGTCTGGCTCCAATTGTGCACACAGTTCTTGGATTGTGGAACGATCAACTCTGTAGGTGATAATGATGTGTCTGTCTTCCATTGTTAACAGGTCCACCAGGGGTCTGTACACCGGAGGATGACGCCATCTCATCATCTGCCCCAGCGGATGTGCCCTATGGAGGAGAATGGTGAGCAGAGGGTCATGTACCACATAGTTTGCACAAGTGTGTTTTCAGTAATGTGAGTAAATCCACGTGTGGCGTTGTTTGTCCGTATATCTGTAAAATAGTGATGTGACGCAGTTAGGTGCCATGCCATGTGCCCCCCTGAAATGGCGGCTGCCTGACCTGTAAGGTGGGACAAGGGGAAATGAGGTAACTGCGCTGGCGTTGTGCAGCGTCGCGGTAGGAGGTCAAAGACGACTGCGCAATTTAGCATTGGTTATCATTGGGCCCTATGGGTTCCAGGAGCCAATGACGATGTACGCCGGTGGTGACAGTACGCACCGCCGCAGACGTGACCGCCATTTTCTATTGCTTCATTCACTTGATACCTGACCTTCAACAGGAGAGGACCTACACTGCAAGTGCTGCTGTGACCTCGGTCTGGAAGCAACAATAGCTCATGTGTCTGGGGAAAGGGCCCCTGCCTTCACTGCGGAGGAGGTGGACAAACTGGTGGATGGGGAGCCCACCCCAGTACATGCTACTCTACGGTCCCCCAGACAAACAGGTGAGTACACTGTGAGCATGACACGCGGGCAATGCCTGTTTGGAGTGGTGTGGATGGAAGATACATGTGGGGGGTTGGCTGAGGCCTGCATGTGAGGATGGTGAGTGTATGTGCGTCAGGGCATGAATGGGAACTGGTGGGCAATGAGTATGACGGCCCGGACGGGAGAGTAATTTCCTTTCATCCTGTATCTTTCCCCTAGGTCAGCGCCCACCAGAAGAAGGGTATTTGGCGTGCCATCGCCAAGGAAGTGCGGACCCTGGGGTCTATCATAGACGGAGCACCCACTGCCGCAAGAGATGGGAGGACCTGAGCCGCTGGAGCAAGAAGACGGTGGAGGCCCAGCTAGGGCTGGCATCCCAATGTGGAAGGGGTGCGCGACCCCCCTGATGATCCGGATCCTGGCGGTGGCATATCCGGAGTTCGATGGGCGCTTGAGGGCATCACAGCAGCCACAAGGGGGTGAGTACAGTGTCATTCAGCTGACTCTGCGCGCTTTACAAAGTGCCTGGGTGGGGGATGTGGGCTGTGGGTTCCCCTAGGCCAGGGCGAACTTGGTAGGGTAGGTCCTTTGTTAAGCAGGCTCTGAGGAACTTCAACCTCAATAGTCTTAGTGGGGATTCACAACTAGTCAGGCTCCTGTGGGTTCCAGGTGTGCAGCAAATGGTGTTAAGCATAGTACCCCATGGGCAGGTGATTTTCCTACTAACTGCTCGTGCATGGCCTAGTGCATAGGGCTGCTCCCTGTGTGTTGTGTCCGCCAACTGTAGTGGTGTTGCTGGCATTGTCCATGTGTCTCCTCTGTCTCTACCCCCCCTTCTTGTTTTGTCACCCTGTCCTTGTGTGTATTACCATCATCTGGCAGAGGAGCAGAGGCACCAGCGACGGAGGGAGCTGCATCCCACATGGCCCTGGAGGGTGAATCTACGGAGTCTGAAGGCACCAGTGGGACGGAGGGCGAAGGGAGCTCCATGACGGGGACAGGAGGGGACACCAGCGACAGCGACTCCTCCTCTGATGGAAGCTCCCTTGCTGTGGCTGGCACCTCTATGCCCACCGCAACAACAGGTACAGCCGCCACCCCCCCTACCAGCACCGCCCTCCCAGCAGCCCCTCAGCGTGTTTCCCATGCCCGCTCACCCAGGAGGGTGGGAATCTCCTTCGACCCAGGCACCTCAGGCCCTGCCCCAGTCAGCCCTGCTGCCCTCAGTGAGGAGGCTATTGACCTCCTGAGATCCCTCGCTGTTGGGCAGTCAACCATTCTGAATGCCATCCAGGGTGTTGAGAGGCATTTGCAGCAAACAAATGCATACCTGAAGGGCATTCATTCAGGCGTGGCGGCCCAAAAGAGAGCATTTCAGGCTCGGGCCTCAGCACTGATGGCAGCCATTGTCCCTGTGTCCAGCCCTCCAACTTCCACTACACAGACCCAATCCCCTCTACCTCAGCCTATCCCAAGCACACCTTCCGACCAGCCTGCAAACACATCAACACACAAAAGTGGCTCAGGAAAACATAAGCACCACACATCCCACAGGCACTCACACAAGCACCATACCCATGCAGGCACACCAACATCCACTGCCTTCACTTTGTCCCCCTCCTCCACATCCTCCACCTCCCTCCCCGTCTCGTCTCCACTCACACCTGCATGCACTACATCATCAGCCACTACCGCCTTCATCAGCACGCCCATGACAACACACCGCTCACGTGCAATCACCCCCCACCTACCATTCACACTTCCCCTGTGTCCTCTCCCAGTGTGTCTGGAAGCCCTCCTCCCAAAGTACACAAACACAGGCACACACCCACTCAAGAGCCATCCACCTTACAACAGCCTTCAACCCATGCACCTTCACCCTAACTCAGCAGACGTACACCTCCAACAACCACTACCTCTTCCTCTACTCCCAAACCCCCTCCATCTTCCCGTCCCAGTGTGTCTCAACAACTTTTCCTAGCTAACTTTGACCCCTTCCCTACACCACCCCCCACCTCCCCATCCTTCCCCTAGGGCCAGGATGTCTAGATCCCAGCCCAGCACCTCAGCCACCACATCTGCATCCGCTGTGGTCCGTGCTACTCCAGTACGGTCTAAGGGGGCACCCGTCAGAGCTGCCAGTGTGCCACCGACAGAAAAGAAGGACCACCCTATTCCACCACCTGCAAAGCTCAAAAAGGGGCCGGCTTCCAGCAGTTGACAGTCACATCACCCATCCAGCAAGGCCTCGCCCAAACACCGAGTGGACAGTGCCAAGGTCCCTGCAGCGACTGTCAAGATGGGGAAGGGCCACAAGTCAAAGGGCACATCACCTCTGGGCACAAGGGGCTGGTTACCACTAAATCATCAGGGATGGCAGCCACATGCACCACCGCTGCCACATCAGTCTGCAGCATCCTCCCCAAGGATCAGCCATCCGAGGCTGCCGGAGACGGTATGGTGTCTCCATCCACCGTAACAGTCACTTGCACCACTGGCAGCATCTCCGCCGCAGCCACTGCCGCCTGCACCACCATCAGCACCGCCACATGCACAGCCGATGCCATTCTGTTGGCCATCAGCAGCATCCCCAGTGTGCAGCCGTCAGAGTCTGCAGGTGACGTCCTTGACCCTGGACACGCCACTTGAGACACCACCTCCAGCACTGACACGAACCAGCAATTGGCAGCCTAAGTCGCCGCAGGATGGAGTGTGGGTCTGCCTCCATGGAGTATCATGCTACCAGTTCTAGGTATATAGTGTGGCTGAGACACCATGGTGAGCTGAAGTCAATTGCCACACCCCAGGTGCAGCATCACTGGGCACAAAGCCCCCTCCAGAACCAGTGGAGAAAAGCATCCACTAACACAGTTATTGGCAGGATGAAGCACTCTGGGCACAAAGCCCCCTCCAGAACCAGTGGAGAAGGCATCTACTAGAGAGACTGCGGCTTTGCACTCTCCAGGACCAGGCAGTGGGCAACCCACCCACTTGAGAGTTGAGAGACTGTGGCATTGCACTCCCCAGGATCAAGCAGTGGTCAGTGCACCCACTTGAGATACTTGAGAGACTGTGGCTTTGCACTCCCCAGGACCAAGCAGTGGGCAACCCACCCACTTGAGAGACTGTAGCATTGCACCCCCCAGGACCAAGCAGTGGTCAGTGCACCCACTTGAGAGACTGTGGCTTTGCACTCCCAGGACCAAGCAGTGGGCAACCCACCCTCTTGAGAGACTGTGGCATTGCACTCTCCAGGACCAAGCAGTGGGCAGTGCACCCACTTGAGAGACTGTGGCTTTGCACTCCCCAGGACCAAGCAGTGGGCAGTGAACCCACTTGAGAGACTTGAGAGACTGTGGCATTGCACTCCCCAGGACCAAGCAGTGGGCAGTGAACCCACTTGAGAGACTGTGCCATTGCACTCCCTAGGAGCAAGCAGTGGGCAGTGCACCCACTTGAGAGACTTGAGAGACTGTGGCGTTGCACTTCCCAGGACCAGGCAGTGGGCATGGAGCCCCCTGGAGGAGCAGTGGCGTCGTACCATCATCCAGCTGAGGTGCCCCCCCCTCCCCTTCCCCCTGAGGTGCCTGTTATTTTTTTCGACCTGATGCCCGTGCAGTGTTCTCTCCGTTTTGAGGGATGTGTCATGTGTGGGCTTCGCCCATTATTTTTTTGCCCACTGGGCCATGGACATTTGCAAAGGACAGTGAACGGCCTTCTGTACATATTATAAATATTTGTATATACTGGTTTTCCCAATCGTTTACTTTATCTGCCTATTTCTAATATATGAAAGATTTGACTCAATTCCTTTTGTCCTTGCATTCTTCCAGGGGGTTACAGGGTGTATATGTAATGTTGATGCATGTATTTGTGTGTATGGTGTTGTGGGTGAGGGTGGGGGTGTTGCATTTTGCGTTTGTGTCACTCTCTTTTCCGTCCTCCCCTCCCCTGTGTGCTAGGTGCAGTACTCACCGTCGCCTTCGCCACCGCCGCCTTCTTTCCACTTTGTCATGTATTAATAGATACAGCAACATGGGCAGGACCTGTAACTCGGGCTCCATGGCGTCCTGGTTCTTCGTTGATTGTCGAGAGGTGAGTGGTTTTCCTTCTGTGTACTGTTTCCGCCGTGCTTTTGATGGGGTTGGTACCGCCCCGGAAAAGCTGGCAGACTGGTGCCTTGTAATAGTGTGGGCGGTACATTGTCTTCCGCCTGTCTGTTGGCAGTGACCTCCTGTTCTGCTTTCCCTCTTATCTCATAACCAAGCTTACAGAACCTCTCTGGAATGCACTTCTGAGTTTAAAGAAGACATTTATTGTTATTAATTCCCCACCCACAAGTTCCTGAGAGACGAAATTAGTAGATTGGAAGCACACGTTCAAAAGTAGTTGCAGCAATGAAAGCAAAATATATCAAAGTACTTCTCAGTTGCCAGGTACACAGCAAATATAGGTGATTATGTTATAGCATAACTTCAAAGCAAAGCATAAAAGTCAATATTCATCACGGTATGGGCAAGGCGGTAGGGCCTATATTCAGCTTCATCTTTCTGGGGTCTGCAAGTTGATGACTCCGGTCAACTGCGAGAAAGAGATTCTCTACCCAAACGGGAGGCAGGCAACTGATGTCTAGTTCCTGTCTGAAGTCAAGCAGATTTAATCTATCTCTCTGTAGCCCAGAGTCATCCTTAAAAGCAAACTCAGTGTGAAAGCCGAAGAACCTTGGAGAGAGGCCAATTCTCCTGAGCTCCCCATTCTCAGACTGGATTGCGAGGTAAACACAAAATCTACGTGCTCTTATCAGCTAAGGTCTGGTGTGAAGAAAACAGCTTGCTCCATCTTGTGGAAAAACACAGCTTGGAAAAACACAGCTCATCTGTAATGTCTCAACTGCAATGTCTAACCCCACGTTAAAGCCAATAGGCAGCTAACCTAAATATCAAATGTAATGTCTAATGTCATGTCAAAGCCAATAGGCAGCTAAACTGAATACAGAATATAATGGCTAATGCCATGTCAAAGCCAATAGGCAGCTAAACTGAACACAACATGTAATGTGCCACTGGTGAACATTGAGCAACTAATATGCGCAGTGGTGAAACACAAAGTCATTGGTCAAACACAATTAATAGCATCACATTCCACCCTATGACCAATTAATTTTTGTTTCACATACCTCTTATTTCAAACAAAAACAAAAAACAAAAACATCAACACAAAAAAAACATTATCAGCAAATAAGATTTGAATGATCAAAGCAATCACTGTAAAGCAATGAAAGGGAATTAACATATTGATCTCATAACCTTTCACATCAGATACATCTACACAGAAAAGACTGAAACTTAATAGTGTCTCTAAAACAGCAATTTGATGTAGCATGAGTTCTACTCATGTAAAGGTGCACGGTCTACCTGAAAGGTTTGCTGGCGAAAGTCTGAGTTCCACACGAAAAAACACAGACAGTTAACTGTTAATGTTGATCTTGAACTGAAGGCGCCAGTTGCGCAAAATGGATCCATGTGGTTTGTACTTTACTAAATCAGGTTCAGGTTGGGGGTTCGGTCCCTTCCCCGACCCCACACGCCCACACCCGGAGGGAAACCACACAGCACACTCATGGTCAGTGGCGAAACGTGGTAGGATCTGCAAAAGAAAAAAGTATGACTTTTCTTGCAAATAACATTTGTCATCTGAAATGTGCCCTTCCTCTTCCTTTCCCTGTTTTATAATCAGCAGGAAGTTTTTGGGGCCCTTTGTTATGATTTCTGCAGGTTCTGGAGGGTCATCTGGGGCTTCAACCCACACCTCAGCACTGAGGTTTTTATCTGCTGCACCACAGCTTCCCTTTCCTTGCACTGTCAGAAGGGCTGGGGCAGACTCCTTCTTTACCAAACCTCCATTCACTGCACTTTTGACAAGTTGGGCCATTCTGTCTCCAATTTGTATGAATGAATCAGATTATTTTCTAGTTATCAGTATAATTTTGATTTTTCCTTGGTAATCTACAGCAATCACTCCCCCTAAAACCTGATCAATTTGCCATATCTGTCCTGGTAACTTTCCTCTCCCCAACTGATCTTTGACTTGTGGGACAGATCTCTCTTGTGCTTGCTGCACAGTTTTTTTTTTCAAATTTAGGGGAATGTGCATCTCTATCATCTCTGCCCACCTGTAAGTGGCTTTTTCTCACAGCTGTCCACATTTCTGGTGCACCCACTTAGCCATCCCCACTGAGTCAGAATTATGGGTGGACAAATCAGACTCTTAATTTTTCTCTTTAACATCTGAAGGCAATTGAACTAGTTATGTACAAGCCATGTGGAAAACCAAATGGCTAAACCATTGGCAGTGAACCAAGAATCAGTGTAAAAATGACACATCTCAAGCAGCTCTTGCTTTAAAGTCTGACACACATTGTACAACGCTGTTCCTTCTCCTCTGCTAGAAAACAACTTTTCAGTCAATGAATCATTAGTCAAACAAACATGCTTTTTATCCTCAGGGGACACAAATTCAAATGGTGCACTCAATTTCACTGGTGACTCTTTTACCTGTGGTACTCCCTGCACCCTCTCCACATCCTGAAAAGGGGCTTGTGACACCTGTTCATGTAGGGCTGCAGTGACTCTAGCCCTGTCTTGCATGTACCAGATCCAGTGTATGATACTAGCTTCCTGTGCCTGTCCTAAACTGTGAGATTTAGGTGAATTCATCACCCACTGCATGCTTGATATTTCAGTTTCCATACTCCAAAGTTCCAGGGGCACTCTTGTCCTCTCCTGTTCCTGATTTACATGTAAATCATTGTTTTCCTCTTGCACTGCGCAGAAACCTAAAGTCTGAATTATTTCATTTGCCAAATTAAAAGCGTGCAGCTGCTTATATTTTTTCCTAGATACTTTATACCAAAGTGCTAAGATTTCACTCAGATGAGGGCTATACTGTTTCCAAATATCAAACAAGCTAATGAAACTCGGCGTCTCTTGCTTAGTGTAAACAGTAAGAATCTTTTGTTTTATTTGTGCCAGTAACTGCACATTTTGCGACGGTACCTCTGCCATGTCCGAATTAATTTTTCTTTGCAGAGTTCTGTTCTCAGTGTTATCAGTTAAGGAATCCACTTCAACTGCCAAAAACTGAGGGGTATTTTGTTCCATGCCGGGCTCACACGGAGGCTCAGACTGGCTCACAGCTGTCTTAACCCCCTCATTACTGGAATGGGAAAAGCCAGATTCTTCTAAAACAGCAGTTTTATAGATTTCAGCATTATCTTGCATTAATGTGTTCTGGCTAATTTGCTCATGTAAATTCTTATTTTCATGTTCTAACTGCCTACATCTCTCCTGCATTTTTCTGTAAGCACATAAAAGTATCCAAACCCTTCTGTCAAGAACAAAAGGAACATCATTGCTTTCAAAAGGCACATTTTCTAAATATGCTTTATCACAGCAAGAAAACATGTTTCTCACAGCACCATCAGGCAGTTTAACTTCACATGCATTTTCAAACATGGTCTGCTGTGCTTCTGTAATTCTCTAAACAACCAAAAAACAATTACACTTTTAAATTGTGCACTTAGAAATCTCTAATTTCCCGACTCTGAAAACTGACGACTACGGCAAAATGTTCTGCTTTCCCTCTTATCTAACCAAGCTTACAGAACCTCTCTGGAATGCACTTCTGAGTTTAAAGAAGACATTTATTGTTATTAATTCCCCACCCACAAGTTCCTGAGAGACAAAATTAGTAGATTGGAAGCACACGTTCAAAAGTAGTCGCAGCAATGAAAGCAAAATATATCAAAGTACTTCTCAGTTGCAAGGTACACAGCAAATATAGGTGATAGCATAACTTCAAAGCAAAGCATAAAAGTCAATATTCATCACCGTATGGGCAAGGCGGTAGGGCCTATATTCAGCTTCATCTTTCTGGGATCTGCAAGTTGATGACTCCGGTCAACTGCGAGAAAGAGATTCTCTACCCAAACGGGAGGCAGGCAACTGATGTCTAGTTCCTGTCTGAAGTCAAGCAGATTTAATCTATCTCTCTGTAGCCCAGAGTCATCCTTAAAAGCAAACTCAGTGCGAAAGCCGAAGAACCTTGGAGCGAGGCCAATTCTCCTGAGCTCCCCGTTCTCAGACTGGATTGCGACGTAAACACAAAATCTACGTGCTCTTATCAGCTAAGGTCTGGTGTGAAGAAAACAGCTTGGTCCATCTTGTGGAAAAACACAGCTTGGAAAAACACAGCTCATCTGCAATGTTTCAACTGCAATGTCTAACCCCACGTTAAAGCCAATAGGCAGCTAACCTAAATATCAAATGTAATGTCTAATGTTATGTCAAAGCCAATAGGCAGCTAAACTGAATACAGAATGTAATGTCTAATGCCATGTCAAAGCCAATAGGCAGCTAAACTGAATACAGAATGTAATGTCTAATGCCATGTCAAAGCCAACAGGCAGCTAAACTAAATACAGAATGTAATGTCTAATGCCATGTCAAAGCCAATAGGCAGCTAAACTGAATACAGAATATAATGGCTAATGCCATGTCAAAGCCAATAGGCTGCTAAACTGAACACAACATGTATTAATAGCATCACACCTCCGCAGTGTGTGTTGCTACCACCGTGGCGGTTGGAGTATTAAAGTGGCTATCTGTGTTGGTGTTTTCCGCCATGGTCGTGATTCCATTTTTTTAACCGCCGGCCTGTTAGCAGTGTTACCGCCACTTTAACACCGACCGCCAGGGTTGCAACGAGGGCCTTGATCTCCCCTTGCTACCAAAAATGAATATGTTCTTGTGTAATGCAAACGGTGCTCACGTAAAGTGGTGTAATACCTTTGCACCGAGTCTGTGCTGTATAAAACTGCAAAAAATAAATAAATAAAGCACTGGCAATACAACAAGTGGCAATGCATCATCTGACTGCAGCTATTGGCTCTTGTTTACCATGAGTGACTCCAGGATTGCACTTATGCCTAATATCAAGGATCAATACTTTAATCTCTTTTATTCTTTCAGTTAGTTTTGTGTCTTTAAACTATGTTACACTAATTCAAAGCCAATAGTGACCTTCCTTTGCACCAAAAAACATATGTTTCTGTAGTGTGGATTAAACTGAAAAAAGTTTCTCTGTTTCTTTGTTGGTGTTAATGCACCTGCTTCTAGGTAACACTCGTACTATTCTTTTAACATTAAAAGGGATGGTTAACTTATCCTAAATTTAATACCTTTTTTGAAGAATATGACCTGCACGTTCAGTAGCAACATGGTTGAAAATGCAACCATCAAACCAGCTTGTCAAAACGCGACCTAGTCGCTTTACCAAATGCTTGTTTTACAAGTACATGTGGCCTTCAGCCACAGTGCAATATAAGATGTGACCAAAAATAAGGTTCCAGTTAAAGGCAAGGACAGCTGTGGCAAGTCTATGTTATGTGGGTGAACATTTCTGGAAATGGAACCCACAAACAACTCCAGCTGGCTAATTGGGCTTTCATTTCCCTATCCCAAGTTCTGGTAACTTGTCTTTACTTTTAATACGGTACGGGAAACAAGGTGGAACTTTATGCATGTGATAGCCCCCTCAACTCCCCCCAAACCCCTACGCGCAGAAAGATTTTATTTGGGGTTTCCAGACAAGTGCCATTGTTTGTTCAATCATAGGAATTCAGAAAATTGCTGTACACTAAATGCCTTTCAGCTGGCAAACATTGGAAAAAAAAACAAAGTCTAAGAGGCAGGGATGATCAAATGGCAATTCACAGAGATCATAACATTCTGCACAGGGTCAAAGTCTGGCAATGGCAATCAACTATTGTTTGAATTCAAAGCCCTTAAGTCAACACACAACCTCAAGTTTTGATCAGCTTTGCGAGCTAAAACAATAGGCAAAACCTACTCCAATGACTCAATCTCTTCAATTATTTCATCTTTGACCAACTCGTTTAGCATTTCCTTCAAATAATCTCTAACATTGATAGGCACACCTCTCAATTTTTGTTTAACTGGTACCACATTACTTTTCATTTTGAGCTTGTACACAAAGGGGGTCATTCCAACCCTGGCGGTCGGTGTTAAAGCGGCGGCCAATCCGCCAACAGGCAGGCGGTCAAAAAAATTGAATTCTGACCCTGGCGGAAACCGCCAACACAGACCGCCACTTTAACACTCCGACCGCCACGGCGGGATAAACAAACAGCGCGGCGGTCACCGCCAACAGACAGGCGGGAGACAATGTACCGCCCACCCTATCACAACTCACCTATCCGCCACCTTTTCCGGGGCGGGAGCCCCGCCGATAAAAACACGGCGGAAACAGACTACGAACGGGAAAACGCTCACCTCTACACACTCCACGAGGAATCTGGACAGCATGGAACCAGAACTACACATCCTACCAGCTATTGTCTACCTGCTCCTCTACCAGGAGCACGAACGCCGGCGCAGAAGACAACGGTGAGTACTGCACCTACGACACAGGGGAGGGGGGAGGAGAGAAGATTACGGGCACACACATACGCGACACACCCACCCTCACCCACAACTACCTACATATCAATGCAGGGCAACAACTCAGAGTGACAGCCCCCAAACCCCCCGGAAGAATGCCAAGACAAAATAAAATGATCATGAAATTCAAATATATTGTAAGGCTAAGTAAAAAATCATTTCCCACATCTATACCTACATACACATATGTAAATTGTCCTGTCCAAATTGGGTTTCAGTCATTGTACGTGGGCCAATGGGCCTCAACACATGGGCAAAGCCCACACAGGAGACCCAAATCCATTGGAGAGAACACTGCATGGGCATCAGACAGAAAAACTACAGGCACCTCAGGGGGAAGGGAAGGGGAGGCACCTCAGCCACATGAGTCCACGACGCCAGATCCAGGAGGGGCCTCCATGGCCACTGTCCCATCCTGGGGAGTGCAAAGCCACAGTCTCACAAGTCTCTACAGTGGGTGGCTTGCCCACTGTGCCATCCTGGGGAGTGCAAAGCCACAGTCTCACAAGTCTCTACAGTGGGTGGCTTACACACTGTTACATCCTGGGGAGTGCAAAGCCACAGTCTCACAAGTGTCTACAGTGGGTGGCTTGCCCACTGTGCCATCCTGGGGAGTGCAAAGCCACAGTCTCACAAGTCTCTACAGTGGGTGGCTTGCCCACTGTGCCATCCTGGGGAGTGCAAAGCCACAGTCTCACAAGTCTACACAGTGGGTGGCTTGCCCACTGTGCCATCCTGGGGAGTGCAAAGCCACAGTCTCTCAAGTGGATTACAGACTCCACTGGTACTGGAGGAGGCATGGTGCCCAGAGTGCATCGTGCAGCCCTGCCCGACACAGATCCGGGCCTGCCCCTTCTGCCAATGGGCCAGCGGTGCTTGACTTGAAGGGCCCAGCGGAGCGGTGCTTGAGATGAAGGGCCCAGCGGAGCAGTGCTTGAGATGAAGGGCCCAGCGGAGCGGTGCTTGAGATGAAGGGCCCAGCGGAGCGGTGCTTGAGACGGCGGTGCCCAGCGGAGCGGTGCTTGAGATGAAGGACCCAGTGGAGCGGTGCTTGAGATGAAGGGCCCAGCGGAGCGGTGCTTGAGATGAAGGGCCCAGCGGAGCGGTGCTTGAGATGAAGGGCCCAGCGGAGCGGTGCTTGAGATGAAGGGCCCAGCGGAGCGGTGCTTGAGACGGCGGTGCCCAGCGGAGCGGTGCTTGAGATGAAGGGCCCAGCGGAGCGGTGCTTGAGACGGCGGTGCCCAGCGGAGCGGTGCTTGAGATGAAGGGCCCAGCGGAGCGGTGCTTGAGATGAAGGGCCCAGCGGAGCGGTTCTTGAGACGGCGGTGCCCTGTTCAGCAGTGCTTGTCTTGAAGGGCCCTGTTCAGCGGTTCTTGAGACGGCGGTGCCCTGTTCAGCGGTGCTTGTCTTGAAGGGCCCTGTTCAGCGGTGCTTGTCTTGAAGGGCCCTGTTCAGCGGTTCTTGAGACGGCGGTGCCCTGTTCAGCGGTGCTTGTCTTGAAGGGCCCTGTTCAGCGGTGCTTGTCTTGAAGGGCCCTGTTCAGCGGTTCTTGTCTTGAAGGGCCCTGTTCAGCGTTGCTTGTCTTGAAGGGCCCTGTTCAGCGGTGCTTGTCTTGAAGGGCCCTGTTCAGCGGTGCGTGTCTTGAAGGGCCCTGTTCAGCGGTTCTTGAGACGGCGGTGCCCTGTTCAGCGGTGCTTGTCTTGAAGGGCCCTGTTCAGCGGTGCTTGTCTTGAAGGGCCCTGTTCAGCGGTGCTTGTCTTGAAGGGCCCTGTTCAGCGGTGCTTGTCTTGAAGGGCCCTGTTCAGCGGTGCTTGTCTTGAAGGGCCCTGTTCAGCGGTGCTTGACATGTGTCTCCAGGGCACCATATCCGGCCAATATATGGAGTTCACTCGCCATCCGACTTCTCGCTTGCGGGGCCCTCCTGTGCTGGAGTCCCGGACCCGTGGGTGTCCTCCTTCACACCCGGAATGGGGCTGGTGGGGCCCTCCTGGGCAGCTCGCCTGCTGCCGGACTTGTCGGCCGTGCTGCCCTTGCCATCCTTCCGTGATTCTCTGTGGCCCTTGCCTCCCTTTGTAGATGTGCCAGGTGGCACCCCACTTCCTGACGGTGCCAGGGTAGTGCCTTTGGAGGCTGCCGTCTCTGGCCTCTCGCGCCGGGCCTTGCCTTTCTTGTTTTTTTTCCCAGGGGGTGGGCTGGCTGTCCCTTTACTGCTGGCCAATGTAGCTGCCCTTGAAGGTGGTGGACTCCAATATCCCTGTACTATGGTCCTTGTAGGTCCAGGGGTTGTGGTGGCTGAGGTGCAGATTGGACTCTTACGAGATGGAGGGGGTGGGTCAGGTGATGGAAAGAGGTTAATTTTGGACAGGAAAAGCTTTTTAGGAGCAGTGGGAAGGGTAGGTGCAGTGGGTATAGGAGTGGAGGAAGAGGATGTGGTTGTAGGAGAGTCAAGTGTGGTGCCTTTGGGTACAGGTGATTGTGACGGAGGCTGTCGTGAGGTGGATGGCTGTTGGGTGGGTGGCTGCCTGCGTTTGTGGTTTGGAAAAGGGGGTGACAGACACACTGGGAGAGGACACAGGGGACGTGTAAATGGCAGTGGGGGTGGTGACTGCACGTGGGCGGAGTGTTCTGGTGGGTGTGCTGGTGATGGACGTAGTGGCTGATGATGTTGTGCATGCAAGTGTGAGTGGAGACGTCACAGGGAGGAAGGAGGGAGACGAGGAGGAGGGGGACACAGAGGAGGCAGTGGCTGTTGGTATGTCTGCATGTGGCTGTTGCTTGTGTGAATGCTTGTGTGATTTGTGGTGCTTATGTCTGGATGAGCTGCCCTTGGGTGTTGAGGTGTGTGCAGGCTGGTCTGTAGGTGTGTCGGGGATAGGCAGAGGAACAGGGGAGTGGGACTGGGTGGAGGAAGTTGGAGGAGGGAGGCAGGAGACAGGGACAATGGCTGCCGCCAGTGCTGAGGCCAGAGCGTTGAATGATCGCTGATGGGCAGCCTGACCCGAATGAATGCCCTCCAGGTATGCATTGCTCCGGTGCACCTCCCTTTCTACTCCCTGGATGGCATTCAAAAGGGTAGACTGCCCAACAATGAGTGTCCTGAGGAGGTCAATGACCTCCTCACTGAGGGCAGCAGGGTTAACTGGGGCAGGGCCTGAGGTGCCTGGGGCGAAGGAGATGCCCGCCTTCGTGTGCGAGCGGGCACGGGGCGAACGCTGAGGGGCTGCTTGGAGGGCGGAGCTGGTGCGCTGGGTGGTGGCTGTACCTGTTGTTGCGGTGGGCACGGATGTTGCCGCCACCACAAGGGAGCTCCCTTCCGAGGACGTGTCTGTGTCGCTGATGTCTCCACGTGTCCCCGTTGTGGAGCTCCCCTCGCCCTCCGTCTCACTGGTGAACTCCGAGTCGGTTGCATGGCCCTCCAGGGCCATGTGAGATGCAGCTCCCTCGTGCTCCGATGCCACTTCTCCTCCGCCTGATGATGGTAATGCACACATGAACAGGAAGAAGAGCAGAATAAGGGGGGGGGGGAATAAAGAGATGTTGAGTGCATGCACTGGCAACACAGTTGGCGGAGAGGACAGACACAGAAGCCCCCTGCACTACGCCGCGCACTTGGGGTACACTACTCAATCATTGGGACTTGGCCTACAAGCCTATGGACGACAACTGCACACATAGGTGACACAGGGCCATGGATAGCTGTACTTGGCACCCTACAGAGGTGGGGGGCGGGGGCACAGGGCCATGCCTTACGGAGGGGCCTAGCCTACAGAAATCGCCCTGGCCTAGGGATACCCACAGCCCTCCTCCCCCACCCAGACACCTCCACTGTGCGCTAAGATAGCAGAATGTGCTGGTACTCACCCCCTTGCGTCTGCTGTGATGTCCTCACGCGCCCATCCAAATCTGGGTAGGCCACCGCCAGGATCCGAGACATCAGGGGGGTCAATTGACGAGTGCCACCCCTCCTACGTTGGGAGGCCATCCCCAGCAGAGCCTCCGCGGTCTTCCTGCTCCCGCGGCGGATGTCCTCCCACCTCTTGCGGCAGTGGGTGCCCCGTCTGTTGTGGACCCCCAGGGTCCGGACGTCCTTGGCGATGGCACGCCAAATGTCGATTTCTTGATGGGCGCTGACCTATGTCACATGTAGAGGGGGAGAAATAACATTGTCATAATTTTCTGCATGCTCGATGTGAGTGGCCCCCCATCCCCACCCTTGCCATGTGGCACATGCTCTCATCCGTCGTTTGATGCATGCCTCAATCGCTCCCCTCCCCACCATCTTTCATCCACCCGACTCAACACAGGCATTGCCACCAAAGCATGCTCCCAGTGTACTTACCTGTTGGTCTGGAGGACCGTAGAGTAGCGCATACTGGGGGAGGACCCCATCCACGAGTTTCTCCAATTCTTCAGAAGTGAAGGCAGGGGCCCTTTCCCCAGTCGCAGCAGCCATTGTATCTTCCAGACCGAGGTCACAGCAGCACTTGCAGTATAGGTCCTCTCCTGTGGATGATCAGGTCTCGAGTGATTAAGCAGATAGAAAATGGCGGTCACGTCCGCGGCGGTGCCTACCGCGGCGGTGCGTACCGCGACCGCCGGCGCACTTCGTCATTGGCTCCTGAAACCCATAGGGTTCAATGTTAACCAATGCGGCTTTGCGCCACGGTCTTTGACCGCCTACCGCCACGGTGTGCCACGCCAGCGCATTGACCTCACATCCCATTGTCGCACTTCACAGGTCAGGCAGCCGCCATTTCCAGGGCCCACATGGCTTAATTTCTACTGCGTCACACATGCATAGGCCTTGCATCGACACTCATACAAGCCATTCAATGCATAGAGAATCGTGTACTGTGAAAGCTGTGGGAACGTACCTGTGGGTTGATTGACTCTGTGCTCGCTGTTGTCCTTCCTAGGCATCGTCCGCTGGGACTTGCGAGGAGATGGAGGAATGTTCCCGTGTACAGACCGCTGGTGGACTTGTCGACAATGGAGGAACGACATGTCATTCTGACATACAGGCTTGACTGAGCCACTATACAGGAACTGTGTGCCCAGCTGGAGGCAGACCTGATGTCACCCATCCGCCAACCCACAGGGATCCCCCCCCCTAGTGCAGGTGCTGTCAGTACTCCATTTTTTGGCAAGTGGGTCATTTCAAACTACAGTGGCCATTTCATCAGGGATGTCTCAGCCTATGTTTTCCAAGGTGTTGTCCAGAGTGTTGTCTGCCCTGCTCAAACACATGCGGAGATACATCGTTTTCCCTGAGGTGGGGGATTTGGCTACAGTGAAGGGTGATTTCTATGCCCTTGGACATATTCCCAACATCATTGGTGCCATTGATGGGACACATGTGGCTTTGGTACCCCCCAGAGAAAGTGAACAGCTGTACAGGAACAGAAAAAGTTATCATTCCATGAATGTCCAGGTGGTGTGTTTGGCTGACCAGTACATCTCCCATGTAAATGCCAAGTTCCCTGGGTCAGTGCATGACGCGTACATCATGCGAAATAGCAGCATCCCTTATGTGATGGAACTACTTCAGAGACACCGTGTGTGGCTAATTGGTGACTCTGGTTACCCCAACCTGCCCTGGCTACTGACCCCAGTGAGGAATCCCAGGACAAGGGCAGAGGAACGGTACAATGAGGCACATGGGCGTACTAGGCGGGTGATCGAGCGGACCTTCGGCCTCCTGAAGGCCAGGTTTAGGTGCCTGCATATGACAGGTGGATCCCTAATGTACTCACCAAAGAAGGTGTGCCAGATCATCGTGGCCTGCTGTATGCTTCACAACCTGGCTTTGCGACGCCAGGTGCCTTTCCTGCAGGAGGATGGTCCAGATGGTGGTGTTGTGGCAGCTGTGGAGCCTGTGGAGAGTGAAGAGGAGGAAGACGAAGAGGACGACAGACAACAGGGACACAGTGATACAGCAGTATTTTCAATAACACACAGGTAAGAATCAACACCGGCATTTTACATTTACTTACAGTCTCCTGCCTCTCTACTGTCTGTCCTTTTCACCCAGTGTATGCTAACAGAGTTGTGACTTTCCCTTCCAATTTCAGAGATGTGGGCCCCACTGCGTGACCTCTGCTTTGTTTGGCCATGGACTACAGCTGTGTGACAGTGGTATGTTGTCATCACAATGTAACTGGTCATTTTGGCACGTTTATGTCTAATACATATTTTTTTTTAAAAGGCAGACTCCAGATTATTTGTGTGCAATAAGGGTGTTTATTAAAGTGCTCAATTTTGGGACATGGTTGAAAATTTGGTGATGGGTGATGGTGGAGGAATGTCCATGGCAGAGTCCAGATTTTCAGTCTCACAGGTGCATTGTCCATATGCCTGTGGAAGCTGGAGCAGGGGCAGTTTAAGGTTGGACAGGGTGACAATGTGGGACAGTGGGATGACATCAGGGGGTATCCTTTCCTGGCGGGGGTCTTGGCATCCTACTCTGTCTTCTTCCTAGATCTCAGGCCACGCTTGCGGGGTGGTTCTTCTTCTGCAGGAGGTGGGGTTCTGGTGGCCTGTTCTTGTGTCGGGCCTCCTTCCCACTAGCGCCGGCGGAGGTGGTAGCCTGTTCCTGGTCCAAGCTAGTGACAGGGGCCCTTTGTGGTGCCACATGGTCCCGCAATGTGGTGACAATCTGGTTGAGAGCCACAACGATGGTGCCCATTGCGGAACTAATGTTTCTCAGTTCTTCCCTGAACCCCATAAACTGTTCCTCCTGCAGTACCTGGATCTCCTGAAACCTGGCCAGGACCGCCGCCATCGTCTCCTGGGAGTGGTGGTATGCTCCCATGCTGGAGGTGAGGGCCTCGTGGAGAGTGGGTTCCCTGGGCCTGTCCCCCCCCTGTTGCAGAGCAGCCCTCCCAGTTCCCCTGTTTCCCTAAGCCTCTGTCCCCTGGACCGTGTGCCCACTACCACTGCCCCCAGGTCCCTGTTGTTGTTGGGGTGGTGGGTTAGCCTGGGTGCCCTGTAGTGGTGGACACACCGCTGATTGACGTGTCCTGGAGACAGAGGCATGGGCCCGCTGGGTGGGTGCTGTGCTGGTGTTCCCAGAGGGGGGTAGGTCTGCTGTGGCCTGTGGCTGTCTGAGGGGAACCTACTGTCCCGAGGTCCCCGCTGGGCCGGGCTGGTCATCTGGGTCCAGGGAGACAGAGCTGCTGTCATCGCTGGGGGCCTCTTCTGGGAGTGGAATGGACATTTCTGGACCCTCCTGGGCGGTGTGGTGGCGTTCGGGTCCTGCATTGGTATAAGAGTATGGTTATTGCTTCTGTGTGTGCCATAGCGTGCAATGGGTGGGTGCCCGTGTACCCCAGTGCTGGCATTCCTTTGTGGGGGCTGTTGTGACGGCGGTTTGTGGGGGAGATGGGTATGTGCAGTGGGCATGCTTAGGTGATGGGTGTCGATGGTTTGTGGTGGCATGCAGGGTTTGGTGTTGGGATGGGTGGGTTTTGATGGTGAGACATTAGCAGGGAGGATGTGTGATGGGGTGGGGGGGAGGGTGGAGGTTTGAGTTGGCATGCTGGTGGGTGGGGGGGATGAAGTAGTTGAGATTAGACTTACCAGAGTCCATTCCTCCGCCTACTCCAGCGAGGCCCTCAGGATGCAGGATGTTCAAGACTTGCTCCTCCCATGCTGTAAATTCTGGGGGAGTAGGTGGGGGTCCGCCGCCAGTCTTCTGCACCGCGATGTTGTGCCTTGATACCATGGAACGCACCTTCCCCCGTAGGTCGTTCCACCGCTTCCTGATGTCGTCCCGATTTCGTGGATGCTGTCCCACCGCGTTGACCCTGTCCACTATTCTTTGCCATAGCTCCATCTTCCTGGCAATGGTGGTGTGCTGCACCTGTGTCCTGAAGAGCTGGGGCTCTACCCAAACTATTTCCTCCACCATGACCCTGAGTTCTGCGTCTGAGAACCTTGGGTGTCTTGGGGGTGCCATGGGGTGGTGTGGATGAGGTGCGGGGTGGTGTTTGCAGTGATGAGTGTGGTGAGTGTGGTGGTGTGTGGTGTTTTGTGCGTGGTTGTTGTGTGGGTGATGGTGTAGTGTGCCTCTGTGTGATGGTGTTCTCTATTCTATGCTGTCTCTCTCTGGGCTTCGTCTCTGATTTGTGGTCGTAGGGGTTTGTGGGTGATGTGGGTGTGTGTTTTATATTGGATTGGGTGTGTGGGAGTGTTGTGTGTATGTGTATCAGGTGTGTGTATTTCAAATTGTCCAATGTGGCTGTGTTTTGTAAGTGTGTGTGTATTTTGACCGCGGCGGTGTGTACCGCCAATGGAATACCGCGGTTGAAAGACCGCCGCGTGGATTCGTGGGTCGTAATGGAATGGGCGTATTTCTGTTGGCGTGACGGTGGAGGTTTGGTCTTTGCCAGTTTAACGCTGGCCGTTAGTGTGGCTGACTTTTGTGGATGTCGGGTTTTTAGCGGTTTGCCTCTTGTGGGTCAGAATGACCTTGGCGGTTTACCGCGGCGGTGTTGTGGCGGCCTTCTGACCGGCGGTAAGCGCCTTTTACCGCCGAGGTCAGAATGACCCCCAAAGTCTTTCAATTTTCCCAATTTTTCAGTGAAAACTTTTGTTCTTTAACTTCTCATCATCGCTCTCATCAATGAACTTCACTTCTTCTTCTTCATACCCTTCATCACACAGTGACACAAGTTCCTTACAGCGGAGATTCAATATAATTCCTAACTTCAACTGGTCTTTCCAACAACACATTAATATTAATATATATATGTATGTAAGTGTATATGTTGTTTCTGTGCTTGGCATGTTCGTGGATCATTGCATGGCTCCTGGTTTTTGGGTTGTTATACTAGATATCTATGAATTCCTGCTCTCATCTTATCACACTTATCTACTCATCACTCTTATGTCATGTCTCTATCAAACTATCCTCCATTCTCACTCTGACTCATCCCAAATCCCTTCTACCACTTTCATCTCCTAAATATCTCTGCCTAAGCTCTTCCCTCCACCTCCACATCTAACTCACCAAACCTCACTCTACGTCTGTGACCTCCCACACAACCCTACTAAATTTTCATGCATTCATCTCACCCTGCTACTATGCTCTCCCTAACCCTTCCACATACTCTTCCCCCTCCGCCCCCCTTTACTCATCCCAAGCCTTTGGGTTGAGTAAATGAAGGATATACTCCCAATTAACACTTCTGGATTTCTTTCCTCCTCCACCCCTCCATTACTCCAGTCAATTTAACTAACAAACTCTCATATCCGCGGCTCAAATTAACTCATAATAATACTAAAACTGTACTCATTATTTAACGATACTAATCCATCACTAATTCTTGTTGGGTTCCGGAGTAGCGTGCTACTCATCGAAAAGCGCTTCGACGCCTCGTCAGGGGTAGTAAGCGCTATATAAATACGATTACAATACAATACAATTAACTCCTTTCACGGCCACATATAGCTTGATTTGTGCACTTCTACCTTTAAATTCTATCTTAACACACACTTATACATCCATATCAATGGTAGATCCATCGGAACTCTCTGAAATATTGTCCAATGGTTGCAAATGTTCTGTGTTCAAAACACCACCACATTTCTCCTTGAAATATCTCCTAGTGATAATAGTCCATGGGGAACCTAAATCTGCCATGAGCTCCAGCTCCTCCCCTTAAATGTGAACAACACATCTAGGAGGATTCTTTACAGGTTGCTCAATTATTTTATCCCCATACTCTTAGATAGATAAAACAACCCTTTTTTCACTGTCAGCAAAATTCCCATTTAATTTCCCACAATTAAATACTGTTTTGGATTCACACACTTCTGTACTGTATGGTACTTTACCACACACTTGACCTGGAATTTCTTCAAAGTCTCTGCAAACACATGCAAAATGCCCCACAAGGCCACATGTTTCACACTCTTTGTTAATCGCAGGACACCAAGCACACAAAGCAATTTGTGCACTGCTGCCACATCTATAACATGCACTGTTTTTTCTCTGATTTTTCTAATTTCTTAGCTCCTACATAGCTGTTTGTTCTTGGTACATTCACATTATATACTTTTCCTCGACGTTCTTCTAAATGTTTTAAGACACAAAACTCATCAGCATCACTCACGTTCATGCTAGTGTTTTTTTACCATTGACATCTGTTTCTCAGACTGCTCTAAAGCTTTCAGTGTTGATATAACATCTTGTAACTTGGGGTCTCCCATATTTGCTCTTGGGTGTTAACATGTACTATTATTTGGCCCCTGATCACGTCATCTGTCATGGGACTAAAATTACAATGCATGGATAATGCTTTCAAAGCTGTCAAAAAATTGTCAAACGACTCCCCTTCTTTCTGTGCTTTAATGTAAAACTTAAACCTGTTCAGTGCATATTAGTGGTGGGTTTGAATTGCAGTTCCATTGTTAAAAGTGCTTCTTTATACATAACCATATCTCCTTGGCCACTTGATGGTGTGAGTTGATACAATGTCCTAAATACAACTTAACTCACTGAACCAAGACAATATAAGAATATGCTCTTTTTCCTCTCCGCACTCATGCACTCACCATCTATGGCTTTAATGTAGCTAATAAATTTGTCCTTCTACCTTATCCATGGAATCAGAGGTTCTCCTTTGCTCTGTAAAAACTGAGCCAGGGGATCAAACTCCATAGCTTTTATATTTATATCAGGGCTCGAAAAATCCACTCGACCACCCACTCACATTGGCGAGTCTTATTTGATCAGGCTGAGCTATTTTTAATACTTACTCCTCCCTTCTGGAGTTGACACTGAACAGGTGTTCTGTTCACTTGAAAAGTGGAGGGGCAATAACAGATGCCTTTAAATCTTGTTCTTATGTCACATTTGCTCTTTGTTCACAGACAGAGGTCAAAAGTCAGTTTTTCTTACAATTAATTTTCCTTCTGGCTGCACAGTTCCAGGACTTTGTAAGGTGAACTGTGTGACCTGCTTCTTAGAATGTAAAATGAAAGGCTATAGGGTGTCAGGTTTTTCCTAACACACAACATTTAAATGACTAAGGCAACTGTGCAAACATTTCAAAATATATTTCAGTAGTTGTGAAAGCCCTTTTTTATATTTCTGTGTGATGAAAACATATTCAATAGGATGAAAACAAATCGGAATACTTTACATGTTGATGTGCAAAGGAGGTGTTTTCTGAAACCCAATTTTCACAGATTGTTAATACACTATATAGTTTTATCAGTAAAGCTGCAAGTTAGTGGAGAGGTTTTTGGACAATTCTTGGAAAGTTACTGTGTGTAGATTACAATATTTTACCACATCATGGTTGAGGAATATATTTATTAAAATTGAGTGTTGAAACAAACGGAAAAAGCATGAAGACTGTTTACCTGTCAAACCAACATGTTCACACAATGTATGATCAATTATTATACACTGTACTTAAATTAACAAATGTGTACACACCCAGCAAATGTCTCTTATTGCGCTCAACCAGCCAATCTCTCTTACTGGTCGTCGAGTTAGAGGTACAAAGTGTGAAGAGAAAAACGGTCCTCAGGAAGTTGGAGAGGGCTGTTCAAGAGACGTAGGTTCAAAGGAAGTTATCCGTTCCTTGGCTGCACTTGGTGATGGGACACTTCATTGTAATCATTGCCATTGCTGAAAGTAGACTCCAGGCAAAAAATGTAGAAATAGTTTACTCTCAGCGGCACAGCAAAAGCAATTCGGCAGGCAGATCAGTGCACGATCAACTGGAATGCCTTCTGCATTCCATAAGATTGTTGCTCATGGAATGCAGAACACCATCCAGAACTTAACAATGCATGTGCATAGATATAATGTAAATATAATACAACACAGTATAATTATTTCAAATGTGTTGAGAAACAGGTTAACCTTTTTGTAATAAATGTTTTTTGTTAAGTGTCTATATTTCTTAGTGCAATGTACATGTGATATTGTGAATAACAAAATAGGTTTGTTTCTTTTACCATGGTGCCCCTGAGCCTGTTGCAGGGACTGTTATTATTAAATATTCTACAAGCAATAATTCTACCTCAACTATGTATTGCGTGAGGTGCGGCGGGGTTACAGTAACTTGTCCTTCACATTCAGCGCTAGTGCACTGAACCAGGTTCACCTTTGTCACTTGTGGGTGATAAAGCAAACCTTTTAGAACTATGCTTAAACTGTAGATTATGCAACACCATGCCCAGATTGCAGAGCCACAGCAGGACAGGCCCTGTGATAACAAATGCAAACAGCACCAGCTTCCACAAATGTGACCCAGTAGCCCCTACCTGGCCTGTGGCCTCCCCAGCAGGGTCTCACGCTCATGTACACTCAAATTGTCCTAGATGTATCTGCATGCTTACTGATAAAGACGCTGTCATGTACACATACACATATATTCTTGCAGATACCCCCAAACTTGACAGTAGCTGTCCTAACTTGGCAGGTGGCACCACAACTTTGTCTTCACATTGGACACTGCCCTGAAAAAGACATCACGGAGCACCACAAGGTGGCATTCTGGTGCGCCAACATCAGTTCTGTGTGCTTTTTTCCATGCCCTTTGATGCCAAGATGAGGTCAGAGGGATTGGCAATAGTAGCAAACTTACTTGGGGCCTTATTATAATCAATTGCATCAACATTCCACAAAATGGGGAGGCAAGCAGGATTGGTGAGGAATCTGCGGATAGAAAGAGTACCCACCAGAAAGATTGTTACTGAAGGTAAATAACTTGTTCTTGTGACGGATACTTCTACATGCAGATTCCTCATCTCTTGCATCAATATTCATGCATTACCTTCCAGTGGTGGGTCTAAGGAGACAATCAACCGAGATTTTCTCTAACATAGATCTAGAAAAACGGCCATCCCTAAAGATCTCAAGAGTCTGTGCAATAGTGGCTGATAATGTTGTAGTCCAAAGCCCACATCATAGCCCGGCAGATATCCAGGATAAGAACATAACTGGACAGGGCCAGACTGCAGCCTTAGCTCTAGTGGAATGGGCCCTAATTCCCTTAGGAGCCTTCTGCGTGGTGAGAGCATAGTCGATCTTAATTCACAGTACAATCCAGCAAAAGGTGGTCCACTTTTTGATTGCCAGGCTTTTCGGTGAGTCAGTATAGCCAGTGAATTTCTGTTCTTCAACCCAGCACTCATGGGTTGTTGATGTGAAAACAGAGGTCCACCCGAAAACCAGCTGGTGGAGTCTCTCTCCTCCTTTTTGAAACTATGAAGAGGTGGATAGAGGACTGGTAGAGTGATGCACTAGCCCTCTTGAAACAGAGTGGCAATTTTCTACAAGAAAGAAACCTTTGTCCTAAGAACCAATTTGAAATGTTGAGGAAGGAGGACGGACAGAAAAAGCCCTCAGCTTGTTAGAACGTCGAGCTGGTGCAAAAACAATCAAGAACAATCTTCAAAATGAGCAACTGCAGAGGACAACTGTGCATAGCATCAAAAGGTAATACGAAAAATCAAGAAAGTGAGTGAGAGAGCGTGGTTTAAATATTACATATATTAGATGTGAAATGCTTATATATAAATACCTAACAAAGCTGCATACAAAAACCGATCATAAAATATTATTTGTTTAAGTGTATTCTTAACATGATTATAAGTGTGAAGTTACTATTGTGCACATAAACTTATGTCAACTGTAAGAAATAATTGCTTGCATTATGAATAATTGAATATGCTAACACCTACGAGGATTATATTTGTATTAGAACCCATAGGCCTTAAATTAGGGCGAGTAGAAGTTTTAGCCGTGTAGCTCTCATATTAAAGCATATTTTTTCTGTTTTCCAGTGCGCTGACTCGTAAAAGGCCATGACCCAGCATTTGTTCCTTTTCTTTGTTTTATGTTGCTAATTCCTTCTGTTTCCCATTCACATATTAGCTGCCTTAGTATAAGTTTTATACGTTTTGCAACAATCATAGAAACACTCAAGGCCGTTTAGCCATGGAAAAGAGAACTTTTGACCTGAAGAACGTGCCAAAGGATGACACCCTCCGGATGTGCCACCTACGAAGACGTCAATTATGAAGACCAATCAAAACGTTATAAATTATCGTGGGGTGACAATTAGGATTACCTATATAATTTGATAGGTTAAAGATAGTGGGGTATAGCGGTTATCCAGTAGAATTTTGGGGGAATGTATTTGGAAAAAGGGATAAAAACTCATGACACAGAACAGTCGGGGAATTAGGTAGTGAATGATATCGATTGCATCCAGAAACTCTGTCACTCTGTTTGGTGATTTGAGACTTAGACAAAACCATCTTCATCCGTAGACTGCCCCTTTTTACACTTCTCCTCCTTATGAGGGAAGTGTCCCCTGTCCTTAGACGAAATAGACTGTCGGCGCTCTAACTGATCTCCTGAAGACGAAGACTGATCCTGTATGCTAACTTATTCCGAGGAGGGTAATTATGACAATGCTATTGTAATTTGTCTGTTTGCTTTTCCTATCTAGGTACCAACTGCTGTATTTTTGGATAGAGACCTTAGTCAGATGTTTTCCAAATTTGTGTTCAAAATTATTTTGCATGAAGTCCAACATGCTGATGCTAATCAGTGGTTAGACTAGGTGATCACTCAACTGACGCAAATAGACGTGACTGACCTAGTGCTGTGCTGAACTGAGACGTATATGAAATCTTATGCACTCTGATCTATGCATATCTTATGTTGGTTCTCTTATATTTATGATCTTTGCATTATTGAAGTCTTTTCATAGCCGTCGTGTTGTGATTTTGCTCATTTGCTTCTTGGTTTTGATATTGACACTTCTATTATTAGATTGTAATCAATAGGGAATAAAATTCACAAAAACTCCAATAAAGGTGTGGTTATTCATGGCTGAAAGGTCATGGTTGCGCCGATAATTTAATCAATGTCTTCATCCAAAGTAAAGTATATTGTGGTAATATATGTTGATAACGTCATTGACATATTGCTTGACATATTAATCAGTTATCTCGTTCTACGGTGTCTCACCACTGGGTCAAAAGATTCATCGGCCTAAAACGAGTCCTAATGTGTATAAAATTGACATAAAGGGACGCGTTAACATGAGCATCAAGTTAAGGTTTCACTGAAGCATCTCTAATGGTGAAGAGGGGAACAAATGGGCCAATCCCTCTGGAAAACAGATTAGTTTAGGATGTTTGAACAATGATGGATGATCTGGTAAATGAAGAAAATCAGAAATGGCTGACAAATTACCTTTAACTGTGGGAACAAAGCCTTGCCAGGCCAAGTAAAACACCTTAAGAGGGTAAAGTACCAAGAGACAAAACAGGACCAATCCCCAGAACAGATTTGAAGTAGGGCAACAAGTCGACAAAATCATACCCATCACCTCCACAGGTAAATCAGATGAATTCAGACTTCCCCACTTACTCTCCAGACATGAAGTTGGAGGCTCTGGAGTTTTAGGTGCAGAACCTGCCCCTTCCACTGCAAAAAGAGGTCCTCTCTGAGCAGAAAAGGATGACACAGAAACAGATACAGCAGATACAACTAACACACCCTCTGCAGCCAGTCTTATCTTTTTTTAAATATTTTTTTATTAACATTTTGCTGTTATACAAATATAGTGCAGTTTATGACGGAAGTTGGCTCACAATTCCTTGTCTCGAGATGTTACATGATCTGATAAGGTACCACATAATACGTTATATTGTTACATCAATTTTGCAAGTTCTCTTCATTCAGTTCTTTTGTGCCTCGTATGTGTACCTGCAAGGTTTATGTGTGCCATACCACCAGTCAGATTACCATAGTCCCAAAACAGACTTAACTGAAGTTAAACAAACTAGTGGGATGATGGTGCACGTGTGGGTAGGTGGTTCAATTTTCTAGGATAAACCTCTTTACTTTTTCCCCCCAGAGCGGGATCAGTTCCCTTCGTACTCCCCGTCCACTCATTCCTAGAACGGCATCCCCTTCATGCAGTATCTGCCTCCTCCAGTCCCAACTGGATCGGTCCAGTATCCTTAAACATTGAATCCCGTGTCTGCAACCATATCCCCTCTCCCCTCCAGTGGGATCTGGGCCTCGGGCTCACCCTAGGGTTTCTCTCCCTTCACCATCTCCTCCCATTTCGTCAGTATCTCCTCCCACTCTGGGGCAATGGGGGTCTGGCGGAGCCCTCGCTCCTCCTCTCTCTTTAGGATCTGTAGTTCCACTCTGGCTCACCTCTCTACGTCCCGTCTCCATTCCGTCAGTAGGGGGCATCTGGTGGATTTCCAACCCAAGGTGATCAGTCTCCTGTATAAAACCAGGGCCAGGTCCAAAAAGCGAGCCCTCACCTTCCCACGCGGAAGACCCGTTCTGAGACCCAGAAGACACACAGCAGGGGATGTCAATTCCGCTTCGAGCAGTACATTCAGGTCTGCTAACACACTGCCCCAGCCCCGCTGGAGTTCAGGGCAGCTCCACACCATGTGGTCAAAATCTGCGTCCACGTCACTACACCTGGGACATGTCTTGGGATCACCACCGTACATTAAGAATAAGCAGTGTGGGGAAAGGTACGTCCTGTGGGTGTAATTATATTGGGTATATCTCAGTCTAGTGTTCCTCGATACCCCTTGTGAGTACGCTAATACCCTACTCCACTCTGAGTCTGTCATCTCTCCTCCCAAAGATCTCTCCCATCTCTCCCTTAGGTGTTGCATTGGGTCAAGAGCCTCCTCCTGTTGGGCTCGGTACAATCTCGTAATAAAGTGGGTATCATCCCCTAGGGTTAAGAGGAAATGTAATATTTGGTGAGTGGGGGGCTCTGCATTCACTGTCTCCCAGTGTTATCGTAAAATATGTGTTAATTTCTGGTATAGTAGAAATTGCCCCAGCGGAACTCCACCACTATTCACCAGGTCAGCAAAGGGCCTCAACACCCGGTCCCGGAATAGATCACCAACCGTCTCCACTCCCGCTCTCTTCCAAATCCCGAGTCCTGTACCCACCAAACCTTCCTCCCCAGGATCTAATATTAGCGCAGACAGCGGCAGAGCCGGAGAGTAGGGAGGACCCACCCCCACCTGTCTTGTGCATCTCTTCCAACATGACGCAGCTACTCTCGTCATCTGACTGTCCGTTTGGCAAGCCACCCTTTTGTTAATCATCTGCGCTATGACCCTATCTGTGCCCTTTTCGCAGGTGGTGGTCCATCTGTCCAGGTATCCCTTCCCTGCAAACCAACTGGCAACCCATTGCAATTGACATGACAAGTAATAAGTCTCAAAGTCTGGGACTCCCAGGCCTCCCGCTGACGTTGGTCTACAGAGGGTCGGGAGCGCTGTGCGCCTGCAGCCCTCATCCCAAATAAGGTCCCTAAGTAGTGAGTTCAGTTCCCGGAACCATGCCGAGGAGATTAATAACGGTAGGTTAGCAAAGTAGTAGAGGAGGCGGGGCAACATAATCATTTTGGATAAGGATATTCTAGCCATTATGGACCGTTTTAGCGAGCGCCAGAACCCGACCTAGGCCCTCAAGGAGCGGAGTGCCTTACCAATGTTCCCATCCCGCAAGTCCCTGACTTCGTGGTGTACCTGTATACCCAGGTACTTAAAGGTGCATGGGGCCCAAACCACGTCCTCCGGACAGGAGGAGGGCCGCTCACAGTTCTGTGTCATGGGGAAAACGAATGTCTTGCTTCTATTGGGGCATAATCCTGACAGTGTTCCAAAATGGTCAAGAGACAGCAGGGCCCAAGGTAGGCCTGACTCCCCGTCCCTAAGGTAGATGAGAATGTCGTTGGCGTATAGAGATATGATATGTTCTGATTGACCCCATTCTATTCCCTTACCCACACCCCCGCTCTGCATCGGGGCCGCCAGCGGCTCGATAGCCAGGGCGAACAGTAGTGGTGATAACGGGCACCCTTGTCGCGTTCCCCGGTGTATTGGATAAGTATCCGATATTGTTCTGCCTGTCCTCACCCTCGCTAACGGGGTCGAGTACAGTAGGTCCACCCATTTTATCCAGCCTTCTCCCATGCCCATCTGCTGCTTCACTGTTCTTAGATAGTCCCACCTAATTGAATCAAAAGCTTTCTCAAAGTCCACTGTGTGCAGCACTCCCGCCGTGGGTCTCTCCTCCTCAGGCATGTGTAGAATAGCAAAGAGGCGCCTCAAATTCAGGGATGTGCTGCAGTTCGGGACAAAGCCATTCTGATCTGCATGCACTAACCCAGTAATGTGACGTAGCAGTCTACTGGCCAGGGTCTTACTAAGGATTTTAAAATCATTGTTCAGCATCGATAAGGGCCGAAAATCAGTGACCGAGGCTTCCCTGGACTTCAACTTGGGTAACGGGACTACCAATGACGTTCAAGGTCCTCCTCCACCCGCAGGCATCCACCTGCGCCTCATCCCTGGTGTCTAGTGGGCTCTGGTAAGCGTCACTAGACTTGTGCTTTGTACCGTTTTAAGTTTTGTGATTTGTTCTCTATGCCTTGTATTATTGTGCCGTTCATGCCATTGTGACTTGTTCTCTGTGCCTTGAATTATTGTGAATTACTGTGCTGTTCATGTCGTTGATGTTATTGTGACTCGTTTTTTGTGCCCTGTATTAGTGTGCCGTTCACCCCTCAGTTTCTCCTTCTGTGCCTTTTTCCATTTTTTTCCGCTGCTTTTACCTCTTGTGCGCTCCCCTTGCCACCAGCTCTCTCCGAGCCGCTTTCCCCGCCGCTGCCTCCCTGCGGCCCCGCCCCCCCTCACGCCCCCATTCACCGCTCCCTCCCGCCTCCCTGCTGCTCCTCCCTCCCTCCTCCCTTCTTAATGGCGGTCGCTGCGCGTCGAGGGAGAGCGACCTCTGACCTGATTTTGGTCAGGAGACCGCTCCCCCACGTCCGCAGCACCACCAAGCTGTTCCCCTGTCCTTGACCCTGCACGCGCTGCCAATCGCGCGTTCGAGGCCCTCCTCCACCCGCAGGCATCCACCTGCGCCTCATCCCTGGTGTCTAGTGGGCTCTGGTAAGCGTCACTAGACTGTTGCTTTGTAGCGTTTTAAGTTTTGTGATTTGTTCTCTGTGCCTTGTATTATTGTGCCGTTCATGCCATTGTGACTTGTTCTCTGTGCCTTGAATTATTGTGAATTACTGTGCCGTTCATGCCGTTGATGTTATTATGACTCGTTTTTTGTGCCCTGTATTAGTCTGCCGTTCACCCCTCAGTTTCTCCTTCTGTGCCTTTTTCCAGTTTTTTCCACTGCTTTTGCCCCTTGTGCGCCCCCCTTGCCGCCGGCTCTCTCCGAGCCGCTTTCCCCGCCGCTGCCTCCCTGCGGCCGAGCCCCCATTCGCCGCTCCCTCCCGCCTCCCTGCTGCTCCTCCCTCACCCCTCCCTTCTTAATGGCGGTCGCTGCGCGTCCGCACTGCCGGTGCACCGGAGGCGCCCCCAGAGGCGAGCCTGTCTGCGCCCGTCCGCACCTGGACCGCGCCCAGCGCCACCACCCCTGGTCCGCGGGACCCCTGCACCTCCAGACGCCGCTACACGGGCGACCAACTCAACGTCCTCAATCCCGGCCGCATCACAGAATGCTTCCAGTCCTCACCAAGGAACACCCACGGACCCTTCTCATGCCGCACATGCAGATTCACCTGCGACAGAACAATAAAACCAACAAAGACCGAAACCAACCACCTCCACTGCATACTCAACACCCGCTCCGCACGCAAGCACGCCAGCGAGCTCTGGGACCTGCTCGACTCCACCGCCCCAGACGTAGCCTTCCTGACCGAAACATGGTGGAACGACTACTCAGCGTCCGACATCGCAATAGCCATCCCGGACGGCTACAAGATCATCCGAAGGGACCGCACCAACGAAATCGGAGGAGAAATAACCATTGCCCACAAATCCACCCTCAAGGTCTACACCCACACTGACGACACCCTCAAGACCGCCGAACACCTACACTTCCGCATCCACACTGACCCCAACACCACTCTCAGAGGATCGCTCATCTACAGACCTCCCGGACCATGAGCACCATTCAGCTAATCCATCGCCGATCTCACCAGCACCTACGCACTCACCTCAACGGATTACATCCTCCTCGGGGACCTAAATTTCCACCTGGAGAACAACAACGACACCAACTCCACTACTCTGATCGACAACCTCACCAACCAAGGCCTCAGACAACTCGTAAACACACCAACCCACATCGCCGGCCACACGCTTGATCCCATCTTCTCCTCAAGCGCCCACGTCACCTTCAACCATACTCCACTGGACCGACCACCACTGCATCCACTTCACCTACAAGAAACATATCGAGAACCATTGCACCTAACAACCACCCGCCGATGCTGGAGCAAAGTTACGGAAGACCAGCTTACCAACACCCTCGCCCAGAACCCCCCATCCAACCCCACCGACTCAGACACCGCAGCCCACAACCTCACTCTGTGGATCAACGATTAAGCCAACACCCTCGCGCCACTCAAGAAACCCACCGACAACCGAGCCAGAAGAATAGCCACCTGGTTCACCGACGAGCTCCTAAACTCCAAGCGCGACTGCCGGAAACTAAAAAAGGAATGGCTCCTCAAACGCACACCTGAAAGCCTCACAGCCCACAAGGATGCCACCAACTCATCAGACATGCCAAACGATCCCACTTCAAAGACCGCCTGGACAACAACGCACACGACAGCAAAGAGCTCTTCAACATAGTAAAAGAACTCTCCAACCCCAGCGCCAACGTCAACGACATCCCTCCATCCCAAGAACTCTGCAACGCACTGTCCACCTTCTTCCACCGGAAGATCACCGACATCCACGACAGCTTCAACGCCACTCCCACGCCAGACCCCACCCCCGAAAGGTCCACCTGTGAAAACCGCCTGACCTCCTGGACCAATGTCAACGACACAGAGACACGCAAGATCATGAACTCCATCCACTCAGGATCTCCGTCAGACCCCTGCCCCCACCACGTATACAACAAAGCCAACTCCACCATCGCCCCCCAACTACGGAAGGTCATCAACATCTCCCTCAAAACAGCGACTTTCCCGGAAAGTTGGAAGCACGCCGAAATCCGCGCCCTCCTCAAGAAGCCCAAAGCAAACCCCAACGACCTCAAGAACTTACGACCGATCTCCCTACTCCTCTTCCCAGCGAAGGTGATTGAAAAAATCGTCAACACGCAACTAACCAGCCACCTCGAAGACAACAACATCCTGGCTCCCTCCCAATCTGGCTTCAGACGAAACCACAGCACTGAGACCGCCCTTCTCGCCGCCACAGACGACATCAGATGTCAAATGGACAACGGAGAAACATCAGCCCTCATCCTCCTGGACCTATCTGCCGCCTTTGACACAGTCTTCCACCGCACCCTGAAAGCACGCCTCCACGAAACCGGAATCCAAGGAAAAGCCCTCGACTGGATCATCTCATTCCTCTCCGGCAGTACCAGACAGTCCGGCTCCCCACTTTCCGCTCCGAAGCCACCAACATCATCTGCGGCGTCCCCGAAAGATCATCCCTCAGCCCGACGCTGTTCAACATCTACATGGCCCCCTCGCACAAGTGGCCCAACAACACAACCTCAACATTCTCACCTACGCCGACGACACCCAGCTCATCCTCTCGCTCACCAAAGACCCGCGCACAGCCAAAACCAACCTCCACGAAGGAATGATATCCATCACCGAATGGATGAGAAGCAGCCGTCTGAAACTCAATTCGGACAAGACGGAGGTCCTCATCCTAGGACCCACCCCCTCCGCCTGGGACGACTCCTGGTGGCCTACCGCACTAGGAACCCCACCGACACCAATCAACCGCGCACGCAACCTGGGCTTCGTCCTCGACTCCTCCCTCACCATGTCTAAACAGGTCAACACAGTCTCCTCCTCCTGCTACAACACACTCCGCTTGCTCCGTGGGATCTTCAAGTGGATCCCGACAGAAACAAGAAGAACAGTGACACAGGCCCTCGTCAGCAGCAGGCTAGACTACGGCAACGCACTCTACACAGGCATCCCAGCAAAAGACCTACTACGCCTCCAACGCATCCAAAACGCCTCCGCCCGGCTGATCCTCGACGTACCCCGCCGCAGCCACATCTCCCACCACCTGAGAAACCTTCACTGGCTCCCCGTGGACAAGAGAATCACTTTCAAGCTTCTTACCCACGCTCACAAAGCACTCCACGACACCGGACCAGCCTACCTGAACAACAGACTCAGCTTCTACACCCCCACCCGTCAGCCCCGCTCCGCAAACCTCGTTCTTGCCGTCGTTCCCCGCATCCAACGAAAGACCTCCGGCGGCAGATCCTTCTCATACCTCGCCACCAAAACCTGGAACACGCTCCCTACCAACCTGCGACAGACCCAAGACCTACTCACCTTCAGAAGACTCCTCAAGACCTGGCTCTTCGATCAGTAACATCAGCACCCCTCCCCCCCCAGCGCCCTGAAACCCTCACGGGTACGTAGAGCGCTTTATAAATTCAATGATTGATTGATTGACCCGGGGGCAGGCCCGCAGCAATAAATTGTTGCCGTTCCCTCCGGCAGGCCGCGTGCCCCGTGGCTCCTTCTGTATGCGGGGGCACCTCGCTCAGCCCTCAGCGCGCGTCCTCACCCGGGTCGGGCCCGGTCCTCCTCCCGACGCCTCCTCCGGGCGATCACCAGGGCTGCAGGTGGGCGAGCGTCACCATGCCAGTCCCAGCGCCGGCCGCCAGGCCCGAGAGATCCGGCCTCGGCAGCTCACTCAGCGCTCTGGAATCAGGCTCCTTCTCACTTCGCCGGGTCTCCGCAGCCCCAGGTGCCAATTTCACACGCCGACGGTCCCGGGGGAGGA